>NC_048413.1:19534955-19606414 GCF_013103735.1 Etheostoma cragini
AATGGGAAAACCGGGACAAAAACACAGGGAAGGCCAAACAGGACAAATACCCCAACAAAAACCCCCAAACCATAACAGGTACCAGTAGTTACTGAGGAACGAATGACAGGTTAGTTCCTGTATGACTGGGACTAAAGCACTAATGATAAGTTACTGATAAACATACTGGGAGTTACTGCATCAGTGAATCATTAGGTAATAGTAAGTTCATCGGAAGTTACGATTAGTTACTGATAAACAGAGCGGGAGTTACTGTATCAATAAATCCTGACTGACTGGTTAAAGATGAGGAGTTCCTGAATGAGTTATTCATTTGAAGGTAAACACAATGCTTCACTAATGGTAGTTGATGGTTAAGTAATTATTCGTTAATGATTTACCACTCAGCATGCTGCATTACTTTATTTGCAAGTACTCACAATGCTTCACAAGTGCTTGATTCCCAGTCATTCAGAAACTTCTCATTAAGTAACTATTACCTAACGATTTGTTAATACAGACACTCCCAGTCTGTTTATCAGTAACTGATCATTAGTGCTATAATACAGTTTCTCACTAACTTCACATTAATTTACAATTACCCAATGATCAATTAATACTGTAACTCCTAGTCTGCTTATCATTAACTAAACATTTTTGCTTGAGTACTAGTCATACAGGAAATTATTGACTAACCAGTTGTTCCTCATTCGTTTCTCATCCATTCCCCATTTGTTCTTCGTTTGTTCCTCAGTAACTACCTACATTTTTGTGTACCTTATTTTAAAGTGTTACCATGAATTCAGTAAAAAGGGTTTTGTTTGGAGATTTAAGAACAGGAAAAGATGTCAATCTCATTGGGATATTATTGTCAATGGTTATGATTCAGTTTAAACTTTTTGATAGCCTTTATTATACACCAGTAGAAAAACTGTAGATCGGTAGAGTAATCTGTTTTACTCCGTGCCCCCAGGTGCCCTTGCAGAAGAAGAGCCAACGCCATGTGCTGTATCAGGGCATGGCCGTCATTGCCTGCTCAATAATACATTTTGCAGAGAGGGCTGGCAAGGCCCCAACAACGGAATTACCAACTTCGACAATTTTTTGTTTGCCATGCTCACAGTGTTCCAATGCATCACCATGGAGGGCTGGACTGACGTTCTCTACTGGGTAATCTACTACTCTGCATAAAAATGATTCTGCTGATGCCCAACTCGAGCGGCATATGTTTTTGTTTATCAATACCGTGTGTGTCACTTATCAGTTTTTTTTTTTAACAGAACCTAGTAAAACATTGTGTTACTTCCATTTGAGGCTGTGCTGGTGTCATCTTGGGCAATTTTAAGATTGAAATTATGAAAACAAGGTGACATATTTATCTTGATCACCCCATGTAGAATTGCCATATTTGCTGGAAAGGGAATTCAATTTTTCAACTTCTTCCCATGATTAAGGTAATTTGCATATTTGCAAGGGAACTACCATTGTATTATTATATTCACATAGCAAATTACTGAAACATGGACACAATGAATAAGATGATATACAAAAGTGTTATGCTTCACAATCACACAATCACAATAATAATTTCTAAAAATAAATTAGAAGGTTTTACTGAAAATCTACATGCTACAAGCAACATACTCATCGTGGCCTTTAATTTTTAACATCTTAAATTACATGCTTTTTATGTCTTTAAAAAAAATTCGAATTTTTCAATTCAATTCAAAACTAAAAAAGACAGGCTCACTTTCAAACCATCAGCTTCTTATTAGCAAAAATCAACAGATTTTAATTAGCCAAAACACTTACAGGATTGATGCTCAACTCACAATGAGTTTTCTTCAGAACCCACACACATCCTTTTATTGATGGAGACCCTTGTCTATGAACTAATGACCCTCTCCCTCATTCTCTGTGGTCCTTTCTTGCTCTCCCTCACAGACTCTTTACTTCTCTTATGCATGTATGTGTTACCATGGCAATCCAATGATTTTACTGCTGTTAAAGTGGAAGGAAGGAAACTCAATAAACATAGATTGATAACATAATAAGATAGATAGATGGATAGATTAACATCTGATCTCTGACCTTTCCTACAGAAAGCTTTTTTATGTGCAGTAGGGTGTTTTGGGGGATTTGTGCAACATATTGTATTGAAAACTGACTCAAGTTACATAGAAATGGACATTTTGTACAGTTTACATTTTAAACACAAAAAAGCCACAAAAGCAAAGTGACCCAAAAAACAATAATTTATGCACAGAAGGCAAAGAAAAAAGCATTGGGTTTTACATCAGGGGAAATATGAATGTTTGACAGAATTGCATGCATGTACATGGGGCCAAGAAAAGTAAAGTCTCAAGTGTGTGGATGTTATTTGGACTGTGTAAGAAAATCAATTGTGTGGTTATAAATGGACAAACTTCAACTACCAATTGTCTCTTTGCCAAACAGCTCTACTAAAAGGCACTTTAGCTCTGTGGTGTTGTCATTTGCCACATCCTCATCACTCATCCCCATCTTCTAATACCTCTTCCACTCCTTACTAATTCAGTTGTCTCTCACATGATGCCCTCTAGTGGTCACAGTTCCTGCTCCAGTTTTAGTTGTAGCTCTCTGAAGATCTCTTTCCCATGGGCTTTGAGCTGCCTTCAGTCAATCACTTTAAAGTTGATTATTTTATTTTAAATAAAGTACTGGAAAAGTGGCACCCTTGAGCTTAGCAAGATGGAAGTGAACTCCAAAAAGTACACAAAAGCCTACACCATTACAATAATGACAGTACATGTGATTACTTACTTTCAAAATTCAAATTTGCAAGGCTGTGCCTGGAAGTAAACTGTAAATAGTTAGAATGTTCAGAAGCACTAAATACTTTTTTTGGTTTTGTAATTTTTGTTATCATTAAATCAGGTCATATAATACAATGTGTGGCGCATAAAGGTGTGAGTGAGCAGAGGTGGTTTTTACTGGCGGAAGCTGTGGAAAATAGCAGCAGTACCATCATCCTATTGGCCAGTCTAAACGAGCTGTCGTACCAATCATTTGGGAGAATAATACTACATACTCAGTTAAATATGAAGGAATTACGTTTTTAAGTAATTTTCTGAAGTCTGTTTTTTCGCGAATTATCTGTCTCTTTGGGTTAACTCGAGTAAAACAGTTTAACTCAATAAGACAAGTTTAGTGAAACAGGAAATAATTTAGAAATCAAAACAATTATAAAAAAAGAAGGGAAAATGTTTACAATTATGAAACATGAATGAAATGTATGAATAATCCATGTCTTATATGTCTTCTTCTCTACTTGTGTTTCTATTTAGATGAATGATGCAATGGGCTTTGAGCTGCCGTGGGTCTACTTTGTCAGTCTGGTCATCTTTGGATCCTTCTTTGTTCTCAACTTGGTTTTGGGTGTGTTGAGCGGGTAGGTTTTAAGTGTGCTTGTGTTTATTTGTGCTTTTGAAAATATTTTGTCCTTTTGTCCTTTTCAGTAATTGGTCACTTTAATGACATGTTTTAATGTGCTTTTAATGTTCAAAACTCAACCAATACACTTATTTGTTTCAAAAACTAAGAATCTTCTATAAACACTGAACAAACCCTGTAAATGACCATGAAAATAATAGATATATTGTTCAGTGTTTGTTCTTTTCTTGTATGGTACTGTCTCACCTAGATATGATAGTCATTATATTTTTATAGTAAGTAAGTAGTTGTGTGGGTTATTGTTTAGTTAAGTAATTTGCTGCCTAACATTTAATATCTATGACAATCTATAAGCTGTGTGTCCCTTGTTTTAAGCAGGAGATACAGCTGTGAAACATCAGCGTAGGAGTTAGAGGACTGTACAGTAAACTAGTAATGCTGTACCTTTAATACCTCCACCAATTATGCTCTGCCCCGTCCAGAGAGTTTTCCAAAGAGCGAGAAAAAGCCAAGGCTCGGGGAGATTTCCAGAAGCTACGTGAAAAGCAGCAGTTAGAGGAAGACCTGAAAGGCTACCTGGACTGGATTACCCAGGCCGAGGACATCGACCCCGAGAACGAGGAGGACGGAGACGAGGAGGGCAAGCGAAACCGTGAGTTTCCTTGATTACATTTATTTTGTCCCTCTGTCCTCTAAAGCAAGGAAAGGAAAAATTCAAACAGAACTGTACGTTACTAAGCCTAAGGTTCTTCTACTTTTAAATAATGTTGCACATCTCTTTATCTCATTGATAGTAAAAGGAGGCAAGTGAGGAGGGCAAACCATTATTAATCTATCTGTTGTTATTCCACTCTGACAAGCTAAATGACGCTTTGCCTTAAATATATCATAAAGGAAGGGTTTTATGTATGTTTGACAAATACCCTGGCTCAGCTACTATTGTAAGGACACAACCTTCCCCCCACAACTAGATATTGACCGACTTTTTGTACAGACTGACACAATAAAACTGCTCCTCTGACATACTGACAGGTTACACTTAGAAATTACATGCTGAACAACGAGAAGGGCCAGTATGACGTGTTGTCCTTGACAACACACAAATGTCACCGCACAAAGCTACATTACATACATACATTTACATTTAATAAAAATACTTATTTTTCCTGGCATCATTTTGCGCAATTTGGCCATTTCTATAAGAGTGAATCATTCCAGAAAACAGTTACATGTTGTACCAAAATGAGACACTCACCACCACACAAATCACAGAGACTCTTTCTCTGGCAAAATGTCTGTTATTGAGTGAAGCAGGTAATGGGTAGTTTTATAGTATGACTCTTGAAGGTCCCATGGCATAACATTTCAATTTATGAGTTGTTATTAACATTAATAGTTACATAAGTTACGGTCCCCCAGTGCCTAGAAATGGTGACAGGTGTAAAATAAGCCCTGGGTATCCCGCTCCGCCTTTGAGAAAATTAAACCTCAGATGGGCCAACCTGGAATCTTCCCTATGTGTCATAAGGGGAAAGGTTACCTCCCCTTTCTCTGCTTTGCCCGCCCAGAGAATTTGGCCCACCCATGAGAAAGAGAGAGACAGCATGGCTTGCAAGTTAGCAAAGCAGGGCAGTTGGTCAAGGCCACACCCCACCCTCCACCTTGCCCTCCCCCCCTGCTATTTTACACTGCCTTTTAAAAAAAAATATTTCTGCTGTTAATTAGGTCAAGGATAGAAGTAGAATATAATTTCTTGTGTGTCTTCTGTTTGCTTACACCACTTGAATGTGAAACACAATGTCCCGTAGTATCACATTGTGTATCTAGTTTTAATGTGAAGTAGTAAAGTAAGCGAATGAAAAACTGTGATTTCAGCCATTTTAGCAACTTCGGAGGTAGCATTAAAAAAGTGGGTGACAGCAAAGCTACAATTTTCAGTCTTTTCTCTGGTGTGGCCTTGTGTGTGCTGTCACCATGACAACACAGGGATAACTGTGAATATTAGGTTCTGTGTGTGTGCGAGTGAGCGAGCAAGAGAGACGATGTTGCTTATTCCGTTCTGGAAGAGGCTTATTGTGTGAACAAGATGTTTGCACACTGTGCGGTTTTCTGTTGAATCCATTCGCATGTCATTTCTGACTAGTCATATGACTGGTACAGTAAATTGGATGTGGTTTGTTTGTGTTGACTGTGGAAAATTAAGAAATCATTCACCCTGAAGCAAATTCACAACAAGAATGGACTTTTTTTTCTTCTTTTTATTATGTAGAACATTTACAAAGGATTTACAATGACCTGTTCAGGTCATTGTAAATCCCCATCCAGACTGGCAAAACGTGATCATTTGTTTCTTTAGGACTTTCATTTGGTTTTTTTAGTCTCATATGGAATATAAAGCATTCAAACTTACAAAATTCCAATTGCACTCTTGATTCCGTAACGCATCATATTGAGTAGTAAATCATTAATAAATAATAACTCAACCATTAACAACCATTTGGGGGTGGCAGTAGCTCAGTCCATAGGGAGTTGGGTTGGGAACCGGAGGGTCACTGGTTCAATCCCCGTATGGACCCAAAAAGTTGGGAGCGTGGATTGGTGGCTGGAGAGATGCCAGTTCACCTCCTGGGCACTGCCAGGTGCCCTTGAGCAAGGCACCGTACCCCCCCCGACCGCTCAGGGCGCTGGTTCAGCTGGCAGCCCACTCACTCTGACATCTCTCCATGTATAGTGCATGTATAGGTCCTGAGCATGTGTGTGTATTTCAGGCCTGTGTGTGAGTACTAACAAAAGTGTGTACACAGAGTGTAGTGCAGTAATTTCCCCATTGGGGACTAATAAACAAATTATCTTTTATCTTTATTATCTAACCATTGCTGAAGGGATAATTAACTTAGTTTCATTGTTTAATCTCTGCAATGCAAAACCTGAACAGAGTAACTGAAACTAATATACATTGCAGCATACTACATGAAACAAGAATACGAACTAAAAAATTAACATTGGGCAAAGTTGATATTAATTACTGTTAATTGCCCTGGAGCTAGTAAAATTGATCACATTTTTGAAATATCACATTTTGTCTACTTTAGTCATGTAAACCCACATGTTTAGACATATTTCACTTGACTTTGGCTATGGCTCAAGTCCCACGAACCCAAGTTGCCATATGTACTAAGTTTGTACTATCAGAGTCTGATGTGTCGGTGACTACCCTTTTGGTGCTCTGTGTGAGAGCAGAAGAGTCCTATCACCCTTCACTTAGATGTCAAACTGTCAAAATGGCTTTAATATAATAAATAGACTAAATGATGGAGAAAAGGGGAGAACTTCCATAGCTGCCTTTCGAGTTGACCATTTTGTTTAAATCCACAATGTCATTCAGGATCTTCACATCCTCCATATTGTTAATAGTGGTCAGTTTCTGTGTATTTTTCTTTGCAGTATTTTAGTGCTTCAGTCATGTTCTTTTGGTCCGAAACAAAATGGTACTGACCTTCAGCGTGTGAGAAGACAGAACACAGCACTATAATGACAGTCAAACATATAGATTAGATTTTAGACAGAAATCACTTACTTCAAAGTTCATTAGTTTCACTGACAGAAATAGGTAAATATATGGGTAATGGATGAATGGTTTAAAAATTGTTCATAAATTGTGGTTGGTGACATACAAAAAAGCTTGACTTTAAATGTGATTGTAAACTGTTTCCTTTTATATCTAAGCTGCTTTTAAGAAGAAACTGCTTATTTTTGGGAACAACTGGGCCCATTCCTTTTTGACATGAAAAACATTGCTATTGAAAAGGGTGAATTCTCAAGGGATGTGAACACAACCTTGATTTCCCTGCTTTTGAAAAAGGATAAGGATCCTAAAGAGTGTTCTACCGACCCCTGAGCATGCTAAGGTCTGATATCTTTGCAAATCTTGTCGTTTGGAGTCGTCAAAATGAGTGAACTTTGACCAAACTGGATTCATAAAATGGAGAATGACAGCAGATAATGTTAGATGCCTCCTAAACCAGATAATCAGATTAAACCTGATTGCGCCTTCTTGCTTATATTTGCGCATGTGTTTGGTCCCTTGTCTTTTTTCTGTCTGTGTGTGTGTGTGTGTCTGCTTGTGTGTACGTTTGAGTATGTCTGTTTGTATGTGTTTTATCTGTGAGCTGCGGATGTCGCTTTTGCTGTGTTGTTGTTGTTGTTTCCCTCCTTCCCTTCTTTCCTCTGTGGTTTATTTTTATTGTTATTGGTCCTAAGACATGTTCTCATGTCTCAGCATATTGTTTGTAATTGTTTTTAATATTGGAATAAAAACATTTGGTCACAACAAAGAAGGAACTGTTTAGAAATGACCCATTCAAGTGGAACTCCACCAATGTTACGCATCAAAGGCTGTTTATAGGTCTTTGGGAGTACTACCGCTAATGTGCAAATTTGTCCAAAAATGAACAAATATCTAGGGTTGTGGATTTAGAAAGATCTCCCTGCTCCTCATCTCTGCTTGTGGCTCGCGGCTACATTAGCAGCTACTAGCGTAACACACCTGAATCTCCAACCCAATTGTGGATGGCGGGGTGGCGGAAGGTTTTTGACAAATACTGTTACATACACTGCCTTACAACTATTCACATTTCGGCTAATGCACATGCACCTCTCTTTATATCCTCCAGTAATCGTCCTGCTTTGAACTCTGCTTTCACTATAGTATATATATATTTGGGTGTCTAGTCTATATATATATATGGGTGTATATGGGTGTCTAGTCTATATATATATTTAGACTAGACACCCGAGACAACACACTAACTTTCTCTACTTGATTCCTGCAGTGACTGTGTGCCTTGTGGAAAAGTCTTTGTCTAACATTAGTTTTTCCCCCTTCTTCTTCTTGTCCTTTTGCTTCCTTTTGTTTCATATCTTCTTCCAATTTTTTTTGTAGTTCTCTCTGCCTTCTATCTTTTTTCACTTTCTAAAGTATTATTAATTGCTAATCCTTTCCTGTCTAGTATTGTATTAATAGTTACTCTGTCCAGAAATCATAGGCCTAAAATTAAGCCTGGCTGATTTTTGCGCTGATTTTTTGACATTTTGAGGCCAATATTGTTAGTTTTTGCAAAGACTTTTGAGCATTGAGCACAAGTCTGTTTTAAAACTACATTCTTTAATGTATTGTCTCAAGTCTTCTTTAGTCTTTCTGTTTTGTTATGTGTCCTTTATGCTAGAATTGAATAATTTACTGAAGTAGGACAAGATAGTCCAGATTCTACAGTCAGTCTTTTATGGCAAGAGGATATTACTGCATGTCCTGTACATTTGTTCTGTAGCTTTTCTGGACATGGTAGCTGTGTCTGTACTGTAGTTTGTTTTGCAGCTGTCTTTTGCTGTACATTCCTCTCTCTCTCTTTTGTTCTGCTATGTACTGACTCACTGCTTCCTCTGCTGTCTGGCTGTGTGAACTGCATGTTGGTAACACCAAGGGGTCACGCTGGCTGACCTCATTGAGAAGAAGAAAGGAAAGTTTGGCTGGTTCACTCAGTCCACAGAAACACAGGGTAAATGCGTTTGTGTGTGCACGAGGGCCTGGGAGTGTGTGTGTGTGTGTGTGTGTGTGTGTTTTTGCACATTTTCATAAGGACAGTTCATCGTTGTCCCGCAGGGCTCCTCTGCTTGCATGTGCTTTGCTTATGCTTTTTTCTGTTTTTTTGTGTTTGTACGCCCTTTTATTTTATTGATCAATGTCCGACCCCTACCATCCTCATCATAAGCAAATCCATTTCAATGAACAAATAACACCCACCATCCATTATCAACAAACTCCTTCAAACTTTGCATCACATTGTCCCGTACCAGCAAACGAAGCCTATCTAGTGAAATGAATCAATACTTTGCAGATGAAAGTCTAATGGAGGGAAACATGTTCTTCTGTCTCAATGTCACAATACAGGAGGCTTTTACTTTAAGGAACAATAAAACTAATGTTACAAATAACACACTCATAATAGAAAAATTGGCACTCATCTTGAAGGGCATCACAGGCTCAGTGGTTAGCACTCTTGCCTCACAACAAGTAGGTACTGCTGAGCACTTGGTTCGGTCCCGGTCCGGGCAGCCTTTCTATGTGGAGTTTGCATGTTCTCCCTGTGTTAGCGTGGTTTTCATCGGGTTGCTCCAGGTTCCTCTGTGGGTGGTTTGTGTGGGTTTTCTCTGGGTGGACCAGTTTCCCCTCACCACCAAAAACATCTATGCTAGGTTAGTGCTCCTGTCAGTGCCCAATGTCCAAAAGGCACTGGCAAAAAGACTGGAGTTAGTCCCCTGCTCCTATGTAGGCATATAAGATGTGTTAAATGCAGATGACAAGTTTTAATTTCTCTGTGATTGCAAACCTTTTTGTATTTAGCATTTTAATAACACAGAAGCACCTTCAAAGATACTGTTTTAAACTAAATTTGAATGTACACCTCTGTTACTATACATAAACGATAGGCCTATTATCAAAAGCTATTTCTTTAAATGGATAACATGTCTTTCAAATAAATCATGCACATGTGTGAATTTAGATGTTTCCACCCGATTCTTAAACATTTTTGCCAGCAGCATTTTATTTTAGAATTACTTAAATTATTACATTCTGACACACCTTGGAATATATAGAAAACATAATAATATCTTAGTCTCATGTTTATTATTGAAGTAAAACAGAAACCAAAGTATTTGTGTCTCAGAACTCTCATCCAATCATTATCATTTTCCTTTCATTTGTCATTTATAATGACAATAAGTTATGCATGTACAGTATAAATGATTTATAATATACTGTGTGCAATAACCCTGTGACTATGTAACTATTACTTGTTGCAACAAACTGACCTGGACCATATAGTCTGATTCATATATTATATATAATATGCAACATTTTCAAGTAAACTCTTTGTCTTTTATTAACAATATTTGTAATTTTGTAATTTTTTGTAATTGATAAATGGGTTTAAATAAAATGACAAGAATTATTTAAAAAGTCCAATTTGATTTAGGTCTGCATGCAACATGTACTGACTGACTTGATCTAGAAAGAAACCTTCAAATCCATAATATTTTGGATAATGTCAGTATTTTTCTTTGAGATCAAAAATAATTTGTGTCAGTTTGTCATAAATGTCTTTGAGAAGGAGTCGCCCAGTATTTTCTATTTACACCTGCATTTTGGTTTCCGGTGGTTTAGCTTGGTCTGTAAGCTTTGAGAAACCTAAAAAACGGTCATATTGAAGATGATCTAAAAATAGGACGAGTTTATTGTAAAGTGAAGGCTAAAAAGAACTGTGTTTTTTATTATTTTGCAGTCTCATAATAGTTTCAGTCTAATGTGTAATTCTCTATGCATTAGCTCCATGTATTTGGTGATCTATAACCAGAGAATTCATTTTTTTAATATAGAACCAGCCAAACCAAAAATGCATGTGTGTCAATAGGAAAATCTATGATTATGTAATTTTCATTGGTGGAACCTGTTTCCATCAGAATGCAGTTTTCTTCATCGGTGGAACCTCAGTGTTAACTTGGCACCTTATCATCTCACGTTACTTTTTCTTGTTTATGTGTGTGTGATACCTCAGCGAGCATGCCCAGTGAGACAGAGTCAGCAAACACAGAGAATCACAATGGAGAGGACAACAAGTCACCTTGCTGTGGCCCGCTGTGGTGAGTGTGACATATTGTTGTTCTCATGAGCCAATGCACAAAGGTTTGTAAAAGACAGTCAAAAGAAACATGTTGCCCTGTATTTAAAGTTTCCTCATCTTTTATTTTCCCCAGTCAAAAAATTACTAAGTCAAAGTTCAGGTTAGTACCTTGGTACTGTGTGCCAATGCATGCTAAATGCCTTCTTCATTCATTTATTGATTAATCTCATCTTGCATGTTTTATTCTTACCTCATTTTGGAATTGCACAGATCCCCAATGTTCTCATCAATTTTTTTGCGATTGATCCAATGTCTGTCATGTTTTATATCTAATCAGTCCATCTTTATCCTGATCCTGCTACTGTTTCATCATTGTGTTTTCTTCCCTATTTACTCACGTAAATTCCAATCCAGTCATCTTTATACTGTGATTAGTATGTGTCCAGTTGTGCTTTCATGTTAACTGTATATGGGAAACACATTCTTACAACAACATTCTTACAACAACAAAACATTCTTATCATATTCATATACACATGAAGTCCAAAGTCAGCAGTTAAGTTAAATTCAATGAGATTTCTATACTATTAATTATATGTTTTTATTGTGTCCTACTAAGTCTTATTTTGGAAGTCACTGAGCATTGATCCTAAAGCAGAACTATTTGTCTGTCAGTCGTCAGTCGCGACGTTGGAACCGTTTCTGTCGCAGGAAGTGTCGTGCAGCCGTAAAATCTGTGACGTTTTATTGGCTGGTCATCATCTTGGTTTTCCTCAACACTCTCACCATCGCCTCTGAGCACTACAACCAGCCGGACTGGCTGACGGAAGTACAGGGTATCTATTTTTTTGCTCTATTCTGTTCTATTTGGTTGTAAAACATGTACTCAGTTCTGTTTTCTTGACTTTGTTCAACTGTGAAATGTTTGATAAGATGTTTTTAAATTAAGTCCTCTCCTCTCTTTCCAGATGTTGCCAACAAAGTTCTCTTGGCAATGTTCACCATGGAGATGCTAGTGAAGATGTACAGCTTGGGGCTGCAAGCATACTTTGTGTCCCTGTTCAACCGCTTTGACTGTTTTGTGGTGTGTGGAGGCATTGTAGAGACCATCCTGGTGGAGCTCGCCATCATGTCTCCACTGGGCATCTCTGTATTCCGTTGTGTACGACTGCTTAGGATCTTTAAGGTTACACGGTGAGCAACAGAACGTCATGTTTGTTTTCAGGATGAGATAGAGATGACGGAAATGTTTCAGGCCATATTCCTTTTCCTTTCCTTTATTTTAATTAGGGAACATGTTTTTTTTTGTTTTTGTTTTTTTAATTTTCAGTTCTAGTGAGGCTAATGCAAAAAGCAGGCCATAACAATGGCAGAACTTGTAAAAGTTGTAAAAGGTTTTCCTTTGCTATCAATAGGTTTACTCCACTAAACGATTACACTTAAGCTTATTGATGGGGCTTTACATTTGCAGCCATGCTGTACTGTAAGGAACAATTGTGATCTAAATAATGTTTCAAAAAGTAAACAATTAGTTCAGACAGAAGTTTAAGTCCAGTATCGGACTGCCATGATGCTTGCCTTATCATCCAATCCAGGAAAAGGGATCCATTGTAGTTTGTAGAATAGTTCATAAAGCTTGTTGCTCCCTCCCTTGATTCCTGTTATGTCTCTAATGGTGCTATCTAATAAAGGCAATGTCCCAAAATGTCCCAAAAATAATGAAAAAAAACTAACTAACAAAACACCAGCCTAGTGAAAACAGCAGGTACAGTACCATATTTTCAAAGGGAGCATATTGCAAGACATATTGCCTGATGCAGGAGAATATGGATTTCATGCCTTGTCTAACAACTATTATCATTTCCATTTTTTCCTCCCATTACATTCACAGGTGTGTGTGTGTGTGTGTGTGTGTGTGTGTGTGTGTGTGTGTGTGTGTGTGTGTGTGTGTGTGCGTGCGTGCGTGTGTGTGTGTATATGTGTGTGAGATTCTGTGTGTCTATCTGTTTAACATGTTTTATATTTCTTATCCTCCAGTCATTGGGCATCTCTTAGTAACCTGGTGGCCTCTCTGCTCAATTCCATGAAGTCCATTGCCTCCCTGTTGCTGCTGCTCT
Source organism: Etheostoma cragini (assembly GCF_013103735.1). NCBI lineage: Eukaryota > Metazoa > Chordata > Actinopteri > Perciformes > Percidae > Etheostoma > Etheostoma cragini. The sequence continues at coordinate 19,548,163 of NC_048413.1, forward strand.
TCCTCTTCATCATTATCTTCTCCCTGCTTGGCATGCAGCTTTTTGGGGGCAAGTTTAACTTTGATGAGACTGTGACCAAAAGGAGCACGTTTGATAACTTCCCCCAGGCCCTGCTCACTGTGTTCCAGGTAAGAGTTAGCCAGAATTATAACATTCATTCAGTGTCCAACACGCTTTAAGGTGCTGTGTGAGTTCTGCGCCTATGTAGCAGTGCATCCTCCCAATATAGTCCCAAGCCGATATCTGCCAACTAGCGGCGGCATTGCCGGTGTTGCACCAGACTAAAACAATGCATGCACTGAAACAAAAAATGCGTTGGCCAACCTATCTACAGCTAGGGAAGAAGGTGATGAGCCCTATTTCAACAAACGGTGGTGTGTTTCTTTAAGTCATACAATCAAATAATTAAGATCAGACTTAGAAAATGGATCACTAGATTTTTTCTTCTTCTTCTCATTTGCCTGTCAGGGCTTCCATTTTGTTCTCTATCTTAGTTGGTAATTGTTTCATCATGGTTAACATTTTAAATGATTGCTTTCCACTGTAAATTGGGTTGCCCAGATCTTGACAGGAGAAGATTGGAATACGGTGATGTATGACGGGATCATGGCGTACGGCGGTCCGGCATCCTCTGGAATGGTGGTCTGCGTTTACTTTATCATCCTCTTCATCTGTGGAAACTGTATCCTACTGGCCACAAACACACACACTTGTCACACACAACCAAAAATACATATTTTCACACTTGTGCGTGTTAAAAGGTTTTGTTAATATTAAGCCAGTAAGATGTTGTTTCATATTCTATATTCTGTCTTGTATTCTAAGCCTAAGTGCGTCATTCATCTTGGTCAGTCCTTCCTCCTTAAGTCACATGAACAGACATCCTGCTAAACGTCTTCTTGGCCATCGCTGTTGACAACCTGGCAGACGCAGAGAGCCTCAACACAGCACAGAAGGAAGAAGAGGAGGCCAAGAAGAGGAAGAATAGTGTCAAGTACAGCTTAGGACATTTCAAATTTTAATTGTTATTCACATTTTCTGTTTGGCATTCACACATTTGTTGCAAGCACTTTCTATTTGCAGAAGAAGTAGCCTTCTGCCTTGAAAATTTACTCCATGTTTTATCTGTCCCTAACAGGGACGCAAGCACAGATAAGAAGAGAGTTGAAACTATAGATGTCATTGATGGAGAGACCAAGGTTAAAGACAAAGACTTGCTTTAGTTCTCTTCATAAATCGTGCAAACTGTGTTTATAACATACCACCTGTGTTAAAGTGCATTATTCATAAAGTTTTTCTCAGTAATTGGACATGTTTATAATGCTGAACCTGATCACTGTGTGTAGATGCCAGCGGAGGCCTTGCTGGAGGAAGACAAGGAGTCATATCCTGCCATCCATTCTCCAGGTAAAAGTGACGTGTCTTGAGTGAGGAAGACTCAAGTACATGTACATAAAAACTACACATTTACAGTGCCTATAGAAAATCATCATACCCTGTAAATTAAAATGAATTAACTATTTCCCGATGTATTTACACTTTAAAACGCTCAATCTTAAAGTGAAAATGACAGTTTAAAACATTCAGAATAATTATATATACTAAAATACCTGGTTGGGACAAGTTATCAGCCCCTTACAGTAATCATGATAAACTTACTCAGGTACAACCAGTAAATTTCCAGATCACACACCATGCTAATTGCCTCCCCCCGGAAATCCATTGTAGTGATTTTGATTACTTCCTTATAAAACTGTCTGTTACATGATGATTCCATTACTAGTACACCATTGTTGAAAGGTGCTTTCAAAAGGGCTCCGGGATTAAGTTGTGGAAAGGCGCAAGTTAGGAGAAGGATACAAAAAGATTTCAAAGGCTTTAACCATCCCTCTGAGTATCATTCAGAGCATTAAGAAAAGAAAGTTTATGGCCCCACCAACACCTTGCCGAGATCGGTCCATCCCTCGAAACTGGATGACCGAGCCAGGAGGACATTGATCTGGAAAGCTACCAAGAGGCCAATGGTAACTTTCAAGGACTTACAAGTCTTTATGGCTGAGATTGGTCAATCTGTGCATGGGACAACAATCTCACAAGCTTTACACAAAGCTGGCCTGTATGGCAGGGTGGCAAGAAAGCAGCCTCTTCTGAAATAGGGTTGCACAGAGGGTGGTTTGCGCTTTGCAATGACACATAAGGTTCTACTGCCATTTGGAAACAGGTTTTATGGTCAGATGAGACCAAGATTGAACTTTTTGGACTGAACTGCAAGCGTTTTGTTTGGCGAAAACCAAACACAGCACACCACCCAAAACACACCATACCTACTGTGAAGCATGGTGGTGGCAACATTATGTTGTGGGTGTGTTTCTCTTCAGCAGGGACTGGGCAATTGGTCAGGACTGAAGGGAAAATGGATGCTGCCAAGTACACTGAAATTCTTGAGAAAAGAATGCGGCCCTCTGCTAGACAGCTGAACATGGGCAGGTGCTTCACCTTCCAGCAACACGACCGTAAACACACCGCCAAAAATACTATGCAGTGGCTTAAGGATAAGCAGGTGAACGTCCTTGAGTGGCCAAGTCAGAGCGTGACCTAAATCCAACTTCAGTGTTGTTACTAGAATGTGTAAATAAAGCTGGAACATTTATTTTCATTTTTAATTGGTTTTGATTTCAGGATATAAGACAAAAACGTGTTTATTTCAAAAGGGTATGATGATTTTCCATAGACACTGTATCAAAAGTGTGTCAGCACAGTGTTTTATAACAGCTTTTTAGTCAGTTTAAAGCAGTTCACGTAACAAGGACATGACACTGAATTAGATTTTTAAAGGGAGGGAAACAACAAATGACACTGAAGGATTGTTTTCTTATTAAGAGAGATTAAAATGACTTCTGTTTCCTAGTGTGGGATGATGACGACAATAAGGGTGTTCTCCCAGATATCCCGCCAGGGCCTCGCCCCCAGAGGTTGTCTGAACTCAGCATCAAAGAAAAGACTCTGCCCATCCCCAAGGGCAGTGCTTTCTTTATCTTCAGCAGCACTAACCCGTGAGTGTCAAACACGCTGTTTGGTGCAATTGATACTGAGGCACAGGAACCAGTCTACCTGTTCAGTGTAACAAAAATAACAGAAACCACTTTACAATCAGCAATAGCTGAGGCACATAGCTCAATTAAAAGATGTGTTGCCATTACACACTGCACACTGTGCATTATCTTCCTCTGTGACTCTTTGTGTCTCCATTTCTGCTTCTTCTGTTTTTTCTTCTGCTGTAGGTTTCGTGTATTCTGCCATAAGCTGATCAACCATCAGATCTTCACCAACCTCATCCTGGTCTTCATCATGCTCAGCTCTGTCTCTTTGGCTGCTGAGGACCCAATACGTAACTTCTCTGCTCGCAATATCGTACGTAGACAATCACCGGGACTTTAACTATCCTAAAAGGCTACACCACGCCTTGTACACATCATATTTGGAGGGTTTAAATGTCTCAACACTGCAGACAATCAGCCTTTATCACAGCAGGCATCTTGACTTGTAACAGTAAGAAAAGTGCAGGTGATAAATGATGAAATAATTGATGGCTGAATTCCATTTAGCTGCTTCAGTTTCAGGGTGTTGGTGTAGAAAGACAGGTCAAATTTATGTCCTGCCCACACCGGAGGTGGAAACAATTCATCACTCCATTTACTTTGTATTGTGCGCTGTTGTGTGCATCGAGCTGGCGTGTGTGTGCGTGTGTGTGAGTGTGTGTGATAGAGCGAGGGAGAAGTGAAAGAGTGACAGCTATTAGCTTGGGAGCGAGTAGCCTCTCTAGAGTCATAGTAAGAGAAACAAAGTCTGAATGTTTTTAGCTAATGTTTCAGCCCTTGGATGCATATTGGGGCTCAGATTGTTTTCCCTTCCGGTGGGCACTGAGTACGATGTGTTGCACTTTGGATTATTGTGCAATCTTTCCTACTGTCAATTTACTGAGACACTTGAATAGGACTGAGCCATTGTTATTGTTATCTCTGCTTACTGAATGTCTACTGAGAAAACCTATGGAACCCTACCCTATGGAAAGCATGAGTGGGCAAACGACACACAAATAACTTGCCATTTTACCTCCTGGCTTAGCTGCAAAAAACACAAAGTACATACTTTTTTTTATGCCAGTAAGTGAGTAATATTAACCAATATGTGTGACCAACAGTAGTATTCTTTTTTTCTTTTTTTTCATAAAGCCACAACACAACATATTTTCTGCTCCCCTACTTACCAACACATATCATATAGTTTTAATACACCAGTAGTGATTTTCTGTTCTGTTAAACTTACTGTAAAATGCATATTGTTGTGCTGTTATCTTGAAATGACTTGAACTTGTGCATTGCCTCTTGCAGATACTTGGTTATTTTGACTATGCTTTCACCGCAATCTTTACTGTTGAGATCCTGTTGAAGGTAAATGACCTCTGTGCTGTGTTGTGCTGTGCTGGGTAGAGCTTCAGTAACCCTGCGTGCTTATGTCACTCTGATTGCCTCCTCAGATCCTAGGCTATGCAGACTATGTCTTCACTAGTATGTTTACATTTGAGATCCTTATTAAGGTAAACAATAAGAACTGTTGCCTGAGCAACAACCCACCACTTTCAAGCTTGCTGCATACGTCCTCCTTCCCCTCATTTTGGTATCTATAATTTTGGTTAAAATGGCCGCCTGCTTGTCTTGTTGTCATGATGCCAACATCGGTGGAGATCATGCATTATTGTCAGATATTCTTTTGTCAGTCACATTTCCATCATGGCCCACTTCCCCCTCTTCATCTTTGACCAGTTTATTGACCAGTGGCTCTCCAGAGTAGGCTACAGCTACTTTCTTTTCTTTTTTTAACATTCTGAAGAATAAAAAATATATGCAACTTGAATCTCTGTCAGCACCATTGTCTAATAGATTTCCACATTTCCATTCCAATATAGATTTTAATTAGAATTATATTCAATTTGAAATATTCTGGACTGTGGAGAGATGAACTTGAACTTGAACTAACATCAAGCTTTATATTCCACTGTCTGATTAAATTCTGTACACACAGATGTCTTGCCAGATGCCTTCTTTCATGTCTTTTTTTGACTCATGTACTCCAAAGTAATATGCTTTCAGAAATCCACAGAAATCCGTACCAATTTATTATTTTTGCTGTTAGAATAAAATCCTCTGCATGCTCCAGGTATATCTCAATTAATTTGGGTTAAGCCTAAGAAAATTAGATAGGGAAAGAAGTAAATGCTCTGCTTTTGGCTTAATCTACTCCGGAAATGAGTGCAGTGGCTTTTGAATAATGTTCCCCGTGTCATGTCAACATTTTGCATCTGATAACATGCATCTATCTGATCTATCTATATGTGTGTGTGTGTGTGTGTGTGTGTGTGTGTGTGTGTGTGCATCTTTGACCACTGTATTTTGTGGTATACTTTTGATATAGGTTTTTGTGAGTGTAAGTCAAGGCTTATGTTGTCTGTTGTCTATTCATTTTTTTTTTTAAATGGTTTAAATACTGAACCAAACATAAGCCAAACATAACATTAAAGAAATAATTTTGTACTTGAAACTATTGTTGCTTACACAATATCAGAAGTGCTAATCTGTTTGTGTATGTGTATATTTTATTTTTAAATTTTTATAAGATGGTGTTCTTAAAATGACACTGTAAATAGTTTTATGTAACAGATCATTTAATTAGAAATAACTTTACCATTTAAATCCCATTTTAGCTGTCCCTTTTATGTGTTTGATGGCAGATCTGTCTTCTTTAGTCCTGACTGTTGTCTCTCTTCTGTCCAGATGACAGCGTTTGGAGCGTTCCTTCATAAAGGGGCGTTTTGTAGAAACTACTTCAACCTTTTAGACCTGCTGGTCGTTGGTGTGTCTCTGGTCTCCTTTGGCATTCAGTATGTATCGACCAATCCTTTTAAATGTTGTGAATGTAGGATTGAGTAACTGTTTGATATTTTTGTCATAACATATACACATTTGTCTTTGCTCTGCTGGTGGCAGAGCCGACAGGAATGCCTCCATGCCATTATGACCTTACAATTGCTCAGATGAATTCACAGATGTGTTCTTCTATCTTCCGTAGGTCCTCTGCTATCTCAGTGGTGAAGATTCTCCGTGTGTTGAGAGTCCTCCGTCCACTCAGAGCTATTAATAGAGCCAAGGGACTTAAGGTCAGAATGACAACACAACATTGTGCAGAGTGTATCTGCTCCTTTGCTTCTGATAAAGTACTATGTATTCCTACTAAAAGTGTATAATTGTGTGTCATTTGCAGCATGTGGTCCAGTGTGTGTTTGTGGCCATCAGGACCATTGGCAACATCATGATCGTCACTACGCTGCTGCAGTTCATGTTCGCTTGTATCGGTGTGCAACTTTTTAAGGTACAGTGAAAAGTTGGAAAGAGAGATGGAGAACAAATAAACAAGGAGCACCTCTGATCTTCTGTTTTTATTTGTGTAGGGGAAATTTTATCGATGCACAGATGATGCAAAGTCCAGCCCAGAGGACTGCAAGTAAGTTTGATTTAGACTCTTCATGGTTTCTAGCTTTGGATGTTGAATGTCTCTGTGTATGTTCTTGTGGTTGATATTTCATCTTTAAATCACAGAGGTACCTACATTCTCTACAACAACGGGGACACAGCACTGCCCATGGTGAAGGAGAGGATCTGGTACAACAGCGACTTCAACTTTGACAACGTCCTTATGGCCATGATGGCTCTTTTTACTGTCTCCACGTTCGAAGGATGGCCCACGTAAGTAATGCTTTGTGTCTGAGGTAGAATTCAGAGTTGCCTATCAATATGGAGAATACAATTTATGCACTTGATAATCATTCACCTTTATCTTGGTCTGAATTCAAATTCTCCATTTCCACCATTTTCGCTAAGCAAAAGTAAAGCCCTCTCTGAATTGTTAATAATTTGACTACTTTGTGTGTATAAATGTGCTTAAAGTACACTATGTAGTATCTTTTAAACAAACAAAACCAGCAGAGTTGACCTTTACTTTCTCTATGTTTTGATCCTGCAGTCTACTCTACAAGGCCATCGATTCTAACAAAGAGAACATGGGTCCCATCTACAACTACCGCATTGAGATCTCCATCTTCTTCATCATCTACATCATAATCATCGCCTTCTTTATGATGAACATCTTTGTTGGTTTCGTTATTGTCACCTTTCAGGAGCAGGGTGAGAAGGAGTACAAAAACTGTGAGCTGGACAAAAACCAGGTAGGAGGGAGGTGTGGTGTTTGTGCATGATATTGCTGTGAATTGGGGCTTTAATTGAACATTTTAAATTCATTAGAAAAAAAAATCTGTTCAAATGATCAAATATGTGTCGTTTGTTGATTCCAACCGAATGGATCTAGCTAAATAATGATGCATCTTCTCCTTCTTTCAAAAATGAAGGCTGATATAGTAGAAATGGATGCAGTAAAAGTTACAGTCCATTTTTGCTCAAATTGGATGAAACATCTACTGTTAATACTGATTGGTGCAAATAGTGCTGGCATATTTAACAGATGAAGACATGTTACACTTGTTTGTTTGTCTTTTTGTTTGTCTGTTTCTTTATTTGCCCCCACCTACCCTCCCCACAACCGCAGCGTCAGTGTGTGGAATATGCTCTTAAAGCTCGTCCTTTGCGACGCTACATCCCCAAAAACCCCTACCAGTACAAGTTCTGGTATGTGGTCAACTCTACTGGCTTTGAGTATGTGATGTTTGTCCTAATCATCCTGAACACCCTGTGTCTGGCCATTCAGGTAAGTGCTTTCCATTCAAAGTCAAATTGACATAAACTAGCCGGTGAATCCTTTCCTGCAATGATTTATTGCAGAGGATTCACCCTATACCTATTACTACACACTGTATGGCAATTACTTAATACAGATACAGTACATGTATTGTTAATAAATGTTTCTTTTATTATTTCTGATCAGTATGTCCGCTTGTCTCTTTCAAGCACCATGGTCAGTCTCACCTGTTTAACTATGCCATGGATATCCTCAACATGGTCTTCACTGGAGTTTTCACTGTGGAGATGATCCTTAAGCTCATCGCCTTCAAACCCAGAGTAAGTCTCCTCTCCTCTCCTCTCCTCTCCTCTCCTCTCCTCTCCTCTTTATTTGATAAAATATATTCAAAACTAACACCAGTTCCTTAAATTATCTTGTTTAGTGTTTTTCCTTTTAAATCTTCCTTTATAATAAATCCGTAAAGGGTATATTTTTTCTTAATTTTTTATCTTACCCAGCCTTCATACGCTCTTTCTGTCTCTTTAACCTCCCCTCTTGGCCTCTTTGCCAATAGTCTATCGTCTTCTTCCATTACTCCACACTATAACCTCTCTACCTCTTCTACTTTCCTGCATCCCCCTCCTCTCCTGCCTCCCCCTCTCCTCCTGCTGGCTATGCGTGCTGCCATGATCAGGGCTATGTCGGGGACGCCTGGAACGTCTTTGATGCTCTGGTTGTGATTGGCAGTGTAGTCGACATCATACTCAGCCAGGTAGAAAGACGTATATATAACTCTTGCTCTCCCCCTTCTGCTGCTGCCACTCTCCGTTTTTTCCGCCCTTCACATCTTTCCTCCTTTCCTTCCTTCTTGTCTTAATTTTGTGTCATCTTTTAAGGTTGGCTAGAGCCAATTGCTGCTCATGAAGCAAGTCTGTTGAATCTGTTGTGGATTTAATGGTTGATGAGTCCCATAGACCAAATACTGTAGATTCTGATTGGCTGTAAAATTGTCCATCAGCTACCTGTTTGTTAAATACCAACACATGCAATACATTAAGCCACTGCTCCATGCCAATGGCATCTTGTGAAATTGTTTTAGGTCTATGGTGGCCATTTCTTTTAGCCTGCCACTACATCAGTGGCAGTAAAAGACTTTGGAAATAGAAGATGACTACCAAGATGGTTAATAACGAAGTATAGCTAACTTTTAAAATTAATCTTTCTATTAAATAAATGTTTGGATAAATTAAACAAGTTAGTATTATCACAGACTCCGTGGCAAAAATGGATTTGACTTTCAACCTCACTCGCTTCTAAATATAATCACAGCTTTTTTAATGTTCTTTCTATCTTTCATATTCTTTCTTTTTTACCTTGTCTTTCTTGCTTTGTTTTCTTTCTCTTTCTTCTTTTATGTGTCTTTGTTGCTCGTGCTTGCAGAACTATTTTGCTGATGCATGGAACACGTTTGATGCCTTAATTGTTGTTGGTAGCGTGGTTGACATTGCCATCACTGAGATCAATGTAAGTAATCATTTATCACACATACACGCCTGTTTTACTGTGATGCTCCCAGCAAGAGGGCCTTGCTCTAGCAGTCACGATCACAAAGTTCTTTTTTATGCAAAAATTGCTGTTCTTCACAACTCCAGCATCTGTCATAAAACCACAATATCATGATGTGGTAAAATTGTGATGATGTTTCTTAACTAATGTCATTTGACTTGAACAGCTTTTTTTGTTTATTATGAGAACCCTGATTCCAACCCTATGTACATTCAATATTTATAAAATATTATTTTTATCAAATATATTTTTTGAAACGTTCATTGCTAATTGCCCAGTATATTTGATTCCTCAAAATTCAAATTGATCAAATAATGAGTAAAACAAAAGTCTAAATTGTAATTAGGAACTGATGTTTTGGAATGCAGCGTAGTTATTATTTAAAAAACTTTAATGTAATCATTTTGTGCCTAACCCTTTTGCTGGTAACGCCTTTGAATCTGCTCTACTGCTGCCTCAAGGCCACTCTGTATTCTGGTTTGCACCTGTGGTTAACACTGACTCCATGCATGCTGTAGCCTTGTCCATATGAATGTTTGTTTGTCCTGTCTGTCTCTTGCTTTAAATGAATGTTTGAGTTAAAGAACACACTGTACACTACCGTCGATTAAACTATAGCATTTGATATAATGTACAAAATAAACATTGCAGGCAAAAACCTGGATATTAACATATTGCTAGTATGAGTTAGAGCAAAAGGTAAATAAACCATAAGAGCATGTCTGCACTTGCTGAATACGTGCTGGACGGTTCTGCAACTCAGAAAATGCCAGTGCTTTTAAAGATGTTTTTTGGTAGTTAAAAAAAATAAAAAAGACATAAGTAAGGGTTGGTAAAATGTAGTCTGTGGCAGAAGATAGGTAGTGAGGGTGCCTGGATAGCTCACCTGGTAGAGCGTGCTCCCATAAGAAAGGAAAAGAAAGCTACAGGAACTCTCAAAAGGACGAGATTTGTGTGTCACTAACAGAAAGATAAAAACTTTTTTAGTTTTATAAATTCATTTTCATCAGGCTTGACATTGAAAGATCATATCATTTTGAAACACTGAAAAACACTTCAGTGTTTTGAATTACATCCAGCATGAACTGCAAAATCATTAGGTGAAATATAAAATGTATTTGGGAAAATCTTATGTAGACACTAGTAATGACAAAGCCAAACCAACAATATCAGTGTTTCTCTTCCAGAAGGTGTATCAATGCTTTCTCCTTGTCGTCAACGTCAACAGCTAAACTGTATGATATATTGATGAAGACATTTGCCTTCTGCATTGAAAGCTTGCATCTTGTGTCTGGTGTTACTACTAAGAATATGTGGTAAAGCTTTTGCATGACAGGCTTTATGATGACAATGTTCTTGTTTGTGGTATACATTGTAATGCTGTGTTGTTTTTAAGTGAAGGTGCTTCTGAGCGTTTTTAATCCATCACATGTTGAATAAATCAAAGGTAATGATGACATAGCATAAAGCATATAGCTTGTTTGTGTAACTCGGATGAACCTTAGGCTTTTTTTTTTCAAGTCGGCAGCCATTCCTGTCGTCAAGGTGATAGTGGAGCCAGGGGTAAGAAAATGAATAACCCGCAAATAGATGTTTTTTTTGCACATTCTGTTGCTCAATTTCTGACAAAAACATTGAGACGTTTTATGGTCTCAATTGTTTGATGGTTTGTGATTGAACTCTTAATGTTTGTCTTGTTTTGAATCCACCCGGTTTGTTGCATTTTGGCTCCAGTTTCATGGTTCAACTGGCATTTTTTCTGTTGACACCTCGTCCTGTCTGGGTGCATGGAATGACCGAGAAAAACCGATAATAACGTATGGTCTTTTGTCTGATTTTGTCATTTCAACATAGCTTGCCCAAGTGTTTGCAACTAGAGTACCAACATTCTATAGTCAATGTTTGGAGTTTACATTTCTTGTCAAAGGTCTTGTGTGATTGACTGTAACAAGACAGAAGAAGATCAACCTTGATGTTTGTATCAGTTGTAAAAACTACATGTTTGCCTTTTGGTTTCTTTACCTTTGGACTGCACATTATTTGCCTGTTGCCTGTTTTGAATCACTCATCCAGAGTTAAATGTACTGTATGTGCAAGTCCTCCAGGTCTGTTGCTCATTAAATTGTCACAGTTAGGCACAGACACAGTTTCTCTGCATGCTGCTCCTTGGTTGTTGTCATTGCAAAGACACAGAAAGATAACAAATGGGGTTGTCATCATAGAGATTGTCTTGTACTTGTTATATGACTCACACATGGGGATTGAAAGAATGCATGTATGACTGCACAAATGAATGACTGGTTCAGAGATGTAATCACTGTGATTGTTTGGATCTTAAACTTTCAGTTTTTTATCTCGTAATCACTCTCCATGTCCTCCACCAGAACACGGAAGACAGTGCTCGCATCTCCATCACCTTCTTCCGTCTGTTCAGAGTGATGCGATTGGTCAAACTTCTGAGCAGAGGGGAGGGCATCAGGACTCTGTTGTGGACCTTCATCAAGTCCTTCCAGGTGAGACTGTAACCCACTGCAGACATTCAAACCCTCCTTTGAATCTGCAATATTAATATTAACCTAGGAGATATGAGAGCCTACACCTATTATCACAAATTAGGTTTTAGACGAGAGATCTAACCTTCTGAAACGGGTTGCTGGGTAAACTACAATTCATTTTGTGAGAGGTAATAAAAAAATAACAGGGTTGTTTTTTTTTTGTCACTTCTAATATACAAGGTCTAAAAAAACTGTAGCGTACCAAGATAACAGAACATATACAGTATAATGCAACAGAGACTAGTTGTACAAGATGTAATCAAGGTAACCAGTGGATCTGATGGTGTAGCTGTGGTTTGACAATGAACTCATTTTAGAGACTGCAGATTCCAGTGTTACGTAGCCATGTCTCCCTCTTTTCTCCTTTTATCCCACCAAGGCTCTACCCTATGTTGCACTCCTGATAGCCATGCTGTTCTTCATCTATGCAGTAATTGGGATGCAGGTAATATTTGACACCCAGCAGGATATGTGTTGCCTTCAGTTACTGTTTTTATTGCATGTAAACAGTAACTATTTGTCTTGTATTCTTATCAGAATAGGAGAACTGGCTGGCTGGCTGATGTTTTTGTGTCTTTTTTTGTAGGTGTTTGGAAAAATAGCCATGGTTGATGGAACACAAATCAACCGCAACAACAACTTTCAAACCTTTCCTCAAGCTGTGCTGATGCTTTTCAGGTGTTTATGTAGCTTACAGTGTTGGCTTCAAGCTATTATAAGTAATCACAAATGCATAGATGTGGGGAAAAGTCCCTCATTATGCTCCTGTGTTAATGTTGATTCTTCTATGTTAGGTGTGCCACAGGTGAGGCCTGGCAGGAAATCATGTTGGCCTGTCTGCCAGGGAAGCTGTGTGATTCAGAGTCGGACTACAACCCTGGAGAGGAGAGAACCTGCGGAAGCGGCTTCGCCATTATCTACTTCATCAGCTTCTACATGCTCTGTGCTTTCCTGGTAATCTTCAGACATTTCTCTGTGCACTAACAGTAATGTTTTAGCACATACTTGAGCATGCACATTTCTGTATGAATGAAAATGAATTGCCAAGGAAATACCACAAAAAAAAAGATTAATGCAAGTCCTGGTTTTAGATCATAAACCTGTTTGTTGCTGTCATCATGGATAACTTTGATTATCTGACCCGCGATTGGTCCATTCTTGGACCACATCACTTGGATGAGTTTAAAAGGATCTGGTCTGAATACGACCCTGAAGCAAAGTGAGTACACAGGACACATTTGGAGAGAACTATCACCAGACGTTTCTTTCCCCTGTTACTTATACTCTATACTGCATAACACTGTACTACTGCTAAGGGATATTTGTGTCATTTGCGATTATGAGTTACTTATGAGGACCTGCAGTGGCAGTGGAGACTGTGCTCAGCGGAATAGTGCCTAATATTTGAATGCATCTTGTTGTCAGGGGCAGGATAAAACACCTTGATGTGGTGACTCTGCTGAGAAGGATCCAGCCTCCGCTGGGCTTTGGCAAGCTCTGCCCTCACAGAGTGGCCTGTAAAGTAGGTTTCCACAACATAACGACACGCTCACACCTATACAGATAGAGAAATGTGTAAACTCTACTTTGGTGAAGGTTTAGGGTGCCATACAATACATGAACACTTTTCTAAATCTTAATTACATGTACAGGACATTCAAAGCTTTCACAGTACTAATATCACACTTTCTCTCTCCTTGGAAATCTGAACTTCTGTTGCAGCGTCTGGTGGCGATGAACATGCCCCTCAACAGTGATGGGACTGTCATGTTTAATGCCACCTTGTTTGCTCTGGTCCGCACTGCTCTCAAGATTAAGACTGAGGGTGAGTCTCAACCTTCAAGACATAGGAGATCTGCAATATTATTAGTTGTTTTTCTTATAGATTATTCATATTGATTGGTTGAACTATTTATAGCTGTGCATTGTCATTCTGTACAGTAAAAAAGAGGCACTTACAGTAGGAAATAGATCATTAATTTTAAGTCATGTGACCATGAGGTAGGAAGAGGGAGCACAAGGGAGTTACTGGGCCAGAGTGTGGAGCTTCCAGGCATAAAAGCTACTTGAGATGACAGCCCAGAGAAACCACTACAGCAGTCAGTGTGTTTATTATATATGATCCAAAATGTCATGAACAGAGATGGTTTAGGACCTTGGGAAACAATCCTTATACCATCAATTACCTTTGACTGTGGGCCAGATGATATTAGGTCATATTTGAGATTAGCAAGTGCTTTGTATTTACATTGTTATCTGTAGATCGGTGAAAAATCCCCTTTTGAATGTAACACAGTGTCCTTCTGATGGAATTACTTTGGGAAACCTCATGCAGTATGTTTTCAATTAATGTCACATCATGCTACTTGACTTTTAGTATAATAGTCCCCTATTCCCAACTGTGTCAGTGTCTTGGACTCCTTATTCTAGTTAACATTAATATTTAACATTTTGCCACAAGAGGGAGTCAAAGATATTCAATGAGTAGTCCCTATTCTAAGGCCAACAAGGCTCATGCTATTTAATACACACGGCATCAAAACTACAAACAGAAACCACTTAATACACTATATATACCACTATATTGATCATCACTCACAAGTGACCTTACGGTTAAACATTCCACCTTTTCTACCATTTCCAAGGTAACCTGGACCAAGCCAATGAGGAGCTTAGAGCTGTGATTAAAAAGATCTGGAAGAGGACCAGCATGAAGCTGCTGGACCAAGTGGTGCCCCCTGCAGGCGGTCAGTGGTCATTACACTCACAGGTCACATGGTCAACTCATGCATAAACATGAATCAACATTTGCTTTTTACTGTCATTCACAGTTGAAACAGTAACCTCACTGTGTCTTTCTCTTCCTTTGTACTGTTCTTTAACTCGTTTGATTTGAATACACACTGCTTCTCATTTGTATGTAATGGCAATGGCAATAATGGCACCCTAATGGCAGTGTATTAATAGAAGGAGGAAGAATGGTCATGCATTTTAATGCAAATGTATTATTACCTTAATTTGAATTATAAAAGGAAGTTGTTGCTAATTACATACTTTTATTCTCGTCGCTACACTATGTTTTCTATATACTGTGCATCAGCAAGGAATTACGCCGCACTTTTCAACTTTTCCCTCTTTTGATGTGAGAATCATCCAAGTTTCAGAATAAGAGTGAGGGAATGAAGTGAGACTTCCCACAAAATCTGAAACATTTTGACCTACTCCTGGCCTGAAAAAGCTAATAACAAAGTTTTCAATGCCACCTTTCAATGCTACATCTTGGTAATGTTCAATACACAAGATTGATTTTGGGTGGCGTATTGCTTTTAGAAACAGGTGTTAAGAGTGAATCCACCAGACGCCTTCAGCATCCTGTTTTTGTTTTTCTGAAGTGGAGAGGCCCACTTGCTGACCAAAACCCCAAACCAGATAGACAAGGTTACTTTGTAGACTACTTTCACTTCAGTTCATGGAAACTCTCCTTTATCACTGTCAGCCAGTCACAGTTTAACTACGGCCCCTCTATCATTAATCTAGCTGTCTCTGGTTTTGCATTCTTCTCTTCTCTCCTCTAGCTCTCCCTCACTGTTAAAAGTTATACAGATAAAAAGGCTGCGTAGATGTTTGAAATTAAATGCGCATGTTTTTATATGCACTTTTTTAGCAAATTTTATTTCTGTGGATACATACTTAAATGACCTTACAATCATCTTTATCAACAATTTAAAGGGAAATCCGCTGGCAATTAGTTGTAAGAACTTTAATTTAGAGTTTCTTTTTGAGGTGCAAGGGAATTTCCAGCTGGTTTTATTGAGTATACCAAATTTGGATATTTGGATCAGCATTAGTTTGAATTGCTACAAATACATTATTATTTGCATTACTTAAAATTATGCTGTGAATTACATTCATGACTTGTTTTGCTAAAATCTTTTTTAATGTGCACTTAAGAAAGGTCGTGCAGCTTTTTTGTTGCCAGGTTTTAATCACATCATCAGAATCAATGCAACATCTGTTCCTGTAACATTAGCCAAGTATGATAGAGGTGTGCTCTGTGTGTTGTTTCTATTCGGTTTCATTTGTGGTGGTCGCTTTTAATTATTTTTTTCACTTTACACAAAGAATTCTCAGTAAAAGAAGGCTAAGGATAGGCACACCTGAGTCCAGCCGGTACATACAGCATCCTCTAGTTGTGTTCACGTAGTTTTTCCAGTGTCTTTCTATGCTTACATTGCTTCAGCTCTGCTGTGTTTTACAAGTTGTCAAATTTAATTAAACTACATGTCCTTGTGTGCAATAGATGGCCAACCTCTCTTCTTGTTTTGTTGAATCTTTTCTGCCAAGCCTCTCTCTTCCACAGCTTCCTCTGCTTTCATTAGTGCTCTGTCAGTCGCTGGCCTTCTTCTCTTCTCTTTCCACCGTCCTGTGCTGTCTGAAGAAGTTCTGTTTTAGTCTGGTGGCATGAACTACTGATAACCTCCTTCTTAAATAACATCATCAGGCTCTGTCCAGAAAGAGAACCTGCTGTCACATGTGGGCACAAAATCGACCTGCCCATGCCGGGTTGATGCATTGTAAAGAAAATAACAATCTTAGCGTCTTATTAAGTAAGCCAGTTAAACACAGTCGAAAATCACTTGTGTCTGCTTGGTTATTTTCTTTTAAGTGAAAATGTTTCAAAATCATACAGGTTACTTGCTTGAAAAACATTAATCTTGAAAATACAAATTAAAAGTGTGTTATGAAGATGATTTATTGATATATTATCGGCCCACACATTTATGCACATCTGACAATCTGGATTCAGAAACTTTAAGATATTAGATGGTCTTTGCATTGTATACAGTTTAGTGAAGATAGCAGACAAAAACCTGATTTTTAAGACCTTGAATAGGCTTTTGGTTGCAGGTTTAACTTTCTGAACAGAGCCTTTAACAGTTTCTCTCTGGCTGTGTCGGGTGATGTAGAGAAATGTGTCAGCTGCTTTAAGATGAATCATCAGATCAGGATGGAATGGTGCTTCCATCTTAAAGCTTCCATCCTACTGACATACGTCACCTTTACTTGATTTCCCTCAAGCTAAATGGGTTTGAGGAAAGGTCATGTTGGGAAAAAACTCCCACATTTCCCACGCACCGGGCTTCAGCCGCTTGTTTTCTTGTTTAGCCTGTCCCCATTCTGCTTCAGCAACCTTATCTGAGTGACTCAGACCAACGCTTGAATAGATTACCTGCATGGCAGATAGTGTGTAGTCACTACTTTTTCTCTGGCTTAATGTAGTTTGTGGGTTTTCCCTCCAAAGGGGAGCTATAGATCTGACCCCTGCTGCTTCTCTTTGCTGCCTTCTTGCATGTGCTTCTCGCTACAGATCTCGTTGTTTTTCAAAGATATAGAACAATGTAAAACACCTCTGCTCGTCTGTCTCTGATGGTGGTGAACAGAGGGTTTATGTTACACATGAGCAGCTGTGTATGTGTGTTTCTTCTTTTTTTGTGCAAGAAGAGCTTGTTTCATAACCACGCAGATGTATTCAGATGTAAGATAGCAGCTGCAGGCATAGATGTTATCTGTTATCTGCACATGTTGTCTGCATGTGTGAATAAATGTCATTTGCAGAGTTTTGTAAAAAGCATCGTCATCCACTTCACACACATTCAGCTCTGATATTCAAACAGTGGCATTAATATTATGTTGGTAACACTTTATTACACCTGTCATGAACATGAAAGGGTCTTCAGGATTTTTATGATTCTTGAAGTTCAATTCTCTACAATACAACACAATGCAATGTTGACATTGTTTGAGATGTTTGTGTTATGACAACTTGTGATTGACCAAGACAACATAACCCGTCAATATCTTTGTCGTGACAACTTAACATTAACCAGACAACAATGTCTTTGTTATGACAACTTAACATTAGGCAAGAAAACATAACCTGTTAATGTCTGTATTTAGACTTAACAACTTAGTCTACTTAACCTGCCATAAATAATTTAACAGCAGCAGTCAGTTGTTACTTTAGCAACAAGTTCATCCATCCAAAACTCAATAAATCACCTCAGTTATGTACTCACTGTCTCCAAACTGGCCTTATAACATTAAATTACATTTTAATGAAAGTCCAAATGGTTCCACTTTACTGGAGGTCAAGGGATTTCTTCATGACATCTTCATAAAAGCATTTGACAAGGTAATCCAACTTTATGACATCTTTATGAGAATTCTAAATTGTTTAACTTTACTCGAGGCCATGGAAAATATTCATGACAATTACAATGGTGTCATTATAATGGCAATTATAAAACCAACGACACATAAGAGTTTAATGTAATGGTAACACTTAAGCTAAATAGTTTCTGTAATTTTGATAATTAAGCCTGCCATGAAATGTTTCAATGTTATTAAGGTCATTACGTAAATATCTTTAACAATGTCGGCATTGCAAAGTGTCATAATTAACCTGATGAAAAATCCTGACAGTCAGATCATGATATGTGTAATGCTAAGGTTATGACAGTGTCATGTCAGTCTTATGCACACCCCTTCAAATATACTATAATGGATTGCTACAACTATGTTTTTGTCATTATTTATAAACATTGAAAACCACAGTCTCTAGGATGTGCTTTCAAAAAATGACTTTATGACACAGTGGTCTGTGTGTTGGTCTGTTGTGATCCTTTGGAAATTTTGTTTTCCAGACCGGATGGTCCTTATAATGTCTATGCAGCAGGGGTTCATGGCATTTCATTTACATGTCGTGGTATTTTTTATTTTGATTGTTACAGAAGTATTTTGTTTTTAGAAGGCATTGTCTTGGTTTGGTGGTTTTTATCATTGTGATGTTTTACTGCTAATGGTCTTCAGTTTTGGTACTTTTGATACTTTTATACTTTTATATTTGATACTAGTTTATTTGACTTTCCTGCCTAGATCTGTTTTCTTAGATGTCGAGATAGTGGTGGTGGGTAAGATCTCTGTTGAGGGATTTTATGTTTCAAATGTTATGGATGCCAAAAGAATTTCCGTGTTGAGATACTTCCGTATTTTGGTGTTGATCTGGGAGGCTGTCTGGTCTGTTCACTCAGATGACGAGGTAACAGTGGGGAAGTTCTATGCCACCTTCCTGATACAGGACTACTTCAGGAAGTTCAAGAGGCGCAAAGAGCAAGGTCTTGTTGGAAGGCACTCATGGGAGAGGCTGAACACAACCATGGCTCTACAGGTGAGTGAAGTACAATCTATCATGCTTGTGTTCATGGGAGTACAAGCTCATATATTCATATCTCATTTATTTATTCCACCAGTGCATTGAACAAATTAGTTATTGAATGTTACTAAACATCCTTCATCTACATAAGAGCCAACTTTGATTCTCACATCAACTCTGTCTACACAACAGAAAATCTACTTAGACATTTTTGTTTAATATTAGACTCACATCTAGATTCTAATAACCAGTATAATCACCAGTAAATACAGTGACTATTAGAGGATTCATATACAGGCAAGGTTTTGAAAAAGTTGCTCATGCATTTAGAATTTGCTGATTGGAATGCTGTTTTGTCTGTGTCTTTTAGTGTTACCCAAAAAGCCGCTAAGGTATCATCAGCTTAAGGGTTTTGTTGTTATAACAAAGACATCACAATATGGACTTCTAGTGAGTCATTGTCACTCATCACCACCAGTTATATAATGCCGCGCAAAAAGTTTTGATGAAATCATCTACCTTTAAATATCGGTTTCTGAGGGTTGTGGTGCTCACAGCATTGAAAGATGACATCAGAAACATTAACAAGCAACATCTCTGTCTGCAAAAACAATCTGACTCTATCTATCTAAATCCAACTGAGCTATCTGGGCACCCGCCCATTGTTTTTCTTAACCAGATAGAGATACACATGTATATAAAAAGGTTTTGATGGCTGGCAGATCTGGTGTTATAGCTGCTCTCTTTGCAGGCCGGCCTGCGCACGCTGCATGACATTGGACCAGAGATCCGGCGTGCTATATCTTGTGACCTTCAAGAAGCAGGGCTGGTAAATGTTGATGGAGAGGAAGAAGAGGAAATCTACAGGGTAAAAAACCTTGAAGATTTGTTAGTTTGTTCATTTTTGTATATAAAGGCCCATAAAGGCAGGCACATTTTTAGTTTTAAAAGCCAGTTATTTCATCGATCCAGGAAAATGTGCATCCCGATGAAGTTACCTTGGCCTTTGGAATTAAAATAACCCCATATAATCACATACCATTCACCATACCTAGAGATTGGCAAGGGGAACTTTCCATAATGCCAAGTGGACCTTTATCAGGATGTACTGTATATTATCCTGGATCCATTAAATAACTGCCCATTAAAAATAAAAATGTGCCTGCCTCTATGGGAATTTAACGTAGGGGTGTCCTTAAAAGTTTGGATTTTCCTAATTGTTTCTAATAAGGCATTAAGATTAATTTACAAAAGATGTTTTTTTATTCTTCTTTTAAATCAACTTTAGCATGGCTGTGGGAACTTATTGAAGCCACTGTATACAATGCAGAGAAAAACCTGGTTTACATTCAGATATGAGATGCAATACATTGTAAACTTTTTTCAGGGGTATCTGTATACATGTAAATGTTATTATTAACAACAGGCTCTGATCTTCAGTATGAAAAACAGAAGGAAGAGGTGTAGAGCTGGGCTGGATTCACATGATTACATCTTTTGTTAATAACATTTCCGCCCACTGTTTTAGGTATTTTTGAAACCTTTGATTGACTGTTAAATGTTAAGATCCACTGATTTAAACATTGTTTATCTTTGTGAGTTGTATTATAATCAGCTTACTGTGTTCATTATTTGTCTCAGGCCTCATTAGTTTCTGGTTTCTCTTTGCAGCGTAACGGCGGCCTTTTTGGGAACCATGTCTACCAGGTCAGTGCAGAACAGCAAGGCTACTGCCACCCAACCACTGTCACCGAACGGCCGCTACAGATCCTGCCCTTCTCCTGTACTGCCTCAACTGAACCGACCCAAACAGGCAGGAGAGCCAGCTACGTGGACAGAGGAGGGGAGACAGAGATGAACTCTTCACCTGTCCTACATAACCATCATTATCACTCCCCTCATCCGTATAATCATCCTCACTGTATTTCTACTTGCCACCAATCGCCAATACCCTCCAATGCCAACCTCAACAATGCCAACGTGCCCTCACTTCTCTCCATGAACAATGGGAGGCAACAGAAGTGTTTGTTAAGGCAAGACCGTCCGTCCTCCACCCAAAAGGGATCATCAGTGTCCACTGACAGCAAAGACAAACTTTGGAAGTCACACTCCACAAGGTCAGAATGGATTCATACAATACATATACAGTTCAGTCAGACAACTCATGATTGAAATGTTTATTATAACAGCAGAACGTTGTGTTTGGTGGCCAGACTCCGACCTCATCACCCCCCGCAGTTTGTTTTACACGAGATAAAGTAGCTTCCCCCTGGCCGGAGCCTGCAGCAGTTAACAGGCTAACTGCAGGTAGTGATACAGGTGCAAGGCTGCAGTAGCATTGACAGGTAAGAGATGGGGAAATTGTGCAGCTTAAATAGACTGCCAAATTGAGGGGTTGTGTTTGGTAAATGGTACGGGGAATGAGGCACGCCACGCGTGTGAACAACGGTGCAGCTCGAGTTGACTGCCTGAACTGGCTTGCAGGCATTCCCCTATCACTGCATTACTGCAGTTCCCCTTTATGGGAGCATCTTGTTTTGCGTAAACCAAAGCAGCCTCGGGAGCATCTTGTATTATATTTAAGGATGTATAATCTATTTTTTCGATGCTGATTCAAGACTTGACATAGAAATTTAATTAAGTAAAGAAAAAAAAATATTTTTGATAAGGGTTCGGCAGTTTGAGAGGAGCAAAGGTGATAGACTGTACTGTGGGGCTGAGCGATAATTATATATTATAAAAATATTTTTATGTCAGATCTCTGACATGAATATAAATATCTTAAAATGTTCTTTGTGATATTGTGATATTAAGTGAAGCCAGCCAAGCTGCACTGCCAACTGTCATTTGAAACTCCCAAAAGATGAAGCAGATAAGTTGGAAAAAAGGACATGTTCTGTAGAAACCCATCTTGACAGCCTCCTGTTCAGCATGACCGAATGTCATTGTTCCATGTAAAACCTTGTTCAGCCCCCACAGATGTGCAAATATCTGCCCACACAGCTAAAATTGGCTAATTGTTTCCTTTCCCAAAGGTTGCTGCGAGTATTCAATTTAGACATTTCCTGGTAGTGATGAACATGACAAAAAAATAGCTTTTGTATAACAATATTACCTAATAACCCTCTCCTGCTGAGGGAGTGCTTTCCCTTATGTTCTCAGAGATTTGGGCTCTACAAGTAAACTTGTCTTAACATTATAAACAGAAAATAAAAAAGCAAATATAATATGTAATGTCACTACAGTTGTCCCTGTATGTTTAGGGGCAGACAGGTTGAAAAGTGGTGAAACCATTCAGGTAATATTCAGCCTGGACAAAACTCTATTTTTGAAAGCACCTTAATTTGTGTCCTCTTGTCTTTTGTCATTGCATGCAACCTCTCATCCTATTCCTTTTTCTGCTGTCCTGTCTGTCTGACTGCCCACTTCCTCTCCTTGGAGCAGGACACGCTACTATGAGGCCTACATTAGGTATGCGTATGATAGCTTCGCTTCGTTAGCTTCATTTCCCAATGTGCTGTTTATGGCGGGTGTGTCACAAAAACATGCTGCAAAAGCTTATATGATAGGGAATGAAATGCAGGTAGGTGTTACGGTAAAATTTGTGTTTTACAGTATTAATGTGTGTGCTTTATTTTATGCACTAAATTTGCATAAAAATATAAACGGCAGACAAAATGATGGGGACTTGTAATTCCTACATACGTATAATTATCAAACTTGCACTGATTAATACTTGTGCTCATTGTCTTTAATGTTTTGATGCCAGTTCAGAAAGCGGCGGTGGGCTCTACCCTACCATTCGTCGAGAGGAGCCAGGGGGCAGGGACAGCGATGATGAGCGAGGCTCGGGAGAGTACTTCAGCGGGGAGGAGTTTCACGAAGACGACATCATTCCAAAGGACAGGTACTGTGACGGCAGCTGTCAGTCTAATGATGTGAGGAAACACTGACAACAAAACACTTTAATACAGCAGTGGCTTTTTGAGTGGCAGATAATTTATCCAAAATGAGCACTCGGTTCATGGTGCATCACCTACAACATGCTCACCAGTGACAACATAATAACAATAAACGCATTTGCTACCTGTTTCCAACTTCTTCTTTTTTTGCACCACTGAAATAATTCTTTGAGCCTCTAAGATAGATATGTGACGTTTTTTTAATCTTTTTTTTTCACAGGTTGCCCCACAAGGAACAACATGATGCAGAGGGACACTTTGACCTTGAGGTTTCAAAGGGCGACCACCAGTCTGATGGTTACTATGACGATGACCAACTGCCCATCTACCAAGACAGCCAGCGGTCACCCAGGAAATGGATTTTACCCTCTCCTCGAGGTGATACACCACAGCACAACAACTGTACAGTTTATTTTCTTATTTCTAATAAATAAGATTCCTCGACACTTTAGAGTGAATGTATAACAATTTTATCAGTTGTTCACGTAAAAGTTTTTCGGAGTTCCTTCATAATTGTATTGCATATATCGATAAAGTGGGCGGATTCATTCACTATTGAACTGGCCAGGTTTTGTTACTGTCATTCCCCTTTGGTAACTTAATTGTAATAATTAAGTACTAATGCAAGTAAAACCTAAATTAGATTAGTATAATATTATACGACTGTTATAATTTTGCGTAAAATAAGCTTATCTTGTGTTTCATCTAACTTTATTCTGGAATACTGTAAGTAACCACAGTTGGAGTCCAGAGAGTTATCATTTTTGGTTCTTGTTTGTTCTCATAGCCTCCAACAAGCCAACATTCAGTTTTGAGTGTCTTCGCAGAAAAAGTAGTCAGGAAGGCGCTCCTCCTTCTCCATCCTGTACAGCTCTTCCTCTACACCTGGTGCAGCAACAGGTACACACACACACACACACACACACACACACACACACACACACACACACACACACACACACACACACGTAAATATTGTGATTAATATATGGATATACAATATTGTTACAAAATGCAGTTGTTACAAAGCTAGCAATACAACTTTTAAGACCTGCTTTGTCTCTTCTCCCTTACCCAAAATGTCGGTCTTAATTGACTAAACCTCAGGTAATGGCGGTGGCCGGTCTCGATGCGAGCAGAATTCACAGCTTATCCCCTACGCGGTCGCTTTGCTCCTGGGTCACGCCTCCTGCCTCACCCATCAGCCATGACTGCTCCCCAAGCTACACACCACTCATACAGGTCTGTTTCACTCTGTCATAAAAGGACACATGTTAAGATAAACCACAGATCATCTAGTGTTAATTCTGAGAAAGACAGAACAAACACCAGAAATACAATTAGTTTATAATTATTTTACTGATGATGTTCTTATCAAGCCTCTGATGGATATCACTGAACACTGAACTACATTAAAAAAAGGATCTTGATCAGTGTCTTGTAAGAAAACTGAAAACTGAAATTTAGTTTAAAAGTTTAAAAATGACTTTGTGTGTCTGTGTGTGTGTGTGTGTGTGTGTGTGTGTGTGTGTGTGTGTGTGTGTGTGTGTGTGTGTGTGTGTGTGTGTGTGTGTGTGTGTGTGTGTGTGTGTGTGTGTGTGCGTGTGAGTATTCAGGTGGACTGGCGTAGTCCCGGCAGCATCAGCAGCATCCCCGGAGCAGTGAAGAGGAGTTTGTGGTATACAGACAGCCAGGACGGTTCTACCAATCGCAGCCACTCTCCGTCACTTCTGCAGTTACCTGCAGACAGCTGCTCACACTTCCTGCAGAAGAGAGGCAGCGCAAACAGTGTGGTGGAGGCTGTGAGTAAAAAATATGTAATGATTTACAGAGTTGGCCCTGACAATCAAACCCCTTTGGCTCCAAAATAGAGACAGCAATAAATCCAGACAGCAGGCCCTCAAATAAGTAGTTACTGAATCACGCAAGGCAGTCATTTGAGAGAGTCACTCTCTAATTTGTGTAATACTTTGTGAATAAAAGTTGTGATGCAATGCAATATGTTCTAATACTAAGCTCTTGATAAATGTTTCAATTGGTAAATCCATGTAATGTCAAATTATGATGATATCAAATTAGACAGCAACAAGTTGATCATAGCACGCGCGCACGCACACACACACACACACACATGTTCAGCCATATACTGTTTGTTCCTGTGACATCCAGAATCTCACGTTTAGGTGATTTCTGATGTGAAGTTGTTGATACAATCACCTTTTCAGCTTTGATTATGTTTTACTTGCTGTCCTCAGGTTTTGATCTCTGAGGGTCTGGGGAAATTCGCCAGGGACCCCAGGTTTGTAGCAGTTACGAAACACGAAATTGCGGACGCCTGCGAAATGACCATCGATGAGATGGAAAGCGCTGCCAGTAACCTGCTGAACGGGAGTATGGGTAACGGCAACGCTGGGGAAACAGGGAACATCAGCTCGGACTTACATGCTATTGCACGTGTTAGAGGCAGCAGTATCCATGACTACAGCGACGAGGAGCCATACATTGCTCTGAAGTGCGAGGAGGACCTAACAGACGAGATGATACACATCACGTCGCTATAGCAGACTCCCACTGGATTATTTAGGTTTTTTTAATTGAAATTCTACAACTATTCCACAGTGAGGGGATGTCTTCTCAGGAGTACCCTGCAATAGACAGAACATGTTTAACATGGATGGATAAGAGAACAAAGTGCCTTGTTTTCTCTTTCTGTGGCTTGATGAATGGAACCGTAGGAGAGATGAGAGAAACGGATGGCAACATAGAAGAGCTGGGTTAAATTAAGCAACTGTTCAAACCAGAGTGAATCAATCTACTTGCCAGCCTGCCTGTCATTTAGCAGGAATTCAGGATACTTCTTTAATATTAAAAGTGGTTTGATATAGCTAAATAACCTGCCAGCCTCAAAAAGCCAGTTCAGAGCCCTCGTCAAGTTTTGTATATTTTTATTGTTTTGGCTCTGTGCCGCAACCCTGTGTTGCAGCACAGAGCCAAAACAAGGGTGAGGGTGTTTGCATCCATATTGAGTGAACAATGTTGTCATTGTTCTGCTGCACTGTCCTAAAATTGTGTGACTTTATACAAACAAGACCATGTATCTTACACTGTTTGTTCAATCATTAAAACAGAAAATGCGTCACCTTTCTGAACACATTCATAAGTGACTGAAAGAGTGATGCTGGCTTTGAAAAGCTGCATTCATCCTGCTGAAAAATCTCCAATGATTCCAACATTTCTCTATTCAGTTGGGTTGTAAGTTATGTCTATATAATGTCTTACTTTAAAGGTCCCATGGCATGAAAATTTCACTTTATGAGGACACTTTATGCCCGCCCAGAGAATTTGGCACACTCATGAGAGAGAGTCATCATGGCTTTCAAACAAACAAAGTGGCAGTTGGTCAAGGCCACACCCCCAGCCTCCACCTTGCCCCCCCCCCCCTTCCCCTCCTCAAAAGCTACAGATTCAGAAATGGCACGTACTAATGAAAGCTCATTGTGGGACTTGCTCTTGTGGCTGTAATTCTACACCGAGGCTGAATTTTGGGAAAGAGACTTCCTATATTGTATTAGGGGACTAGGGGTCTATATAAAAGCATCCAAAGAGCACCATGTCATGGGGCCTTTAACCTTTAGTGGTCATGACAACAGACGCTGGTTATTTACATTACATTTTGGCCTGCATGACTCAAATAACAAAAACAAAACAAGGTGACACACTTTATATATATACAGTGTATATAGCCTATATTATATATTATTTGTTTGAATATTTCAGCTAATCTCAGTGCAGAGTGACAAACAGGCTGATCTGGGTTCAGGGTTGAACGTTGCTTGTCTCGGTACTTGACTTGAAAAGAAAATCACATATCACTGATAAAACACTTTGCTCTCAGGCATATCCTTACGTTCACAAGCCTGCTGAAATGACACTGACAGTGTGTTTCTGTGTCATAGCATCCTCCCCCCTTCACACCAATAATAGACATTATATTTACACCCATTTTACTGACTTGATCACTTTAAATACCCTGACACTGACGGAAGATTTAGGATTTCTAGTACACTGTCACACTTTCCGTAGTGATCCTTAACTTTTATCAAAGCCCTTTTGACAACTGTGAGGAAAGACCATTTCATTGTTACAAACTTACACAGAATATGCAAAGTGTTCACTTCACTCAGACCTGCTTGAGACTATTTAAATGCGGACTTATGAAAATAAGACAAACTGCCTGAGTGTTTACACTGAGAACATGACTGAAAAACAACCGTAGAGGGAGTGTTTGACACAGCCACTTCAATTAGTAATACATTACTCATCAAGTTGATAAAACAAAGAGGAGAAACAAGAGAGTTTTCTGCCTGATTGCTCAAGCACAAAATAATCATGACAGGATCAGCTGTGAAACATCTTTTAGTCATGTGTGTCTCCACCTTGGAAAAGCTTCGTTTCCAGGCCATTTTATATCTTTCCCACGTAACCAGGTTACTGGTTTCACCTGCTGAGCAGCAATGTCATTTGGAGTTTCTCTAAAGTCATCTAAAGTGCTTGTTCACGATGAGTCAGATTTAGTACATACAGCTCAAACAGATATTTGCTGTTTGTCACCATCTACATATTGTATATTTATAACACCACAACAGAAAGGGAAACGTTCCTTACAATATATAAATTCAGTATATATGTGTTTTTGAAATGAAATGAATGATGTCAACTGCTGCCTTTTATTTGAAGGATTTCCTTTAGTTGCACCACCAGTTTAAGTGCACAAGATGTCCAAAAACAGCTGCTGTCTGTGAAGGGAGAACTACACATCCCACTAACCAGTGTTCGTCTACCACTGCCAACTGTAATAATGTTTTCATGTCAACTTTTCCAAATCAACACTGGGTAATGGCAGGGCAATCTTGTTTTTATTTTATTTTTCTCAATCTAAATACTGTTGTCAGAGCAACATATTTGATCTGTGCAATCAAAGGGCTCCTTCAAATATAAAACCAAAACAAAGGATCATTAAGTGCATTTACACGCACATCAATATTCAAACATTATTATTACTCCTGTTTTTGTTTTCATTTTTTAAGTTGTTGAAAAGTACACCTTTTCAAGTGTACAATACGGAAAAAAGGTTCTCGCCAATATTTGATAAGTGTTTGTTTTTTTGCCTACACTTAATGGTGAATATATACAGTACATTAGGTTACTTTAACTTGAGCTGTTATGTGGTATACTCATCAAATGTACTGCCAGCGTACTGTAAATGCACTTAGTCTTCATATATATATATATATATATATATATATATATATATATATATATATATATATATATTTACACACACTTACACAGGTTTTAGTGGTCAATACAGCTGAAATATAGGACTTATGCATTTTCTAACTGCATGTGCAAATGTGTTTAACAACTTTTGTTGACAAATTTAAATTACCTCTGTAACTTTCTGGGTGTGTCAGGGAAACTGTGGCAAAGATTGAATTTGCACAACATGAAAAAATATATTTAAAGTAATAATGTGAAAACATTTCTGAGGTGATAAATTTGAATGAAAATTCTGAGTTCTGATTGGTTAATGTTGATCTGAGAGGCTAAGAAACCTTAGTGTTTGATTGACAGGTGAACGAGTAGCAGGGAAATCTGAACAAACAACATCTGAAAGGAATAAAGATTTAAACAATTACCTCTTTAAAATATCTCACAACCAAAGGCTCTATTTTACTGTATTGGATTCTATTGACAAAAAAGAAGCATTTTAGAGTAATAAAGAGCACTTCAAAAGCCATACTACACACATTAGAATACATCAGATTTGTAAAGCGCTATTTGAAGTCATCAAAGACGACTTACATAGAACACAAATAAATCCTGTAAGAAACAGTTTGTATATGTTGCTGCAGGCGATAAGCACCCAATATTTTTATTTAGAATGAATTAGTCATCCCTGTTTCAAATGAAATCAGAATTGATGGGCCAACACTGCATGACTTTGTTTATTCCAGATTTACTTTTTGAGTCCATAAAACCAAACCTTGTGTATAACACCCAATATAACCAATCGGGTAACCAAATTAATAACCAAATGCATTAAAATTCAGACTTTTATCAAAGGAAACATAGTGACACAAACCAACACAAAGCTTTTTTGTGCAACTCGCAACTTTATTTTTTTTGTTCCACTTTGTTCCACTGCTTTACAGATTATGAAAACAGTTTATGAAACATGTACAGTGTTTATAAGAAGTAAGTGATTAAGATTTCTGCTTTCTACCCATTTGTTGTATGGAAATTAAAAAATATAGCTCTTCGTAGCATAAGTACTAGTACCTTATAGATTTTATACCAATGGAACCCCCCCTCCCCTCCCCATTTTGTACATTTTAATTCTTGACAATGAACCTGGTGAGGATTTTTGTAAGGATCACTGAATAAAGTCACAAGGACAAGGTCAGAACGGTTTCTAGCGTTTGTTTACAATCAATACAAGAAAAAAAACTTTCAAGAATTTTCAGAATAATTTTCACTTTATGATCATATGATCATGACATGTCACAAATGATTTAAACATCCAAGTAATATTGTACAACACTGAATATAATGTAAACAATGTCACTGTGATGAAACTACTTCATAGAGTAATGCAAAGCTTATTAAGACAATTAGGATAACTTCTAGCCCGCGGCTGCATTAGAGCTGGTAATAAACACGTCAATTTAATTAAAATAAATACTTCATGTATTCAATAAAATGTACTATGTTTCGGCCCTGGCTGAACCAAAAGTACACAGTCCAGCGGTAATAGACAGTAAATCACAAGGACATCAGAATATAATGATTTCACAGGATCACAGTTTTATCAGATAGTATTATCTGATCAGTTCATCTTCAAAAGCTTCTTTGTAAACATCCATGACACATTTAGAGTATTTAAACATTATTCCCATTAAACGTAATTCCCATGTATAGCTACATGGATAAAACAGCTACCAGACGGTCCTGAACCAAAAGCCAAATGAAAGCTGTGAGCTGGACTAATGCAAGTGGGGTGCTATTAAACCTGCTGTGACCTTTGGCCGTGTTTCTTGTTGCACATCTGTTAAATCAACAACTTGATAAATATCAACGGGGGGGAGATGCCTTGGAATTTACTAAAAGTTGTCAGCCTAACAAACTATGTTAGTGTCTACTGGGAAACAAGACAAGAGGCTTGACTACCTTAGCTGATTCAAATAGTGTGCAACAAACCAAAGAAAAGAGTATTTTCTCAAACTGCTGAATCTGCAAGTTTCCAGGAAGGAAGAGGAACGTAACAACTTATCTGACAGAAGAGACAAAACTGAAAAGTGCTGGTGAGGCAGTTTTGGTTAACAGTCTAGACAAAACCCTGGTTTCTGATCAACAGTCAGACCACAAGATTAAGGATCACCTAACAAGACTGTAGAATACTTTATTGATCCTCTCAGGGAAATTGTTCAGTTGCAGTTGGTTAAAGTTAGATTCACGGTAAAAAAATAAATAATTATAAGACTAAGAAAAGAGCTGGCCACTCATTTTTGCAGCTGTGTGAACTAAATTTGATGAAGAGATATAATCTATAAAAGGCTGATGTGATAACACGATGGAATGAAAATGATTTTTTCTAGTCAACACTTTGTAACTCTGTGATTGAAATAAATGGAATCATTAGTGGATATACTTTTTGAACTATATAGCTACTTAAGTGTTGAACGCTTGGTTTATTACCTCAGGAGAAGAAGTGTGGATGTTATGTTATCTAAGTTAGTTAGTTTCCATGGAAAGGGAGAGTTAAGGTATTGTTTACATCAGAGAGGTTTGATTATAAGGCTGACGAATTCACTGCAGTCTTGTGAAGGTGTGTACCTAGTAAGACATTTGAACTTTATATGCACACAAACATGTCAAAGTTGATGCATTGTTCACAGTCAACCAAATTGATGCCAGGCAAATGAAGTCAAATGCCACGAGGAGCAATTTTCCATTGCATTCACAGTGCCTTTGCAAATGCTCGGCATCTTTCCCCAGCATTATGGTGTCGTCATGGAGCGCCAGCTGATCATAAAAGATGGCTAAATTTAGTGTCAGTGCTCATCACATTAGCTTTAAAGTTAATTATGGAAAATAACAAGTGATAGAGCCCCTGTTTCCTAATCAGAAGACAACAAGTAAGCTACTAAAAAACGGAATTTGACATGTAAAAGGCTGAAATCAACACTATCAGATCAAGTGCAAAAGAATCATTACACAAACGCTGTCCACTGCTGTTGTTGCTCTATAATGGATTGTGTTGTAAAGTGTTTAACCTTTACTCGCTCTCTCTGTTCATCTCTGTGTGTCGAGTGTCGGCGGTTGGTACACGGGAACCCCTGGGTCAACCAGACGAGGGCGACCTCTGATGATGTCAGCAGCCTTCTCTGCAATCATGATGGTTGGAGCGTTCAGGTTGCCGCTGACGATGCTGGGCATGATGGAGGCGTCGACCACACGCAGCTGCTCCAGGCCCAGAACACGCGTGTTCGAGTCGACAACCGCCATCGGGTCGGATGGCGAGCCCATCTTGCAGGTGCAGGACGGGTGGTAGGCGCTGTCAGCTTTTTGCCGAACAAAGGCGTCAATGTCGGCGTCGGATTGGACCTGAGCACCGGGTAGGACTTCGGGACCACGGAACGGGTCAAAGGCCTTCTGGGTAAAAATCTCTCTGGAGAGTTTGACACACTCCCTGAACTCCCACACATCAATATCTGGGAGGAGAGGAAACGTTTTGAATGGATTTAATATGAGCAGTTTAACCCAACTCCAGGTCTCATAGAGAGTTTGTTCTCTTAGGAAAGAGACTGAATCCTACCGGTGGAGAGATAGTTTGGCTGGAGAATCGGGTGATCCAAAGGGTTGGCGCTTTTCAGCTTCATCCAGCCGATACTGGTGCTTCTCATTGGACCGACATGAACCTACAGAACAAACAGAAACACTTATGTCTATGGTATGTTTTGTATCCAAACTTCAAAGCCATACTGTACTGTTAGACTTTCTTCCCCCCATACTGACGGTGAGAAGATCCCTTTCAAACACAGCTTCATTAAGACAAAACTAAACCAACATATATTAACTTTATTTTTGCAATGAAACATATTCCTTAAAAACTGACTGCGTGTTTTTTTCTGCTAAATGACAAATGAAAGGTGTTGTCAGTAGAGCATCCACTGGTTTTTTGACTATGCCTGCATTCAGTTGACACTTTCTAAACAACAGGCCTATTGTTTTGTTCCGTTCTACAGATGTTAACCATTATGCCGTTTCCTGTTATCGCATTCGGCATGCATGGTTCTATCTTTGTGGGGAGCTGTCACTGACATCATGCATTCCCTAGCCCCTTACCCTAACCTTAACCCTAACCATCGCAACTAAATGCCTAACCTTAACCTTTGCCTAACCTAATTCTAACCCCAAAACCAAGTCCTAACCCTCAAACAGCCCTTTAAAAGTTTTACTGCACACGAACGCACAAACCTGATATGCCTCGACCTTGGAGGCAACTCGTCCGTGGTCGATGACCTGTGAGGGCAGGAAGTGAAACTGGATGTCGGGGTGAGCGACGTGTGGCCGACTGCGGATGAATCCTCCACTCTCCATGTGGGCTGTTGCTCCGTAACCTAGGGGACAGTTGTCATGGTAATTGAAAAAGTGGGACACAGTGTCAGACAAGCAGCGTTGGTCTTTTCCCACTCAGATACTTGCTTCAAGTATATATAATATAGTACATGCTTCAGACAGAAATACTTCATATGCACACTCTGAGAGTGTAATGGTGGGTTGTATTGTCAGACTGTGCTGGGATATTTCTGCCTTGTCTTTTCTGCCAGGGGTGTGATCTATAGAAATCTATCTAGAAAACTAAACCAACATTTATTTTTAACCTTATTTGTGCAGTAAATGCTCTTCTTGTGCATTAGGAGCAACCACACTGATAAATCAGAGTTTCTTACAAAACATATTCCCTGAAAACTCTGACTGCGTTTTTTTCTGCTAAATGACAAAAGAAAAGTGTTGCCAGTAGAGCATCCACTGTGTTTTCAACTATGCCTACATTCAGTTAATACTTTCTAAACAACCAGGCCTACTGTTTTGTTCAGTTCTACAGGTGTAACCAATTATGCCGTTTTGTTTTTATTGCACACATTAACTCACAAAAAAAAAACAGCCCATTCTTCAAAAACAAAGAACCCAAAGCCTTTAGTAGAACTTCAACAGAATTCTAACACATAGTACATACAGTACCTCCTAACTCGCAGGTTTAGTTCTCTGGAAAACAGCTCAACATAATGTTTATATAACTGTCATAACTGCACTGCTTCTCTGGAAATATCTAGGAAGCTAAGTGAATACATCACTTTGTGCCTTGGAATTCTTTGTGACCCACCGTTGATAAATAAACAGCCCACACACACACGCACACCCATACACACACACAGACGCCCCACAGGTATACTTCTCTAGCAAAACAGCTGTCTGGCTGCCATTGATACCCCACCTCACACAACGGCAGCATTTCCTGCCATGACCATCTGTACCAAGCTCACCCAGCAGCCCCCAGACTGTATTCTGTGCCCGTTAACATAACATTTCACTACACGATTTGTCAGTCCTGATTAAGAAAGCTCTTTAAAATAATACCGGTGGTGGAATTTCCGGAAACACCACGTGGTGTTATGATGACGACTAAAGAGAAAGTTTAGACAACATCAGGTCTTTCACAGGTCACAGGTCGGGGGACAGGAATATCCGGCCAGTCTCTAATAACCAAACCTGTTCATGTATAGTTATGGTTGTGTCTCTACAGATTCTGCTTGATAATGGAATGTTTTGTCTCGGGACTGTCTCCTTTTGGAAGTCGGTGGGGCAGCCACACTTTGGCATACTTTCAATCATCTGTATTTAGGGGACTGCAATATTAAGGTTACCTTAAAAGTTCAGCTAAACATATCACCTCCAGCATGAGTTTAAATACACATTCAGGAGGACAGGAACTTAAGAGTTGGAACAGCACTGCACAATAACACACCGTGGTTAAACTGTACTGCCTGCTTAATTGTCTCTTCAATTGAGTGTTCATTAAATGCTCCGGTGTAAGTCATGAGTCTCCTGAACCTTATTCAAGTGTGTGAAACAAGTTGTGCAGCTCCGGAGTTTTTCCTTAACAACCCCCATGATTGCTGTTGTGATGTAAATAACGGCCTCTCTACCCGTATCTGCCAGCCCTCAGCCTTTGAAAAGAATCAATGCTGCAGGCCGGCACACCGTTAACCCCCCCGGCACACAGCCTGCATGAGCAATGTGCAGCGACTACCTCGCTAAACCTGCTGCGACTCGCACATGTGTGCAATCCCCACTGACAGAGTTGCTGCCGTGATGCTGCTGAAGCTCTTGCCTTTGGTAATTGCAAAGCAAAATAGAAATTCACTAGTTGTGTACAACATTTGGGAGAATGTTGTGTGTTTTGGTTACCAGTAAACCGAGTGAGCCACTCGAGACCAATCTTGACCATGTTGAAAGGTTTCTGGGCCTTGTACAGGGTGATAGGCTGAGTGCACTGCTGCTGGATGTACAGCTCCAAATGATCCTGCAGGTTACTCCCAACACCTGAGGAACAAGAGAGGAAGGCAATGAGAGAGAGGCATTGTGGTCTGTTTATAAGCATGGAACAGGTGGACATGAATCACTCTTTTAGTCTGTTTGATGTGTTTAATGTGCTCATATAAAAAAAAGCTGGGAAAACTCTATAAAACATAAATCTTTTATTTAAAATTGCTATATAACTTTTTCCTCATTTCAGTTTGATAAAGCTAGGCATTGTGAATGCTTGCATAGCTAAAACAGTGTACAAAATGTACCTGGTAGGTGCTGAACTACAGGGATGCCAAGTTGTTTCAGGTCATCGGCGTTTCCCACCCCAGACAGCATGAGAAGCTGAGGGGAGTTAATGGCTCCTCCACTTAATATCACTTCTTTATCAGCAAATGCCTGAAGAGCAACCGGCATAAACAAATGAGTGAATCCTTGAACAAGAGTCTACATCCACATTTGCAGCTATGTGATTAGGCACAGTAGTGCTTTTAAATTAACGCTAACATCAGCGTGCATCTTACCCTTTTCTTTTGTCCTTTCTGTGTGTATTCCACACCCACGGCGCGGTTGCCGTCAAACAGGATCTTGGTGGTCAAGCAGTGCACCTCTGTCTTCAGGTTGGGTCGACCCAGGACAGGTCTCAGGTAGGCACTCGCTGTGCTCCACCTCTTTCCTGGACAGATTTGGGCAATGAGATGTAGACTATACTAAAAGATGTGTCAATGCGTATTGGTTATAGAAGTTCCTTTTTCTTTTAACCTTTATAAATAGTCATGTCCATCCAGCCCAAGCCCTCCTGTTGGTGTCCATTCATGTCATCAGTAAAGGGGTATCCGGCCTGCTGCCCCGCCTCAATGAAAGCTCTGTGAAGGGGATGGTTGGTCTTCCCTCTGGACACATGAAGAGGTCCGCTGCCTCCCCGGTACCTAAGTTACACACAAGAAACACAAATTAAATGAGTCCCAAAGATGAGAGCAGTTCCATTTCAAAATGTTGACAATCTATCTATTGGAATTGTGTAAAGGCATTAATGATCTATATTGCAACAATATTAAAAACATACCAGCAGTGCTACCTTTTGTAGAAAGCTGTGTATATGTAGTTATGAGATAACTCGGAAAATGTAAAAACCCCAGCATCAATTAGGCCTGGCATTGACATTATTTTGAGTATGTTGAGGTATGAGTGTGTGTATTCCTTTGTGCATTTAAGATTTGGTTATGCAGTACTCAGTACAAACATTATGTTAATCTACGACTGCAGGATCCGTTTCCTGCGGTTGGCAGGGGATGATAATTCAATTCTCTGAGAAATTACACAACATACTCTTTCACCATAACACAGACACATACATCACATCCACCTGTGATATCTACTTCACAGAATGTCACATTTGTTCCCAGACCACACATGTCTTTATCATTCTGGTAAACATGCAGGTTGATAACTGATGTGCCATCTACCTTGTTCATTTGCATGTGTACCAGTTTCTTGTGCTGAAATTAGATTGGTGACGCACAGCATTTAACCTTTGATGCTCATGCCCAGGCAAATGCGAGAGCTTCACTGTGCCACTGCACATTTATAATATATTGTATTTACCACCCAGGCTGCCTCCTAAAGTCTGGTGAGTCTGCAGGACTAAGGCACTAGCACTGCCAGAGTTAGGGTTCCCCTCAAACTTGATCCATGCATATTACAATGATTTAATAACAGGTCAAATGGCTCCAAAAGGCCTTCAGATTAAAACCAAGTCTTATATTCTTGTTAGGTACCTGTTTTCTCCCAGCTCATGACACTGAGCTTTCCTAAAGTAAGGCAGACAGTGTTTATAATCCCAGCCCTCTGCCCCCTCTGTCTGCCAGCGGTTGTAGTCTTCAGCGTGTCCACGAATGTACACCATGGCGTTGAGTGACGAGGACCCGCCCCAGACACGGCCCCTCGGCCAGTACATTACCCGGTTGTTTAAGTGGGCCTGAGGTAAAGTGTGGTAGTACCAGTTATACCTGATGAGAGAAGAAAATGAAAAGAAACACAGCATGGCATCAAACTGGAAACAATATCTGTCTGCTTAACATTATTGTATTGAGACTGATTGCTGAGTGCCTGACTAATAAGTTGCACCAAGGTGATACATAGATAATTTGTTTAAATTACTAATATCTGTTTCATTTGTGGCAGCTTTTTTTTTTTTTAGATTATTTTTGTTTTTTTTTCCCCTTTATTATACAGAGACAGTGGAAAGACATGTGAAAGGGGCAGAGAGAGTGATGGGGGATGACACGCAGCAAAGGGCCACGGGTTGGATTTGAACCCGCGGCCACTACACAGTGAGCTATAAGTCTCCCCCATTTGTTGCAGCTTTAATAGCATAAAATAGCATAAACTAATATTTGACTTTGTGTGCATTTCTAGAAGTAATAATTCATTTTCTTCTGTAACGACAGAACAGATTTCCTTCTTTCATATTTAAAAAACCTGTAAGTGAGTAAACCGTGTGATAGCATTTTACAGTGGAGTTTTAGAGTGGAGTGTTTGTTCAATTGTACACATCATCTGTATTTGTGTGAAGTTATATTTGGGTTTCCACACACTTGTAAACAGTGTGTTTAGAATGGCAAGAGATATCCATCAGTACCAAGACATTTTAAGTGAAATTAATTAGCTACTGTACTTGTCATCACAGAGGTTGTAGGTCAGCGCAGCTGGCATGTGGATCTTCCATGAGAGTCGCAAGCTGCCTAACACCAAGTCCTTAGGCCCAGCCTCCAGCTGCAGCACAGACTCATGGGTATCCTCACTGAGACGGTTGGCAAGGACGCAGCCCGCTGACCCTGCCCCTACGATGATATAACTGTAGGACGGGGTTTTCTGATTGGCTGTAGGTGATGATGAAGCATTCAGATGAGCAGCTGTGGCACTAAAGCATCTGTAATGGTTTGAGGGTGCACAGGAGAAGGACTGGCCCATGTTTCTGGTCCTGTGGTCAAATTCTAGCAAACCGGTAAACAAGCACCTGCCATTCCTTGTAAATCTCCCTTGAGTCACAACTCGTCGGGCTCCAGTTTGGCCTAAAGTGGCCAAAAACAACATCCTGGTTCTGGGAGGGTTTTCTTCATTCACTGTAAATCACAACAACACACATTAAAGGACGCACTTGAGGGGGGAAGCTGGAACTGGCATTCAAACTAGTATAACTGACAGTTAAATTAAATAATTACAAAACTACTTTGGGGCTGTCAACATATTTAATGAAAAGGTAAAACACTGGTTAAAACCAAACTAGCGATCACTGAACACTGATCATGTACGTGTGCAGGCATTCATGCACATGGACATGTACACACAGATAGGAAAAGGAACACATATATAAACATATATACTCATAAAGACTACATGCATGCATGCACACAGACACACCCATTACATTATGCACATGTATACACATTACCAGTACTGTGTAAAATATACACACATACACAATACATGTAAAATGATTGTAATGGGATGTAAATATTGTAATTTATATGATTATGCCATATATGAGACTGTTACTTTTTATCATGTGTTGAATTTAACTAATGTACTTTTGGTAATGATGTGTTATGACCTTGCCTTGGCTAGAAAAACTACATGCCACGCATCTCTATCGGGTTTTTGTAACCTGTTAAAATGCCTTTGGCATAAACTAATAAAAAGTATGAACAGGTCCAAAAGTAGGCTAACACTCCTCTGCGTACTATCTAACTAAGTGTGCAGACTGTGGGTCGCAGAGAGGATTTTGATTGATATTGTATTTTATTACTTCAGCCACACCTTGTCCTTCTTATAGTCCTAATTCAGTCTCACCAGCAGTTTAATGAACAACTAGAAATACCTGACCTGGAGGTCCGGGTATTTATTCTTTGTGTCGCTCCGCTCTGCTGCAGGTTAAAAGGGGAATGTGGTCATTTTGTCATTTTGTGCAGAGGAGCAACAGGAAAACTTTTGTCTGCGTGTGTGAGGTCTACTCTGTAAAACATGTCACAGAGCAAAGGCAGCAATCAAGCAGATCAATCTGATCCTGACTGTAAATGTTTTATTACAAGGACAAACGTACATTTAGTCTCAATCAGAAAAAAGCGAACGTTTCGGGACTGTCATAGCAATAAACCAGCCAATGACAAGATTATCTCAGCAAACAGCCTGAAATGTCGGCAAATGCCTTCTAATAAACGGAGACACCACACTTGTTGAACACATTTACACATGATGTCTCCAACTTTCACTAACTTATGTTGCAGGGCTATTCTGAAGTGAATGTTGACGATGAAAGGCCAATTTCGCAACAGTTAGCTTATCAGTGTTACAGTCTGGAGTCTAGCTAACTGCTACAGTACCGAGCTACATTTTAGACACAGTGCTGCTTGATAAATCCCATTCCAAAGGCTTTTAACAGTTTTTACCCGTTTAAAGATAAAGTTGACATCGCTGTTAAGGACTTTTTAAGGGGTTTACCGTTGGGTTTGTATTGACTGACCATTTAAATCGTGGTTTACAGCAGTGCAAGGAAATAACTGCATAGAAGTTAATTTACTTTACAATTTTCGTTTAATTTAAAGCGAGGAGAGGCCGTCGTAGTTTAACGCCAACACAGACGCGAGCAGCGGAATTTGCATTAGAAAAAGCAGACCTTACCTTTCGCTCCTTTCCGCTGAAAGTAATAAAGTAGCGGAGCTAGACAGTTGTGGGCGGGGCTTAGGGGGCAGAACAAAACCAGCGTGTCAATGACCGTACCAGGCTACCGGACAGACGCTGTGGATTGTTGAAGTGGACGGAGCTATCCGTTATTTTTCTGTTTATTTATTTATTCGAGTTATACTTTTTTCATTAAGGTCCAACAGCTGCTGATGATGTGGGGAACCTCGCTGTTTTTTTTCTACTACGTCATGGCCCAGGGGACATCAGATGAAATTGTAAGCTATCCACTTTGGCGACTGAGCCATCAATTGTTTTCTGTTCAAATTGCATGTGATTTCACTAATCTATTTCTGGCTTTTCTTTGCAGAAAGTGAATTGTTCTAAATTCCATGGTAAGAGGAACACTCTCAATTCTAATAGTAGAGTAGCTTAACATCATGATAGTTCGATCAAAAACAGTGTTTTAAGCTATTTGGTATTGTTTGATATAATTCTATTCTCCAATGTCTTTTGCATAAAAAATAGAACACGAGGCAGGAGGACACAAGTGGAAATGTCATTACCTCTATGTATAAAGACCAACAAATTTAAAGAAAAGGGCTAATTATTAAATGCAGTTGCTTTGAATTGACATGATTATTGTAAATCTCAGTGAATAATACAAAGTGTGAACACCATGCACTGTTGTCTCATTTTCCAGGCTCTCCTCCTGTCACTTACACATCTCCAAGTTTACTGGCGGACCTGAGAGTGGAGCTGGTGACAGTAGGAGGAAAAGAAATGATGAACATCAGCTGGGCAATCAACATTGATGGTGGGAGACACAATTTGTGGCCTTAGCCAACTGTCGCTTTGCTCGTTTGAAAGCCATAATGTCACTCTCCCATGGGTGGGCCAAATTCTCTGGTAGGCCAAAGCAGAGAAAGGGGATGTAACCTTACTCTGAGCAAGATTCCAGATTGGCCATCTGAGTTTTTTATTTTCTCAAAGGCACAGCAGGATACCCAGAGCTCGGTTTACATTTCATTTCCCATTTCTAGTCACTGGGGAACCATAGCCAGGCTGGGGGGACGCATGTTAATATAAAAAAAACTCCATAAAGTGAAATGTTTATGCCATGGGACCTTTTAATACAGAAAATCATCTACATTAAAACACGAATCCTTCATAACTAAAAATACATAAAACACTGAAATCAAGAATAATCAAAAGCTTATAGCAGGTATAAATCAGGAAGAGGCCCCCTTATGGTAGAGAAACGGCAACGTTGTTATATTTATTGATGAAACATAATATGACACAACACAACTGATGATGGGATGATGAGCATGTAAGAAAACATTCACTGTGACAATCAACAAATATGGACATTGCTAAGCCTAAAAAACAACAACAATAAGTAAGGTTGTGGGGGGGTTATGAGGGTGCAGAGGTGCCCACTTTGTCTATGAATGGTAGGATGTTCATATTTGTGTTTAAATGTTTGTTTGTATGTGTGTGCGCTTGTGAGATGGTTGTGACTAGAGATATGAGAGAAAAATAATATGGTATACACAATATAGGTTATTTATTATTCATACAAACTGTCTTTTTGTCAAACATGAGCTCTGACATTTTCTCTGTCTTTGCAGCCAGTATTGGAACTCTGACAGGCACTCGGATCTTAATTGCTGGGGAAGTGTACCACTGTGAATACAGCTCAGTTTTGGCCAAGGCAGGCCTCAGCTCAGAGCAGGTATCATAGATTGCATCTTGACTCATGCATGTCTGTAGATTTAATCAGCAATTGTCTGCACAGCATGAGTTGAAATGATTTAAGTGAATTGAGACAGCTACAAAACGCTGTGTGAGGTTGAAAAGATTAAATTCAATGCAATTTTTGTTATCTTTCTACATCTAGAAATGGTTTTATTATTTAGTAAAAGCAAGCTATGGCTCCAACCTCATCCAAGCTGCCAATCTTCCTTTGCCTCCACCAAATAGCGGTACCACTTATAAGCACATGGTTATTGAAATACCTCGTCCAGCAAGTAAGTTCATTTTTTTTTGTTCAGTTTTTTGATACTCAATTAACATTTTATTTGTGTATGGTTTGTTATCCACACTGTAAGGAATGAAACTCAGCATTAACATAGGTAATAACACATTTTTCAAGTCTTATCATTAAAATGTGTGACGGGTACGAGATAAAGATATTAATGTGTTTTTTGTAATCTCAGTTATGGCTGCTATGTTGTTTCCATACAGGCAGCATTATGTGAAAAGTATTCAAATGTTTAAGCCTTCTTTTTTGTGTTTTTCAGGCATTACATCTAAGCCTACTACTACTGCTTACTTACCAACTACAGGTCATATAGGTAAGCAATCTCATTTGCTGGTGGATGTGTGTACAGTAGGCTATATATGTATATAATGTATAGTACTTTACAACAACATTGTTGATAGTTCCATTTTTACAGTATTTTTTTTCACTTAGGTTTTTATTGGGCAAACAAACAAAGCCAGACAAGAAAACAAAAACAAACTACAGTCCTTTTGGGAGTTGCATTGCTTCTTGTTTATTCATTAGTTCTCTCAATTACATCCTCTGCATCTAATGTTCTTTCACTAGTCTTTGTCGTTGTTCAAGGTCCTGAGAAATGTCCATTTCAGCCATTTGTCCTCCATCCCTGTTTCTTGCAGTCTTGTGGTGGTGTCAATTTTTCCATTACATAGATTTCCTCTAGCATCCATTTTTCCTGAGTCGGAGGATCCTACAGTATTTTATTTTATATTTCAGTGCAGAAGAGATCACATCTTTAGTTAATAATCACAATTATATAAAGCACTGTTAGTACAATTTCAATATAATTAATCAATGTAGTGTGTATGTGTTGGTCTATGCAGGCTTAAAGAAAGTAGCAGTCAACTTCACAAACACTGTGGGGGCCATTTTTGGAGGACTGGCCGGTTTGATGATCCTATGTTCCTGCTTCATAATCTGTAAATACAACACTTTTTTTAAAGACATTTTGATGAAAGAATGCCTAGGCAACAAAATAAAAGATGTTGGATGGAAAAGATGCTCAACTTAATGCACATGCATGGGCTCACTTCATCAATCTTGCAACCATGATTTGGATATGTCCTCAGTTACTAGCTACTGGACCAAAATACACGAAACTTGCAAAATGCTTCCCAACACATTAAGATTAAAGTTCTGTCACATTGCAAAAGAGCTTAGCTGTAACCACTATAGTGGCTCAACATTTGTTATCTTGCACAAGGAAACATGCTTCCCCTGCTAGATTTGAAGATTTGATGAAAAAAAGTACTGAAATGAATCAAGCTTGGGCTCACCACAGACAAATTCAGAAATCCCCTCTGAGGTATATCAACTGTTTGACACTGCTGCCATGGGGCTGAATATAACTAACCTGTCTATCCAATATTTTCTTGCTCTCCAGATAAAAGACGGGGAACCAACTTTGCCAACCCATGGGGTTTTGAAAAGTTGCCCATATCTACCATGGCTTCCATCCCCGTCTTGGTGGTGTACCCTGCAGAGAATTCAGCCTTCCAGCAGGCCGTGGTGGCCCTAGCTGAGTTCCTGCAGTGGCACGGGGGCTGCAGAGTAGCTGTGGACATGTGGCAGCAGGGGACGATTGCAGCACTGGGGCCAATGCGCTGGCTGGCAGAACAGGCCAATGCAGCACACAGAGTGCTCATCGTCTGCCCACAGGTAAGTTGTATGTCATACTCATCATTTATTTATTTATTGCCATCAGGACCAGGAGTGATTCAACAAAGAAAAACACTTTCTTATCTTCTCTCAGTCCTCTTCTCAGACAAGCCACTCTCCACCCAACCACACCTTCCCAGAATCCTCCATCCCAGCAGCAGCTCATGACCTTTATCCACTGATTCTCAACATGGTGGCGAGCCATGCAAAGAGTGCCAGCGACTCGGCTAAATTCTGGGTGGTGCAGCTGGGCGAGCAGCAGGACAAGGAGCCTAGTAACCTTGCGCCGGAACTGAGGGCATGCAAGTCTTTTTGTCTGTTGAAAGACTTAAACAAGCTGCACAGGTGTCTGCATACCCAGAGTCAGCATAAGAAGAAGGTATCTGATCTGATATTCAGACCAGGGAATGCCTACAGTGAAAAGTGTACAGTGAAGTTGAGGGAAGCTGTAGAAAAACTACGTGGACATCAGCCAAGCATTTTCAGAGAAGTGGAACCAATGAGATCTGTGGTTGCTATTGTTTGAACATCTTTAATTAAATTGTTTATATTGGCGGATAAAGACGAGGAGTAGGAATAGTTGATGAGGGAATAGCCGAGTCTTTCGTTGTGCTTTCTGCATATATTCACTTATTTTGTTTTAGGTATGGCATAGACATATGCTGATATTGGTTACTTAAACACTGGCGTTGAAACCGCAGAGTGGATATGTGTCTCTGTCAGTGTTTCATCTTTAGTGTTTTGTGTTTGAAGCACTGCATACCATATTATATATTTTCTGATAACCTCAAAGTTTCCCATTTTTTGTTATCCACCTCAAGGATGCTCTGTTAGTGTTTTCTCTGTTGTCATCATCATGCTCTGTAAACTGATGAACAGTAGTACAAAAAAAGAAAAGACCACTTCTCTTTTTGTGTAATAGATTTACGAAATAATGACTTTATGTATTTCTTTGTTATGTTTATATTTAATCTGCAATTCTTATATCTATGAAAGAGAAAGAGGTGGTAGCTACTCCTGCATTGTGTACCCCTGAAAGGGATTAATGGGTATAAAAATGTATGAATATTGTCCTTTGTATTGTGTTTGTTGAATTTTTCTTTAAATGAAATGACAACTGTTAATTAAAATCATTTTTTGATACAGCTTGTTGTAATTTAAGAACAAAATTGTTTGTTGGAATATGAATATATTAGTCAACTTGCAAAGCCTGCTGATGTTACTGGGCTCTCTGCCTTAGCTATGAGCTGCAGCACTATACAGTTACAGTATAGTATACACACAGACAGGTCATACATATTTGTCCTGGAATGGACAACTAAATTATCTTACTGGGGATAGGCTAAGTGGCACAACAGACCGGCGGCTCAATTAAAAGTGGGGCCACCTAAAATCTGGGTTGGGTCACCAAAACATACTGGGTG
The DNA here is from genome assembly GCF_013103735.1 of Etheostoma cragini. Taxonomy (NCBI): domain Eukaryota; kingdom Metazoa; phylum Chordata; class Actinopteri; order Perciformes; family Percidae; genus Etheostoma; species Etheostoma cragini. The sequence continues at coordinate 19,592,727 of NC_048413.1, forward strand.
TTTCACCTTTAATTGGTCTGGCATGACCAGCATATGTTGCTACAGTTAGTAAACTGCTGTAACTGCTTATACCGAGTCGGTTTGCTAACTTTTAACTTTTAACTAACTATTCTGTACTTTTGCTTCTTTTATTCTTCATTTTAGGATTCACTACCTGATGCCACACAAGTGGCTGGTGTTTACCAAAAGTCAGTCATGTTTTACTATTGAATATCTGAGTAAAGTTCGTAATAAAAAATATAAAAATAAAAAACACTTGATCTACAGTAATTCTACATTAAACTTAGCAAAGCAATTTAATGTTTGACCGTTACAAGACAAGAGACAGAGCCATAGACCCTTGATTATTTTTTATTACATATGTAATAAAATATATATATTAATGTTTTAATATTAATATTAACGCTCTATGGTCCGAGCCCATGAAGAGCCAAGACAAACCCTCTTTTGACAAATAGAAATCGCTATTTTGTACCACGTGATCAAACACGGAAGTATAATCTACCGCTGCGTTGCTGTCTCAACTTTCCATTTAGAGCAAGATTCTCTATTGTTGTTGCAGTTTGAAGCACTTTACACGCACAAGGACGTCGCGACTCATTATTTCTGACTAATTTAGTTAACTAGCTACATGTATCAGTAACCATGACTCAAGCTGAGAAAGAGCAGGACAGCGGGAAGGAGAAAGAAAAGGAACGAGATAAAGAGAAAGAGAAAGAGCAACAACGTGGGGTGAAAAGACCCATCGCTCCTCCAGCCATCCCAGACCCTCTTCAGGAGGTGAGAAATTGGAAGTCAAATGTTTTTGTTTTATTGCTCATTTTCCCAAAATACTCGTCTCAGTCTATTACTCAGCTTATTAAACTCCCACGAGCACAGACAGCCCCTGTTCTGGACACAGGGGGGTGGACACATTAGTATGAGAGATACAGTTATATAGAATAATTAGAAAGACAGTGTCAAATGCTTACTTGCTAAATGAATTTGCAAGAACACAAAATGAAAATAAGAGAGTGGAGGCTGTTATAGCAGAAGAATATTGGATGGTTTTTGTTTGAGCTATTCACATGCCAGGTGTCCCCATACATTAGTGGCTTTTTGATTTGTTGTGCATGACATGGTTATGTTTATGCTGACCATCACTCTGTCTGTATTCCTTTTTTTTGCAGCAAATACAAAGCAATTTTATAATTGTCATCAACCCTGGTTCAAGGACACTCCGCATTGGCCGAGCAACAGACACTCTTCCAGTAACACTCCCACATGTGATAGCCCGCAGACACAAGCAAACTGGACAGCCCTCATATGAAGATCCCTGGCTGTTGAGAGATGGTCTAAATGTCAGTCACGCATGACCACATACACTCACAATACAGGGTTTTATTCTTTGTCTTACTCCACTGTACTCAATTTTCCAATTTGTCCCATTTTTCTTTCACCCTCATTGCTTCTACTTCCCGTTTGACAGAAAGTAGAGAGTAATGAGCAGAGGCAGAATGGGCTTAAAATGGTTGACCAAGCCATCTGGTCCAAGAAGATGTCGAATGGAGTGCGGAGGACACCTGTGTCCGCTGAACAGGTGTGTATTATGAAATAGAGAGAGAGAAGAAAATTGTCGCATATATATGTATTACTTGATACAATGATGTAGTTGCTTGTTTGGTATAAGTAACATTTTCCGTTTTTGAAAGAAAAGTTAAGCACTTCGGGCTGCATCGCCTGTATAAAAGATAGTAAAAAGAAAACAAGGTTGATGTTAAGAAATTCATAAAATTGTGTGTGTTGTGTGTAGGCCAGAGCGTATAACTGTCAGATCCGGCCGGCAGTACTAGACAGCAGCTCAAGGGTGAAGTGGACCAACACAACTCACCAGCCTCCTCATCTGGTGGGAGAGGAGGTCAGTGCAAGTGTCTGATAAGTCCTATAAAATCCAACGATATTACTTAAACTCTTGGTCTGCTTTAACTATATATCTCTTTCTTTTGCCCCCCCTTCCATCCTGTCATATTGTAGGCTATTTATGTGAATCCATCTGACTGTTACAACATCCACTGGCCTGTAGTTAGAGGTCAGCTTAATGTGCACGCCAGTCCTGGAGGCTCACTGACCGCTGTCCTGGCTGACCTCGAGACCATCTGGACTCATGTTATTCAAAAGCAACTAGAGATCCCCCTCAAAGACTTAAAGGTATTACGGTTAAAAATTCACTCTTTTGTGGGCAAAGTTGAAAGTACTCTGCAGCATGTAGAAAATATTGAAAAATAGATTTTTTTTCACATTACTGGTTCGCTTTTTTGACTGGTTGCCAGTATTACAGATGCATCCTATTGGTCCCTGACATTTACAACAGGCAGCACATCAAAGAAGTTGTCAACATGCTGCTGCTTAACATGGGCTTCTCAGGTATTACACACATTTACACATGTTCATGGCTAAGCACACAACAAAAACGTACCAATATGTCACCGTTATATTCTGCCATAGCCTATTCACGGTAGGCTCAGGAACCATCTAATTTGTCTCTCTTGGCTTCACCTTACCCTCTGTCCTGTGTGTCTGTGTGTGTCTGTGTGTAGCAATCATTGTGCACCATGAGTCGGTGTGTGCTACCTTTGGCAGCGGGCTGAGCAGTGCTTGTGTCGTAGATGTAGGAGACCAGAAGACCAGTCTTTGCTGTGTAGAGGATGGAGTGTCCCACCGCAACTCCAGGTGGGACTGAGAACCACTTTTATGCTTATTTTATGTCTAGGAAATGTTTTATTTTATTGACGTTGTAATTGCAGCTATATTCATCAATCCCCTTTCACACATGAAACGCAGAACAGACATAACAAAACGGAATTTATTATGTGCAGCGGCTGGAGGGTCAAGGTGAGAATTTTGCTTCTGAAATTCTCTTGAATTACCTTCCAATAACTTTTGCACCACATTTTGCTTTTCCTCATAATATCCCTTATAATCCATAGGAACAGTTAGTGTGTTGGGTCAAATAGGAAAACAAATATCCACTGTGATGTTTTGGAGATTTCAAGGTGTTACATTCAATGTTTTGTCTGTTGGACTTTGCAGGCTGTGTTTGGCATACGGTGGCTCAGATGTGACCCGAACTTTCTTCTGGCTCCTTCAGAGGGCGGGCTTTCCCTACAGAGACTGTCAGCTGTCCAGCAGACTGGACTGTCAGCTCCTGCAGCATCTGAAAGAGACTTTTTGCCATCTAAACCAAGTATGTGTTGGTCAGGGGGTGGGGGTAGTGTTTACAGGGAGTATTGGGGAACTGTAGCTTGTACGTTGATTAGTTTTAGTCAAACCTTTACAACTTTGTGACTGTTTAGGTTGCGTTAGTTGTTCTAAAGAAGGGACAGAGAAATCTGCAGTTATTCAGATAAAAAAAAAGTGTCTTTCCTCCACTTATTCCAAATAGGACATATCAGGACTACAAGATCATGAATTCCGGACACGTTTCCCAGACGCCCCAGCTCTTCTCTACCAGGTTCGACTCGGGGACGAGAAATTACAGGTACTTTGTTCCAATTGTTATGACAGTGTGCTGACTCCAGCTTGTGTACTGGAATCACTTTTCATTTATTGCTCTATTTATGCCCCCCCCCCCCCCCCCCCCCCCCCCCCCCCCCCCCCCCCCCCCCCCCCCAGGCACCTATGGGTCTTTTCTACCCAACCACATTTGGCATCGTAGGTCAGAAGATGACATCACTTCAGTACCGTTCCCAAGGCGACTCAGAGGATCCTCATGATGAACACTACCTGCTGGCTACACAGAGCAAACAGGACCAGGTAACGCACACTCAACGATTATATAACAATAATAAACATCATTTCTTCAGATATAGGCTCTGGGCCCTATCTTGCACCCGGCAAAGCGCAACCCAAAGCCAGACGCAAGTGTCTTTGATATTTTAAGACCGTCTAGAACCCACGTCATTTAAATAGCTAATGCACTTGCACCCATCTTAAGACCGACCAGCGCCCACGTCATTTAAATAGCCAATGCACTTGAACCCATCTTTGCACCCATGGGCGTGCTGGTCTTAAAGGAGGTGTGTTCAAGGGAATTCTTGGCATATTGCTATCTTGAGGCAGCGGGAAATGATGGCACCATTGACCAACAAAAAAAATGGTCTAAAGTCAATTGCGCAGCATTACATTGTTATTTGAAAAGCACATTAGTAAAATGTGCATAGGCTTATGCACAGTGCTCATACACTGTGCTTGTTACAGACAGACACACACACACAGAAAAACGCAGCAGCACACAAACATGCAAAAGATTACAAATAAAAATATGACAAATCTGGCATCATTATAGCAATGCTCCAAGGTATAAATGTGCCTGGCTTTTAAAGGGAGTAGGAGATAACACTCTGATTGGTTTATTGCATGACACTAAGTACAACCCTTTTGAACCATGCGCTTCACGTTGTGCCCTTAGATTGTTACAAATAGGGCCCTTTGTGATTCTTGTCTATTTATTTTTTAATTCTCCCATTTTCTTTACCAGTCCTCCAAATCTGCTGCAGACCGGAAGGGTATTTCCAGACCAGGTGGTGGTATGGATGGTGAGATGAGTGGTCAGGGAGGGATTGGGGAGCTCTCTGACCTCACCAGGGGCTGTGGGAGTGGTGGTGGTGGAGGAGCGATGAAGGTGGAGATGGAATTTGGGCCTGCCCAGGGGGAGTGTCTGATGGGGGCGGGAGAGGTGGAAGAGCCCCTGTCTGCTCACCTCTCCAGGAAGACTGCTATCATGAGCCAGTTTGAGAGCAAAGCACTGGGCCTGGATAAAGCCATCCTGCATAGCATCGACTGCTGTGGTAAGAGAGGACAGAGTGGGTTAAAGTAAAAAAAAGGGATCAGAGGACAAATGTTTTACAGTGCTCAGTGTTTTGTGTTTTGGCTCATCTAGCAATTTTTTCTTTTTTTATAGGATCAGATGAAACCAAACGCAAGATGTACAGCTCCATCCTGGTAGTGGGAGGAGGGCTCATGTTCCGTGGTGCTCAGGAGTTTCTGCTTCACCGCATCATCAACAAGATGCCACCCTCATTCAGAAGACTGGTAGACAATGTGGAAGTTATCACACGGCCAAAGGTAACCTGGGATATGTTGTACATCATCATAGGATAGGGATCTGTAATGCATGCAAAGTAGCATGATGTTCAGTGGGCTTCATTTTCCTATATTTTCATGTATGTCAAAGGTTGGGAGGTTTGTGACATATGTGCTACACACAACATACTGTATGTACATCCTGGAGAGACAGGAAGCACAATGCTATACACAACTCCCTTAATGTACATGTGTATTGACGTGCTTGTGTGTTAGGACATGGACCCTCAGCTGATCTCGTGGAAGGGAGGAGCTGTGCTGGCGTGTCTCGACACCACTCAGGAGATGTGGATCCACCAGAGGGAGTGGCAGCGCTTTGGTGTCCGAATGCTCCGTGAGAGAGCTGCCTTTGTCTGGTGAAACCAAACAGATTGGACTTAAATCTAACACCGTTTCTACACCGGAGGCATAGTGTGGGCATGTAAACATGCAGAAAGACTAAAATTATACTACTCTTAAATACAAAATCCACACTGCAGATATATTCACATTGTGGAATAAAAACCACAAGTGTTTTACAAGAGGCAAAAATTAAAATTAGGACATCATCTCTGTGCATAGTGGGGAAAGTATGTTGACAGAACCACTTTCACATAATGTGTCAATACCAAATGTTTCAGTTTTCATCAAACAATCTTAGTGTTTTCTGTATTTTATCCACCAGACACCCAGATGAGGTCATTGTTTAGAACAACTTTAAAACAGTCTTTAATAATTCTGTAAATAATACTACAAGTTTCCCATGTTCATAAAAATTTGGATATGTAAATAAACCTGTCACCCTTGGATACACAAGAATTGCATTTGATGTGGGACAATCAATCAATTTTTGGAATTATGAAGGTTTTACATTTAAACACATGGTTGCCTCAAGTAAGACCCAATTTTCCCAAAGGGTAACTTAATGCTAACCCTAAAACTTATAGGCATTATGCAACTGTTGCAGTGGAGTTAAAGAGACAAATGCGTCCACAAGCTCTGGCTTATTATAGTTCAGACACAAAATCACCCAAATCTTGGATTGAATATTTTATATATTCACATCATCAATATTGAGTTACAAGTATGCCTTCTCATTTTTGATCTACATAGACAAGTTGTGTCATTACCGAGTGTGATAGTAATGGAACAGGACAAATGTAGTAGCAACATGTTTAAACTCTCACATTTAATGATCAGACAAAATGCAATGACAAATGCAAAACAACAAACCAACTTATTATTGCTGATTAAAATCAAGACGTCAGTAACACACATCTCTAAGAGACTGGTGTGAAAGGAAAGGGTTGGGGCCGGAAGAGGAAAAAAGGATAAGATGTGGATAGCTGCTGTATCAGCCGTTCTGGCCCCTACGTGTAGGAATTCCCAGAAAGGCATCAAAAAACTGCTTGTGGCAGTGGCAGCCGATGAGGAGGGGCTTCAGCACTGTGACATCACCATCGTTCTTCAGGTTCTTAGCAAATGAACACTGTGCCAGGCCCCATGCCTACACATTCAGTGTAGGCATTTACCTACAGAGTGAGGAGAGTACACTAGTTACGGTTATACAGTGGAGGAGTAATGTCGTCACATTTCCAAATATCAGTTGAAGCAATTAAAAAAAAATTTTGGGAAATGTTTACATCCCTGATTTATACTTTCAAGGCCACTTGTGATATTATATCCCTAATCTCACTTTGTCATACAGGCTTCAGGAATTGAAGGTACAAGATATCAAGGGGTTTATCAGTTTAAAAAAATCTAAAAAACAATGTACCTTCCTCATCCTCCTCCACCCATTGGTGGAGCATTGGGACCTGCACTGTGGTTTACTCTTCCCATCCGTCTTCTGCCACCAGGGGGACCTGGAGGACTGAAAAGGCAAGCAACAGAGAGGAGGGAACTGTTATAAAATTAGGCTAGAGGCATCAATAAGGTTAAAATGAGTCTGTTATTGGTTACATAATTTTCTACCATATCAGATATTACAACAGTACAACAGATTGGCAACATAAATTAAAAACACTCCCTTCCTGAAATACACTTAACTCAAAATGCTGCAATTCATTTACAACTTCTGTAGTGGGCAATAGCATAACACTATATTTAAACTCTGAAGCTCTAAAGTCCTTGGTTTAGGAACCATTATTAAATGAAAAGTGGACCCAAAATGACAGAACAAACCTGGTTAGACATTATACACCAATGTGTACCAAATACAATTCTGAACTAGTTCCTGCATATGACGAGTACATGCTACCACACAGACTACACTACCATCATCAGCTCAGGGGTACCTTCAATATTTAGAATAGAGGGACATGTCCCACAGTGTGTATGACAGTACAATGCTCCACAGGGACCTACCCTCTGCCATCCGAAAAGCGTGACGAACCAGAGTTTCCATTCTTTGTCATGTCAGGGTGAACAATTGACTTAAAACTGGTAGAGGAGAAAGAAAGAAAAAAAGTCATGTGGTGATACAAAAACATTGTCCTTAAGTCTATGGTTTATGACAAAATACCTGAAAAACATGACATTGTGATCTGCCTCAGTATCAACCACATTAGCAAATGTTATCATGCGATTGCCCTAAATTAAGATGGTGAACATTACAAACATTATTCCTGTTAACCATCAACATGTTAGCAATGTCATTGTGAGGTTGCTGCCATTAACATTTAGCTCAAAGCACTGTTGTGTAGTACAGCCCCAGAAACACCAGCGTGGCACAATATTCTAGTATTGTAATTATCTTTCTATTTCCCCACTTTGTATGATTTACTAGCAACAACACGGGAACAAAATAGCACTTACAACAGCCCGATGAATTCCACTGCTCCCCAGAAGAGATCAACCAGTAAGGACAGTCGCCATGGTGACTGGGACCTGCTGTCCAGGACCTGACCTGAGAGAGACCGGGAGAGGTGAATGAGACAACAGGGACCAGGTGATGGGAGACAGAATAGCCTGTACGGTTATTCACATTGAAAACCAATTTATGTATGTACACATTCCTCCTCAGAGTAAACATACTAGCAGCAAACCAGAGTGAGACACAACACAGCATGACCCAGGTTTAAACCTGGTTACTAACGCTATGCCTGTTGATCAACGTAGCACACAATAAACTAACATAACGGTAACGGCTTTTAAAACTCATATGTGCTGAGCAATAGACGAAACAACTCGCAGAAACCTCCTCGTAGAAGACTCACTGGTTTAATTCTGCATGCATTTTGCTTCTTGGGGGCTAGCTAATCTTGTTATCAAGCTAGCTGTTAGTTAGTTAGCTAAATGTAGCCTACGCTCGGCTACAACTACACATTTATATTATTAATAGCAAGTGGTGTGTTTTACGGAATTCTTTTGTATCAAAAAGGAAGATATATATTCGCTGTAAGGGTGAGAACACGGTTGAAAACACAGGACTAACCACTCACCGTTGGACACGTACACCATCTTTGTGAAAGAAACGTTAAAACCTAGCTACACAACATTCAAAGCTTCACAGCTGTGTTTACAATTTGCGCACTTCCGGGTCCGTGTCACTCCCCAATGTAAGTCGAGTGAAGCTGTTATTTGCGCATGCGTGACTTTGCGACAAGAAGCATACCATAGACCAGGGGTCTTCAACAGGGGGTCCGCGGAAGTACTGCATGGGGGTCGCGAAAGTTTTGGTTGATTAGACTTTTTTTTATATTCCCCCCCCCTGCAATTTTTTCCACTAATTGAAATGTCTTTAAATACATTCAAATACATGAATTCAACACACTGTAGTAAACAGATAAATTGAGGTCTTATAGTGACTATAGGACCAGTTTGATATAACACAATTTTATACAATATATATAATTAGGGGGTCCCCGCTCCATCTTGCCATCAGTTTGGAGGTCCTTTGCCTGGAAAACGTTGAAGACCCCTGCCATAGACATATAAAGATTTTATAAATGTATATGTCTATGTAGCATACAATATGCTAATTTTATTTACATAAGTCGAAGTTTTTGAAAAAGAATCCAAGCTTTTTGGAGCTGGCTGCTAATATTATGTAATACATTGTTTCCATTTCTACCTGTACAAACAAACAAGTTGTTATATCATATGACCTTTGTAAGCTTTACAAAATATTTGTATGCAGTGTTTTGCTTGTTTTTTTCTTTTTCTTTAGCAACCCCCTGGCTCGTTTAGAACGTAGATTAAAATGTACAGAAGATGTTAGGCTCGTTCATGATTAACTAAGCCTCCCTTGGTCTTAGAAATTAAAATAGCCCTACATCATCACTTACCCGTCACCATACATAGAGATAGGCATGGTTTTATTTTAGTTAGCTTAATAGCTGGTGTGGTTTGCATTGAGAGATGATCTTATGGAAAAGTTCTCATGCCTATCTATGAAGTATTGTACTGCAGAATGAAGTAATTTCACTTCACATACTTTTTTTCACATAAGTTTTTAATGCAGGACTGTCACTTTTATTGGAGTATATTCAGTGAGGTATTAGTACTTTTATTTGTTTTAAGGACCTGAATATTTATTCCCCTACTATTGAATAGTAATTTGTTGTAAGGGGAGGTGTTTCTAATATATTGACTAATCTTATTGATATAAATGGGGTGGATCCAATATTAGAAACATCATTAAAACAACAGAGCAGCGTGTACTGTACTTAACAAAACATATATGACAACTTTTTTTTCAGTGTGATGTTTTAAATTGCAGTACAATCTAATCATTTATTTATTTAACGCATTTTGTAAAAAATTGCAATACGAAGTGCTTAACGATAGAACAAAAATACAACCCAAGGAAATTGAATAAAAAATGGACCATTAAGAGAATGCTAAACTGAAAAGGAAAGTTTTCTGGTTCCTTTTAAAGGTATTTACAGATTGTAACTCCCTCAACTCTTAGCTATTCCAGAAGCAAAGACCATAGACACTAAATACTGCCTCCCTGTAATTCTTTGTTCTCATAAATGCTGTCTAATACTTTGCGTCCCACACTACCATCCCTGCATGAAGGTGCTACAAAACATGAAATTTGGTTTTCAAAAGCAAAGGTAGCATGGAAGTTGATAATACAGATATCTTAAGTTGGGGTCATCAATTGTCACTCCGTACCTTTGTAGTAAACCAACAACCACGTGAGCACGATAACCTGAGAAGCTGTAGTCCCACAACACAGCACTTCTCTTCAAGGCTTAATGTCTTCCTAATTAAACATGACATCTTTTTCAAAATCATAGCCAAGACTTGTTAGAAGACACATTAAGGAGATATCCAACTAAGAACCTGACATCTCAGGAATAAAAAAAAGACTTTGTATTTCAAAAAGTGTTTATTTTTTTTATAACTGCAGTAGAGGAACTTTATTTTTTTAAATATATATATATATATATATATATATATATATATATATATATATATATATATATATATATATATATAAAAATAACCTCAAATAGGCCATGCTTTACAGTACAACACAGACTATTATTTTAGCATGACATTTGTCTACAAATCAGGAACAAACAGTATAATTTATAGTTTGGACATTTTTCACTTTTTAGTCTACCGTTAAGTTGTTTGCTCACAAACCACACAAAAAAACAACGCTTGACATGTGCCGGAATTTTGCACTCTTAAATTCAGGCAAAATAAGGCAAGGCAGCTTTATTTGTATAGCGCATTTCAGCAACAGGGCAATTCAAAGTGCTTTACACAAATAAATAAAATCTTGAAACAGAAATCCATGGTCACATTCAACAGTGGGCTACATTTAGGGATGTAGGCATTCTGTTGGTTTCCATTAACAATATGACCAATCTGGATGTATAAGAAAGGCTGAAAATACAACTCGTTATTCCTTTTCACTGGTCTGAGGTTTAGGTTCCGTGCTCTCAGGTGCACCAGGCTTTTATGTGATGCACTCCTCTTAACTGACTTGGTATTCAGGTTGTATTCTCTCTTCAGATTTTTCTGTGTTGTACTCTTCGACACTAACCCGGGCTTCAGGTATTGTTTGGTCTCCCACAGGCTTTTGTGTGCAACACTCTTTGTCATTTGTTTGCATTTCAGGTCTCGTGCTCTCGTCACCATGTTTTAGTGTGTCACCCTCTTTTCCAGGTTTAGGTTTAGTGTGCTTTCCATCTGGCTTTTGTGTGTCAGTCTCAGTCTCTGGTTTCCGACTGGCTGCTCCTCTAAAAATCCCAGCTTTGTGAAGCTCCCGCCGTATAGTTTTGACTGAGACGGTGTGAGAGAGGTGTCCATTCAACTCTGTGGTTATTTTTGAGGCCGTGTACTCAGGGTGCTCATCGACTATCCTGAGAAGTCTCTGCCTATCCTTTTCGGTGAGCTTTGACTTGCGCCCACTGTTTTTCTTCGCAGATGCTGTTCGTCCATGTTTGATGTACACAGTCATGACTCTGGAGACTGTTCCCCTTGCCACGTTAAAAAGCTGTGCAGTTTTTGTGACAGATGCCCCTGACAGCCGCGCAGCGACTATTTGGCATCGTTCAAACTCTGTTAAGTCACTCATATTGCTTTACACACTGCTATTAAGTGACAAGTGTCTCTTTTGGAGCTGGCAAGCAATCCCAATTTACAGGAAGGCTGCAGGCCCTGTAATTTCTACTTGGGCACTCCAATGTCCTCAGTCGTATGGTGATTCCATTATTTTGTACACTGGAGCAGAGATATCAAGGGTAGGAAAAGATTCACCATTGTGTCTATAAATGGATAATAAGAAATACCAAAAGTTAACATTTAAAAACATATTTGTTTGACACACCAATACTTAATTGCACACTAAGGTAGATGTTCTGTGCTCAACTGAATCCAGTAACTTATCAAGACACCCACAACTAACGTTCAAGCTAACGTCTGAGACATTCATCTAAAAGGGGCTGGACAAAATAAACGAAGCATTTTACAGTATGCTACAGTACAACTACCCAGCAGTAGCTAAAATACATTTAGAGAAGCTCATAAGCATTTGTTCGCTTTTTGTTGACAGTCAAAGGTTTTAAATCAACTCGATGATAATTTAGATGCTGTAATTTAGGCTAGCCAGGTAGCAAGCTAACGTTACCAGAATAGCTTTCATCCTCACAATTCCTTTTACAGAATATAGTGTTAACATTAATGCCAAATGAAACACCTGTGTACGTTGACTATGAAGGTGTACTTACAACTAAAAGTATACAACGTAGGCTGACTGTCCACCGCTACTTTAACACTAAGCAGTTGTGGCTTCAACTGGGTGAACAAGTACTTCCGTTTGTAGGTTTTCAGAATAAAAGGGTCAGGACTATACATTACTATTTTTGTCAGCATATATTGCATAAAAAGAAAATTGAGCAGTAAACATGTAAATCTGCCAGTGTAGTTGTTGTCCATTATGTTTAAGTTAGACAAAAAACATTTGACAGCTACACCCAAAACACAGACTATCACTTGTTTAAATTTATATATATAGGCCTATATTTATCTTATTATAAGATAATTTGTTTATTTAATTACTGCACTACAGTCTGTGTACACACTTTTTGTTAGTTATCACACACAGGCCTGAAATACTAACACATGCTCAGGACCGATACATGAACTAATGGAGAGATGTCAGAGTGAGTGGGCTGCCAGCTGAACCAGCGCCCTGAGGGGGGTACGGTGCCTTGCTCAAGAGCACCTGGCAGTGCCCAGGAGGTGAACTGGCATCTCTCGAGCCACCAATCAACGCTCCCTACTTTTGGTCCATATGGGGATTTGAACCAGTGACCCTCCGGTTCCAACCCAACTCGCTACGGAATGAGCTACTACCACCCCAATGTTAAGTGACTGCAGCTTAAACATAATCAAGAAAGCTTGGGGAAATCCTGGAAATGGACTGACAGAATAGACACATATTCCCTGTAAAAAAATAAAATAAAAAAAGGAAACTTAAAAAAACTAAACGAAAATGAGCAAAATGTCGGGTTAAATGAAGGCTGTGGCTTTATGCAAACATGAACCTCTGCAAATATATTGGAAAGTTGGAAATACAGCATCAGATTACTTGTCTTGGGTCTGGGATTCAGGGATCTGGCTCTCTTCATCAGACTGGGATACTGGTTTCCCACTGGCAACTTCTCTATTTGTCTTATCCTTTTCTTCTGTGCCTTGTCCCCACAGTTCTTCTTTGCTGATGAAGTGTGTCCGTGTTTGTTATAGTCACTCATGACTTTGGAGACAGTTTGACTTCATACATTACATAACTGAGCAGTTTTTCTGACCGACCGACGTACAACTTGGGCACCAACTATCTGGCCTCTGTCAAAGTCTGTTAACTCACTCATACTGGAAGTAGATGTGTCGACTGTCTCCTCTGAAACTGGCAGACCAGACCAACTGTTAGACGGTACCTGTAATGACCCAACAGCTGCCTCTGTGACGTTAGCGTCGACACCTCAAAGTTGAAGGTAAATTCACTGTGGTGCTTTCCTTATTTTTATCCTTTGAGGTGCAGAAACAATATCCGTCCCCGCGGTCTTTAAACACATTTAAGGCGTTTTTCCACTGCTGGTAACAGCTTGCCTCGGCTCGCCTCG
>NC_048413.1:19606514-19612729 GCF_013103735.1 Etheostoma cragini
TAATGGAAAACCCAAAAAAGCGAGTAGACCCGAGGCGAGTCGAGTAGATACCACGCAGTGGAAAACCGCCATTAGAGAAGCTCATTAGCATTTGTACGGTTTGTAAAGACAGTCAAGGTTTTCAATCAAGTTGGTCATTTTCAATGCTGTAATGTAGGCTAACGTTAGCTAACGTTAACGTAAGCGCTACTAGAATCAACACAAAATGTACAGAATTTAGCCTACTAATAACATTTTAATACCAAATGAATCACAAATGCATGTGCATCAGACTTTATCACAGACCCGTGAAGTGAGGAAAACTAGTGCTTCCGGTCAAAGGTTGTCAGAGTAAAAGGATCACGACTACTGCCCTACATTTTTGAGCGGTAAACAGCAGTGCAATGTAATATTACAATACTAGGCTACCTGTGGAACTATCTGTATTAAAATGTTCAATCTTTTTTGATGGTACAGGGGACGTGTAGACAAAATAATTGTAATTCTACATGACAAATTAGCCTACTTATGCTGATGTAACCTAATCATGGCTGCAACTAATACTATACTTTTTTTAAATTGTGGATTATTCTCCAATCAGACACTTGTGAATTAAAGAAACAGCTCTGCAACTGTGAATGTGGTTCAACAGCCACTTTTCTATATCCGCTGCTGCTACTTCTAATGGCCATGACACATAATGAAGGTTTGACAGAGAACAGCGACTATAGGAGAGCAGATGTATTTTAACTTATTGAAATCCCTTCAAAGTATAGATGCATTGTCAATTTGCTCTACAAACAAAGAAAACAATACAGTACTTTTTCTGATTTGTATTAACAGCAAAATAAGTCCACTTCAACACCTTCAGTTCTCTCTAAATCCTTGTAACCCTGTTCGGTTTTTTCCCTCTGCATTCCTTGTCAACTAAACAAAACGTCACCATTCCAAAGGCCTGATCTTAAATACTATTCATGACTTACTAAATTGTGCCTATGTCCATTTTAACTTTTATTGAAAAACACTGCTTCATGAATTCTTCCGGAATAGTTTCCAAACGTGAGCCACTAGAGGGCAGCAGTCACATTCTAATGAGAAAAAAAAGAGAAATAGTTTTTTTCGAAAGCTAAACGACACACAACTGAAGCCACATGTGTAAAACTCAAACCACAGTCTGCACTACCAACAGTCACCTAGGCTTAATAGTTCACATCACCTGCAAAACTGATTCCAAGCAACACAACTCTTAACACACATCTCAAAACAGGCACAGTGCAGCCAAACACAATCCTCATTGAGATAACACACACTGTCACTCAGGACACACAGAGTAAAAACACTAACTTTTCATCTTCATAGTGTGGGTGACTTCACACTACTCAATAGTTTATTTAAAGAAAATAAATAGATTTATAATATACCAATTTTCACGTAAGGTAAACAAGAAAGAACGAAAATCAGCATTTAGCTTCAATAAAGTATTTTGTCTCTTGTAATATATGGAATTACTGGAAAAAAACTAAATGTACAAAACAGTAACAAAGAATAGTGTGACTAATGCTGCCTCTCTCCAACATCATGTTATCTTCATGCATCATCTTTAAATACTAATGAATGTGGTGTTTCCATTACTTTCTGAAAAACAGTAAGAGCGCAGTTTTACTATTGTAAAGATATAGTGTTTTCACATTTTCTTTACTTTCTTTCTTTTTTCTTATATCTGTGTATGTAACATCAGAAATTTGACCTGTACATACTGGTATCTTTGCTCTCTTACCTGTTTCTCTCAAAAGGTGCTTTGTACAATTTTTCTCTATAGACAAAAAAGACTGTGTGAGCTCTCTCTCTCTCTCTCTCTCTCTCTCTCTCTCTATCTCTATACACCATATATGTTCACTAACTAGGCTTTCAGATAAAATTGCCATCAGGAACTAGAGTTTGGTCCACTTGAACAGCTGTTATGCAGACTGTAGCTAGAGTTTTTAACATGTTACTCCAGTTGTGCCCACTGTCGTATAGCAATCGAAATAAAAACTGTAAATGAGATGTAGAGTCTGGCTGTGCTGCCTTCTCATAATCAAACAATATACTATTTCTTATTTAGATAAGGACCTTTCTGACCCCACAAGGATCCCTTTAGGTTCCCAGACATCCCATTGGGAAAGACTAATGAAATAAAAAGAAACAGCTCTGCAACTTGGAAGGCTGAGCGTCTTTGATGCAGCTTGTCAACTAACTGGTGTTCCTCCGCTGCTGCTGATGGTCAAAACCCCAGACTGAAGGTCAAAGGTCAAAAGTTAAGACAAAACAGGGCTGCTGTACTGCAGAAGGGTCAAAGTTCATACATAACAGGTAGATGAGAGATCACTGATCCCACAGCAGGAGGAGCAGGAGACGTGGTAAGGAAAATATTAGGTGTTTTTACTTCATTAAAATGTGTATTTATATGCATTTGTTATATTATATAAGTGAAACTAGAACACACATATTGAGATTAAAGGGCAACTATTATATAGCATTTTCAGGACTAGAACACGTTTACATGCTTTAGTGTTTAACAAAAACACTTTCTCATACTGTCCATGGCAGCTGCACTTGTATTCACCCCGATTTACCCTCTGGATGACACCCACTGTTAGTCTATTTATCACCAGACCAAAGCTCAATAGATTTGAGATTGAGCATTGGTCTGGGGAGTCTGCTCTGTATTTTCTCTACACATGAGGCGTGACCAACGGGCACAGTTCAAATAATTCTGTACGGAATTGGATCGTCCTTCAACCAATCAGACCAACGATCCTGGTGACGTAGAAGCGACAGCGTCATCAACTGGTTGCTGCGCTTCGGTGGCCGTTATGTTAAATGTAAACAAGAAGCTGCTTGGTCGCTGCTCTATCGTCATTGTGTTAAATCCGCCAATAGCGCGCCATGTAGATAAGCAAGTTTGTGATTGGTTCTCGCAAAATTGTGAACTGACACAGGAAAATAAAACGTGCAGGTTTCCTTTGGCCCCAAAATTTGAAAAAATGACCTTTATTGGTTGCCAAGAGTACAGCTATCTTGCATTAGCGTGCAGCTACTTAATAGTTAGCGCTTGGCTAACGTTAGATTGTAATGGAACGAAGCGGCACTTTCTTTCTTTCTTTTTTGGCACAGACACATTATACATTTACAAACACTTAACATACACACAAGCGTTCAAACTTTCAGCAGTTTGAGAATCAATTGCTGGTCTCACACACACACACACACATACACACATACAAACCTCCGTTGCCAATGTTCTTCTACTTAGTCTGTGTTTTCACGAAATGGATGAGTCCATTAGTGTTGAATAGTTTTCACACCCTTACTTGGCTAAAGTAGGCTAGTTGTCTCACAGTAAAAAGAGCTTTCACCACTGTCAGCACTTGATGAAATATATGGAAAAATATATGGATTTCATACATGCAGTACATTTCATCTTTTATGTGACATAATGAAACAAAAAATGCATGAATAATTAAATAAAAATGGGATCAGCTACATATATATAGCATACAAAGAGGCAAACAAGCTAAGCACAAACTGTTAAAATGCACCATACTGTAGAAAAATATAAGACGTGGATATACTATTTAAACACATAAATTACATTTTCTTTAAACATCTAAGTGTTAAGTTGGATTTGAAAGAGAGGCAATAGTCTGAGAAAAAAATAGAAAGTGTGTACATTGAATGTATATGTTGAGCGTTGGCACATTTATCATGTGAAACACAAATATGTGTATGTGAGCGTGTAGGTGAAAGTTTCTATATGTTGGATTTTTGGAAGGACTGAGAGTAATTACAGATGTGATTATTTGTCTTGTCTTCATTTCATAAATGGTCTTTCACGTCTAATGGAGACATATTGATGGGGTTTAGGATAAGATGAAAAGAATACAGAAAAGGGGGAGGAGAAGTTAGGTTGGAAAAATTAGCCACAGGGAGAACATGATGAGGAGCACGAAGGAATCCTAGCAGGCTGTTGAGCTTTCCCTCTTTGTTTTTTTTCCAGCCCTTCCATTTCCCTTTCTCCCCTCCCTAATTACTGCAGCTAAGTGGGTTTCAGCTGTTAATGGTTATTGAAGATTAGATATGAGATGGTGGCTTAACTGGTTGACCTGTCTATCTAAACTTAGCAGTGAGAGTTGGCTTTTTTTTCACAAGTTAAGAGGAGATTAGAAGAAGAGGAGATTGTCTTGTCTGTGTTCACAAAAAGAAAGGCACAATGGGAACATGCCGTATTTGGCAAAGCATATTAGTAGCACAGTATATTTGATATGGAGGCAGGGTTGGCCCTGGGAATCTTGTCACCGCCATCAAAAAAAATAAAAACTTTAATTTCAATGCTTATATTTTTATTGCTGCCCGTTGCCCTTGCGTTGCAACAGACTTTGGTTTTATTTTGTCTATAAAAGTAACAATGCAATCTCCTAAGGCTTTTGTGCTTACTCCTTTCTGACCCTCCCAGTCTCAAGTAAACTGATGGATAAATGTTGTCTACACAGCAGTTTCAAGGAGACTGAATGTGGTATAGAGCCTTAATGTTCAATCAGAATTATACAGCTAACAATGTGCGGAATGGTGAAGTTTAACATTAGTCTCTTTTTAACCTAACCCTATTCATCAACATAACAATTTCCCAATAGAAATAGAATAGAGTTCTGAGTTGAAGTTGAAGAGGATCATAGACATGGGGAGAACTGTTTACTCAAGGGAAAGTATAGCTGTACTAATGTAAAAATACTCCATTGCAGGTTCAAGTCTGGGCCTCAAAAATCTACTTTGTAAAAGTACAAAATATTACCAGCATATAGTATCAAAATATATAAGAGTATTTATTATTAATATAGGTTATAGAATAATAGATTTTGGATTATTAATTATTGATGCCCGTCATATAAGCATATAATGGAAATATTCTTAGTAAAAGTGTTTCTAAACTGTACAGCACTTGAGTAAATGTACTTAGGTACACTTCACCACTGGGAGGGGATTCTCACATGTTCAGCTATTCTGTCATGAATGTCATGTGTTTATGGTCACTTCATCCATCAAGCCAGTCAATGTAATAAAACAAGCGGATGCAGGAAATTACATGTTAACTTTATGAGTAGCTGTGAGTTTATGGATCACAAACCAGAAAACATTCCAATAGCTCAGAACTTTGATCAACTCTGTGTCCTCTTTGAGGAGGTGTAGTGAATGGCAAGAAAACGTCATGAAGAAATTTGGAGAAGGCAAAGAGTAAAGGTGAGAAGAAGGTGAGAAGCGATGGATGGGACAAACTGAGGTGAAAGAAGAAGAGGACAGACAACTGTACGGATGTGACCTCTCTGAGAGAGAACTAAACTGCCACTGGAGGGGTCAAAGGTCAGAGTCCAGCCTTCAGGGAAATAATCACGCACTGTGACCTCATGAATCATCATGGCAGCTTATAACTAAGTGTATGTGTGTGCTGTATTCCCATATGTGCTTGATGGTGTGTTTGCTCGTGACTGTATGTGTATATGTATGAGAGTGTGTCCATTTTCTTATTGATGAATGAAAAGCACTTTCCTTTGGAGTTCAGAGGTTAAATTCTTCTACTGGAAACATTTAGACACTCAAACCTCTTTCAGGCACCTGGAAACACACCCCCTACACGCACGCACACACACACTCACAAAAGGAAAAAGCCAAGCAGACTGCTAGCAACCCACACAGTTGAATTTTGTCCTGGATGTGAGTAAATGCAGACCGGCTTCAACAAGTGTCCATCCAGAGTTGCTCTACCCGACACAGTGAGACTGCAGGAGCAGATAGTCATCAATCACTCTGCAGTTCACCAGAATAACTTAAAGTGATACTGTTCCAGAGATGTGATCAGGCAATAAAAAACAGGTTGGGGTGGTTGTTTTGTCAGAATTGCTTGTGTTTAAACATGCATTTTAAAAGGTGACATGATAGACTTCAGACCAGGTATTTACAATACCTAATATTACAGCCTCAACGTGTATCAGTAGCTATCTGGATAAATTTGAGTTTTTGGGAACCTTTTTTTTTTTTTTAATCTGAAAGTAATTTCACAGAAATTTCTCTCATGGGAAGATCATCTCTGTAACAGAAACTAAACATGTCGAAGCCTGCCCTGCAACAGTATCTGTTGATCTGGAGGTGGCTTTCTGTGTTAGGCAAGTGGGGATTTTGTGTTTGTAAAACCAAGAAATGAC
>NC_048413.1:19612829-19613017 GCF_013103735.1 Etheostoma cragini
TTACAATTACAAGATGTAACACTTCAAACATTTTTAACATTATTGCTCGGTTTCAGGATGGGATTTCGAGTTATTGTCTTTCTAGGTCAGTCGTTCACTTCAATCTAATTTCTGTCTGTATCAAACATGCAACATAATTAAAATTTCTTACCCCAAATCTTCCTCAGAAAAGTTGGGAGGTTCACTCT
>NC_048413.1:19613221-19615782 GCF_013103735.1 Etheostoma cragini
CGGTCATTCACTTCAATTTAATTTCTCTCTGTATCAAACATGCAACATAACAAAAATGTCTTACCCCAAATCTTCCTCAGAAAAGTTGGGAGGTTCACTCTTAGACCAGTCACTTTTTATGGAAACATTGCTGGGTGCAGGGGAGACTGGCCTATGTGGCTCAGGAGGCCTTTAACACAGATTAAAATTACAAAATGTTACACTTTAAACACTGAGTTTTAAAATGGTATTTATTATAATTTTTCTTTTTAAAAAAGGCAGTCATTTGATTCTACTTCATTTCTTGCTGTATCAAACATCCAACATAACCAAAATGTCTTAGAGCTAGGGCTGTAAATATATGCAAAATGAAACCGAAGTTGCAACACTCAGAGCCACGAACCTTTGTCGGAGTGAGAAGGCAGAATAATGAAACCCTCCTTTTAACTCCCAGAGTTATCCTTCCTATCCAGATCCAATGCTACCATATCTTTAAATTACTATTAGTATTAGTCCTTTTGGTCCTTATCCCGCTTTTGTGATTTAAGCTAACTGGGGAGAGAGTGTGATAACCAGTAAAGCTAACCGAGGTGTAACATTACGAATGGCCCCTGTTCTGACTTGGGTGCCTGGGTCTGTTTCATGACGCTTCAGTAAGATAAGATAATTTGTTTATTAGTCCCCAGTGGGGAAATTACTGCACTACACTCTGTGTACACACTTTTGTTAGTACTCACACACAGGCCTGAAATACACACACATGCTCAGGACCTATACATGCACTATACATGGAGAGATGTCAGAGTGAGTGGGCTGCCAGCTGAACCAGCGCCCTGAGCGGTCGGGGGGGGTACGGTGCCTTGCTCAAGGGCACCTGGCAGCGCCCAGGAGGTGAACTGGCATCTCCAAAGCAGCAGTTCCAAATAATTTGTTTAGTGCCATGCAATGAAAAAAACCTATTGACAAAGTTTTTCACAAGTTCAATGGGGGCATTGTCTGTACGACTTTGATTTACTTGTCTTGGCCGCTTTGTAGAACAGACGATTAAGTTACAGATGATGTTTCTGTTGAGATGCTGAAGCATGGATTTTGTGCTATTATTGTGGTAAGCTAGTTCAATTTTGCAGTAGACACACTGTACAGAGTTTGTTTTAATAACGTTTTAACTGATTCCAAACTTTGAACACTTTCTGTTGTTTCCTCCAGCCTGTCTCTTCTCTTAGTGTGGATTGGGGGCTGGGGAGATACCACTTCACCTTCTGGGCACTGCCAGGTGCTCTTGAGCAAGGCACAGTTTTGTATTTGTTTGCACACCAAAAATGTGTCTGACGTTGCAGTGCTGCTGCTATGCTTGTCTGTATCCATGTATGTTTCCCATTGATACACTGCACTCAAGCAGGAGTACACTTCATGTTAAACATAAATACATGCTGATTTGATTACAGCAAAGACAACGTTGGCAATATTGACTTCAAAATAGGCTACAGAATATTTCGTTCTATTTTGTATAAGCTTTGCCCTCTAAGGGCTACGCTATTGGGTTTATCCCTTCATGCATCCTTTTCTTTCCTGCCCTTGCGTCCAGCACGGGCCTCAGTGTACGTCCGCAGCGGTGGCGCCTGCTGGTCTTTCAAAGAGGGGAAGTTCATTTTCGGCCTGCATCATAAAAATTGACCATTTCTTTATATTATAATAACATATATTATATAAAATTATTCTAATAATTATTTAGAATATCTGTGACCAGCAGTACTTTTTTTGTCACAGCACTTCCAGTCAGCCAGCTAACTTACCAGGAGGGCTGAAAAAATCAGTTACTTTTCCCTATCTTTTTCACTAAGTCAATCTTAGGTGTTGATCTGCCCTGCTGTTTAATTTTAAGTTTCTCTTCGTAACGAAAGACTTTCAAATGGCTTAGCCAAAATCCAGTTGACAATATTAGCATTGTCTTCCATTGTGTGCAGTTTGCTAGCTATAGTAGCTAGTTCAACCCTACTACAAATGATATTAAACTGGGAGAAGGAAATGTTGGAATTAGGTTAAACTGAAAAAATTAATGTGGTGTATAGTTGTATGAAATGTATGATGAAAACAGTTTGTCTTTTAACAACACTTGCAAACTCTGCGCTGGAACTAAGCTTGTGGCTTAGGCAACTTTTTAAAGTACAAAACCGCTGTCAAGCCAAAGGAGATGGAGCCTTTCAACAGACCCTCCAATCACACAGAAGCCCAGCGTCCGGGCCAGGCCACTCTTCCATTGGTCCCCCAGAGACGCTGACCTTCAGTGGGCGGGACTCGTCTTCAAGATGAACGTGTTTTAACGCATTTTTAGTCAATAAAATGTTAAAACATTACATGTTTAACCTTTCTTTGACATTTTAGGAGAAGCAAAAATAATTGCCACTGGTCCGCTGATACTGTATATTAACAGATCAGACCCGTCGCTCAGTTCCCTATTTTTCTTCAAGCTGGCAGTATGAAGACCTCTACTTCCAGCGGTGTTCACCTCTGTCCCAGCTGCCGGACCATCTAAATCCTGCCGTTGGATCTCCTGAGTCCTGCCTTGGTGCCGCTCACACCAG
>NC_048413.1:19615882-19626039 GCF_013103735.1 Etheostoma cragini
GAAGATTTGGGGTAAGAAATTTTAATTATGTTGCATTTTTGATACAGATAACAATTAAATTGAAGTGAATAACTGACATAAAAGGTTACCTTTTTTATTTGTAATCAATGTTAAAGCCCATTTGAGCCACAAAGATGAGTCTCTCCTGTACCCAACAACATTCCCCAGGATGTTACTCTCAACTTCTCGTCTGAGCAAAGGCAGGATAAAGAACATGTGTGTATATATATATACTTACAGCTATAACAGAGAAAAAGACAAAGTAACAATATGAGAAAATGACGGAGTAGTGCAGTGAAGCCTGAGAGATCCATTTGACCTAAAACATTGTAGCATCAAGTAGTGCTGTCAAGCAATTACAATATTTAATTGTGATTAATCGCATTATTGTCAATTTGCAATTTATTGCAACTATTCACACATTTTTATCTATTCTAAATGTGCCTTGATCTCTTTTTGTCTTTTTTCTTATTTTAATCCTATCAACGTGATACCTTTTATAATGAGAGAGAGAGACTTGTTCAATTGTATTTGTCTGTTCTGTATGTTCAAAAATATAAAACAATAAAAAGGAGCACAAAACAGCAGAAACAAACACCGGATGGGAAAAGGGGGTTTTACAATAACTTTGAATGCACCATGAGGCTGGCGAGGCTGAGTCATTGTTTCTCAGGCAACGGCAGCAACAGACTGTTGTTGGAATCCTCTCCAGTGAAATACAGTCTCACTTTACACCGTGTAGCTGTCAGCAGCATTTTAATAAAGCCCAAACCTGTGTGTGCTGCATCCCTGTTTTTTTGTTTCCAGTCTAGCTAGATCCGGTGTGGTGTTGTAATTTTTCTAACGTTACTAGTTGCAATAGCATTTGTAAAAATAAATTTAAAAAAACTACAATGTTTGCTAGGCCAAAAAGAACGTTAATCTCACGATTAAAAAAAATGGACGCCCTTAATAATGCATTTAACTGACCGCACTGATAAGTATATTCATCTTTGTCACGGTAAATGTATCTTTCTGGATTGACACGACCATGTCTTGACTGTGTCCAGCAGAGCTTCCATGAAGAAGGGCCAGGATAGGCGTAGCCACATCAAAGGTAAATTAAGAAATCAAGAAACTTGGCTAGCTTCACAATGCATTTAAACAAAAGAAAGTAATTACAATTCAAAACACTTCAATTTATACTTACATTTCTTACTATTTGACATGCATGTTGGCTTTACCTGCAGGTATATAACAACACATCATGTTGCACTTGTTTTATGGCTGTCATTATATTGTGTAAAACTAATTGCATTACTGCATTTGGCTTTCTCTGTACGTCTTTATTATTTCTTTAGACCTGAAGAAAAGAGTACTCCATCAGCATGAAGAGAAACTGAGAACCGTTCACCTGAAAGAACCTGACACAGAAATATACGATGTATCAGCTGGTGAAAGCAAGAATGCTAAACTACAAACCTTTAATGAATTATTTTTTGAGAAACAAGTGCGAACAGTGCTAACAAAGGGAGTGGCTGGAGTTGGTAAAACCGTTCAAACAAGGTTGTTCATGGTAGACTGGGCAAAAGAAAAATCCAACAGAGAAATAGACTTTATAGTGTCACTTAAGTTTAGCGAGCTGAATTCAAGAAGGGACAAAGTTGAAAGCATGACAGATCTGCTTCATCGTTCCCTTAATAACGATAAACACAAGGGTTACAAGTATGAAGAGTCTAAAGTAGCTTTTGTTCTTGATGGCTTGGAAGAATGTGCCCTTTCTCTGGATTTTGCAAAGAACGAGGAGCTGACTGATATAGAAAAGCCAGCCTCGATGGACGTGCTGCTGACAAACCTCATCAAGGGGAATTTGCTTCCCTCTGCTTGTCTCTGGATCATCTCTCGACCTTCAGGAGTTGATAAGATTCCTCCTGAGTACATTCATAAATTGACAGAATGTCGAGGTATGAAACAATAACAGTAACATATATTCATAGCTCATTCATATCTCATGTATTGTGTAATCTGCATCATGTTTCTTGCAATTTTAGATTGGAGAATTTGATTTTAATATGGAAATACTACAAAAAATGCATCCATGACCAATGACAATTTTATGGAAAATTTGACTTTTCTATCTTTCACCATCTATAACTTTATTTTGTTTATTCAGAGACCTTGAATAGACGGAAGAAACTGGTGTCAGCCTTAAGAAAAAGATTTCTTAAAGAAACCACTCAAGATGAAGATTTAAACCATCCTAACCAGAAAAACACAGAACACATCATGCGAAAAAAAAAAAGTGGGGAGGTCAATGATGAAGAGAAAAATGGATGCACTGCGGCAAAATCAGTAATACGAGTGAATGCAGTATCTGAGATCTTCAAAGGTACAAAAGAACAAAAAATCAGAACTGTGCTGACTACCGGAGAAGCTGGAATTGGAAAATCCTTCCTTATGCAGAAATTTATAAAGGAGTGGGCTAAAAAGGACGAGAAGTCATTTTTAACTTGGTTCATAGATGCAACAATGGAAAAGCTATGGGGCAAAGAAGAAGTTGTTTTATTTCCACTTAACTTCTCCAAGCTTAATTTGATAAAAGAGAAAAAAGTCAGTTTGGTGGGACTGCTTAATCATTTCTTTATAGAAACTGAGGATTTTGTAATCTCTAACTTTGAACAGACCAAAATTTTGTTTGTCTTTGATGGACTGGATGCGTATCAACCTCCTCTCGACTTTGACAACAACAACACGTTGACTGATGTCAGGGAGCCAGCTTCAGTGGATGTGCTGCTGACTAGCCTCATCAGAGGAACCCTGCTTCCCTCTGCCCGGCTCTGGATAACCTCCCGACGGAAGCTGCCTCAAACGTGTGTCGACAGGATGACAGAAATAAGATGTAAGCTTATGGGTGGGGGTGATGGCAGCCAGGTACACTGCAAAGGGTGCAATAAAACCCATGCCTGTCTAAAGTGTCTAAATCAAACTGAAACAGTGGCCACAAGGTTGCAAAAATAAGTAATTTTAGTATTGAGTATCTGCCAATACAGAGCCTGATATTTATTTATCTTACTGTTGATTGAAATGTATCCGGCTCAATGCAAGACACATTAGGACACTATTGGAGGTCCTCGTTCAAAGCTATAAAGTGTCTCTGATCTGCTATCTAACTGGGAGAATGCAACTCCTGAAATGGATGTGACCTGACCGGCTAGAGAGAAAACAAATGACCTGAAGACGAAACCTTAACGATTGTACTGCTGTGTTATGGAATGGAGCCTTCTACCTCACAAGAAACCTTTGACAAGTACAGACACTGACGGGCAGAGAGCACTTAACTAGACAACCAAGACATTTAATGTTGGGACTGTTTTATCAAAATTAATTTTAATTAATGCCGTTTTCTTGTTTTTTATCGATAAAAGCCACAACCTGTGCTACCTTTAAATGAAACCCTGCTACCAGAATGCTATATGCAATAGTAGAGTACTGTAAAGAAAGGATTGGACTCTATTTTAGCCTATAACAATAAAAAATATATATGATTGGATCAGCCCATATAATAATTGATTCCTTAGGATCAGTTTGGGACATATTGATAGCACAATGTCTTGTAATTAAATATTCATGCAGTTGCCGCCAGTCAACAGAGAGAAACAAAATTTACCTTTTATCTGTCCAAAATAAATAACCTTAAAAACAGACAAGCACAAAGAGGAGCAAAAATCTAACTCTAGTTCTGAATTAAACCAACAAATCAGTGTCATGATGCTCATATTCAGCCTTTTATTAGGCATATTGTTAAATGTTTTAACCCTTGTGTTCTCTTCCCGTCAAAATTAAAAATCAACACTTTTGTTAATGCTTTTTTAATCAATATATTTAATTTACTTTTTCTTACGTTTTTGTCCCTTTTTTCAACACTTTTTTCAATGTTTGACACCTTTTTTGACGTTTTTAACACTACCTAACACTAACTTATTAACTTTCGATTTACAGTTATTTTTGGCATTAATGGTAAAAAAACTAATTTTTAGGAAATTATATTTATGTTTGAGTCAGAAAAGCAGAAATTAGGAATTATTTAGACTAAAATTAGAGGAATGTATGTTGATGGGCAATCACAGACTGGAATATGTCAACTTTTGCTCAATACTAATTCAATAACAACAACATAATTGAGATAAGACACCCCAAAATTAATGAAAGTAGAGATTTGTACTTGCCAAAGAGCATTGTGTGGAATCAATCATGTTATTTTGGGTAGTTAAAAAGAACATTGAAAAAGGAAAATGGGTCAGTTTGACCCAAGGACAACATGAAGGTTAAGCCCTTCTGTACCTAAACAAACCATAATCCAAATAATTTAAGTTTTGATTCTGTGGTTTAGATTTGATAAACAAATATAACTGGACCCTAAGCATTTCATCGCAAGTATTCTAATTTCTGTCCACAATAACCTGCAAAATATTTTCCTACAGGTAAGCCTGATGTTGCAAGTCAAGGGATACTCAAATCTCAGCTGACAGAGGAATTTACCCTTGTGACTGAGGGGATTGATATGCAGAAAAGTTTTGCTGCTCTGAAAGAGATCTACACAGATGTCTACATCATAGAGGGAGAGAGGGGAGAGGTCAATGTTCAAAATGAGATCAGACAAGTTCAAGACGCAAAATTCAAACCAGCGGAACAAGAAACATCGATTAAATATCATAACATCTTCAAACCTGCATCTGAAAAAAGTATACCCATTCGAACAGTGCTGACGATTGGATTGGCAGGCATTGGAAAGTCGTTTGCTACCAAGAAGTACATGCTGGACTGGGCTGAGGGTACGGCAAATGGGGACATATTTTATATGTTTCCACTTTCTTTCCGGGAACTGAATTTGAGAAAAGATGAAACCCCCAGTATGGAGGAACTCATTCATCAGTTTTTTCCGGGTATGAAGACATCAGAAATAGACGACTATGACAAGTACAGAATTCTGATTATTCTGGATGGTCTTGATGAATGTCGCCTCAATCTTGACTTCAGTAAAGTTGATAATTGGACAGATGTGAGAAAGCCGACCTCAGTGAATGTTTTGCTGACAAATCTCATCCAAGGAAAACTACTTCCTAAAGCTCAAATCTGGATCACCTCCCGACCTGCAGCCTCCAACACGATCCCTGCCAATAAAGTTGACCGGGTTACAGAGGTGCGAGGATTCAATGATGAGCAGAAGGAGGAGTACTTCAGGAAGAGATTTAGTGACAAGGATTTGGCTGAGAAAATCATTTCACATGTCAAGAAATCAAGAAGTCTTTACATCATGTGCCACATCCCTGTTTTCTGTTGGATCACTGCAAAGGTTCTGGAAGGCTTCATGGACACAAAAGAAGAAGGAAGGATGCCCAAGACCCTGACTGACATGTACATATGCTTCCTTGAGTTACAATGCAGACAGGCTATTGTAAAGTATGGTGCAGATGAGATGGGTGACAGTTCTGAGACAAATTCATGTTGGAATACAGGGAACAAGAAAACTATCGTGTCTCTGGGGAAACTGGCTTTTGAGGGGCTAGAGGAAGGACAACTTCTCTTCACTGAAGACAACTTGAAAGACAGTGGTCTTGACCTCACAGACACTGCCGTCTTTTCTGGATTATTCACTCAAATCAAACGAGAAGGATGTGGGCTATACCCACAGAAATTGTTCTGCTTTGTCCACCTGAGCATTCAAGAGTTCCTGGCAGCCTTTTATGTCTTTCACACATTCAATAACACAAGTGAAAATCGGTTTAGCAAGCCCTCTTCAGCAGTTGGGGACTTGCGTGCATTTGACTTCTACAAGACAGCAGTGGACAAGGCTTTAGATTGCAAGAATGGAAAATGGGATCTGTTTCTCCGCTTCCTGCTCGGCCTCTCTCTGGAGACTAATCAGAATCTACTGAAAGAGCTGCTGAGGAAAACCGAAAACAACAAGGAGACCAACAAGGAAACCATTGAGTATATAAAAGAAAAGATTAGGGAAGAGAACAGTGATGCTGATAAAAATTGCAATCTTTTCTACTGTCTGAATGAGCTGAACGACCACTCTCTTGTAGAAGAAGTGAAAAAGTACCTGCGATCAGAAACGCACACCTTTGAAAACTTCTCCGCCTCCCAGTGGTCCGCTCTGACTTTTGTGCTGCTGACATCAGATGAGAAGCTCGACGTGTTTGATCTGAAAAAGTACCTGAAATCAGAGAAAGTTCTTCTTGGAATGTTGCCGGTGGTCAAAGTCTCCAAAACTGCTTTGTAAGTACTTTAACTAATGTAACTATAATATAGTTTATGTTCGCTATTAATAGCCCAACACATATCCTTGTGGTACCCCTTTATTTATCCCTTAGTGGGCATTCACACAGTTAGCATCGGCTGTCAGGTGTGGCAAAAACGAGTAAGAATAATACATTTAGGTGGCAGCAGGGGGTGGCGGTGTTTGCCGCAGGCACAAACACAAGAAAATGCAGCAGGCCTGGCAAAAAGATTGAGAGCAAATCAACTTTTGGAGAAACACAACCCCATGTCACATTGCAGTGGGCAGTCATGTAGCCGGTGATTAGACTTGTCAGTCAGTTTTAAGGCAGTGTGAGAGTCCCGCAAAGTAAACGGGAAACATCACTGCCTCTATCACTGCCACAAGAAAGTTTTAAAACACAAAACAAAAGCACTGAACTCTCCAGGGACCTCATGTAATAAAGTTGCGTACGCACAAAAAGCTTGCGTACCATGGTTTTTACAGACACTTTGTGATGTCCGCAGAGTCTTTTCTGGCTCTGTAATGTGGCGAATGCTACCTGAAAGGGGTGAACATCACCAAACATGACAAAATAATGTCACTTCACTTATTGGCGTACATCTGTGATGTCTATGATAAAACATGATTACATCAACTGATATTCCATAAAGTTTGATAATTTAAGTGGACAATATTTCACGTCTTTCAAACTAACTGTTTAATTTGCAGGCTACTCAACCATTAATAAACATGAGGATGGGAAATGAATTAAAAACCCACTTAGAAAATACTTTCAATCATCCTCTGTATTTCCCATAGATGAAATATCTACTCACTGTGCAACAAAAAGATTGGCCCAGAAAAATGCAATAGTGTCTGTAGTTGTGGAGGCTCAGACATCCATGGCGTACAGGAGGCGGGACGCTCCAATGAGGCTGTTGTAAAGATGAAGGTGTCTGTAACTATGTAGCTACTCTGGATGCAGCTTTCTAATGTAAAAGCATCAGAAATGGAGGTACATTTTGCCCTCCAAACAATTGCACTGTCAAGTCACGGTGCAGAACTCTTCCGTCAGACTGCTGTTCTCCTTCACAGCCCTCAGCTAAGTAGCAGCATGGATTCTGCTCAGCATTTACAGCACTCTGGATTTGACATCAGCATGTGTTGAGTTGAAAGTGATGCAAAAGACACTTTAAAATCTGATTTGAGCAGTCAAAGCGCCCAGATTGAGAAACAATCTTGATATGCAAAAAAAATGGATTTGGTCTGGCCGTCTAAACAAGGCCTAAAATGTCTAAATATTTTTTAATTGACCTTGTTTTTGTCTGTGAGTCTTCAATTTAGCATGCCTATACAGTATATGCTTACAAATATTTTCACAGACTGAGTTGGTGTGAGCTCTCTGAGAAATCCTGCAGTGGCCTGTCTTCCAAAGTCCTCAGCTTCGCATCCTGTAATCTCACAGAGCTGGACCTGAGTCACAACGACCTGCTGGATTCAGGTGTGCAGGCGCTTGCTGATGGCCTAAAGAATATACACTGTAAACTGGAGAATCTCAAGTGAGTGTACAATATATCTAAATGGATTATGTATCCTGCTGTTTGTTGAAGACCACTGAAAACAAAAAATAAATGGCCAACAATAATGTCATTAATGAAATCATATATCCCGCCCAAAACCATAGCCAAGGTAAGGCTGATACCAACAATATTTATGTTTCCAAATATGCCCATTTTTCAAAATTGATCATTAAAATGATCTTTCTAAATCAATAAATCAGGTATAGTATACTGCAAGGAACAATAACATCACTATGGGTGGTCTGCAGTCTTTCAGGTTGTCAGGTGACGGAGAAAGGCTGCTCATTTCTGGCCTCCGCTCTCAAGTCCAAACCGACCTCCTCCCTGAAACAGCTGGATCTGAGTTACAACCACCCAGGACCAGAGGGGGCATTAATGCTCTCTGATATAGCTGCTGATCCAAATATGAGCCTGAAGAAACTCTGGTAAGTTAGGATGTCTGCATGTTTACATTTGTACATTTGTAGTGAAATAGCTGGCTCTCCTAGTTATAATGAGGCAACATCAGCACTAAGACAAAATCGAAACTGATTATTTACCTTATTAGCTAGCAGGCTAGTCACCAATACACTCAAGAATGTCGTCATTTACATTAGGCATTTGCATGTAATCTTTATCTGGATATACTATGTGGATGAAGAAAAACACATCACAAGGTGTAAATGCATGCAGAACACATTGTGACAATCTACTGTAAACTTATACAAACAAAACCTACAAATTGCTAAAGTCCCTCACAAAAACCTATTCAAAAATGAATGATGTCCATCCATGGCATACGTTTTCTTCACCTGGGATATGCCATGTTTGTTGTCATGTACGCTAGCCCCACCTAACTCATAATGCGGACAGAATTAAGATAATCACTTTTTAATTCCTCACGTGCACCGTGCCATGGACGGCACACTTCTGTTACTGTGGAGTTGCTGTTTACTCCACTCATAATCGTTTTTATAACTTTAAAGCATTAAATCTTCAAAATATATGCTCATGCAGCACAACGAATGAACGCTTAGCATCTCATGATTTGGTTATGCCCACACCCCACATCATAAGATTTATAGCAGTTATACAACTGTTTTAAAGGAAAAAAATAAACAAAGGTAGTGCATTCCGATTCGGATCATGTGTTAATAATTAATGAGGTGTTTATGGGGCTGAGCAGACGGTCTTTCTTTTCTGCTGTATTAATTATGTCCATATCAAATGCACTTTACCACTTAACACCCAGCAGCACTACAAAGTAAAACTGCATATTCTTGTGAGCTCTCTTCACAGCACAAATTGCTTGGAGGTGGCCTGTTCCACCAATATTGCAGTTTTTATGTATTTTTATTTTTAGGGGATATGAAATGTAAAACTCACTAGAAGACTTATTGAGATTTGGAATCTCTTTGTGACAACACTATTTTCATTTTGTACAGTCTGGACTATGGTGGGGAGCATCGGTTAAAGCCAGGGCTGAAGAAGTGTAAGTCTATATTATTTTTTATTTCATTTTTAATGTCATCATTTCAGTAGAGCCTTTGACTCCAATCTAATGCATGATAAATAAAAATTAGGTGTAACTTTCGAATCAAAATCACAAATTAATTTTCTTTGCTTTAGATTTTCATTTTGCATTTATGTTGTAATCTATAGTGGATAGTCGTTTAACTGCACAACAAAACACAAAATCATGTGTTCTTGTTTCTCTTTCAGATGATGCAGATCTGAAGCTTAATGAAAACACAGCAGGCAGAAGGCTTGTTCTGTCAGAAGGCAACAGGAAAGTAAAAACTGTAAAGAAAGGAGAGAAGAAGGTAACACCTCCTGAACACCAAGACAGGTTTAAAAGGACCCAGGTGTTTTGTGTGGAGGGCCTGAAAGGCCTGGGCTACTGGGAGGTAGAGTGGAAAGTGGATGTTGGCATCGCAGTGGCATATGAAGCAGTGGGGAGAGGCTGGGATAGCAGTGGTGGCCTAGGATGCAACGAGATGTCCTGGAGCCTGCGCTGCTCGAGGAAGGGATACACTGCCATGCATGGCAAGACATCCACAACTATTCAAGTGCCCGTTTGCCCAAAAATAGCAGTCTTTCTGGATTGGGAAGGTGGTACGCTGACCTATTACAATGTTGAAAAAGAAGAGCTAAGGCTAATACACACCTTCCATGCCAAATTCACAGAACCCCTCTTCCCATGCTTCTGGCTTAATAAGGGCTCTGTGACTTTGTGTGAGATAGACAATACCCCTCTCAGATGGGGGACAAGTGCACTGTGATGCTCTACCAGGAGCAGTTGAGTAACCACTGAGCTAGACTAGCTACTTGCTAGCTAAACAGCCCTCTTCTTC
>NC_048413.1:19626139-19628523 GCF_013103735.1 Etheostoma cragini
ACATAACACTTTGGACCCTAGAGCTACACACACACACACACACACACACACACACACACACACACACACATTATTACACAAACATGTGATACCTGCAAAGCTGCAGCTATCAGAGTCTAATTCACTTTGTCTGTCCAGGCTGCAGGGCAGAAAAATGAAGTAGTGGGAGTTAAGGGTGCTGAAAGCCCTTATTCTCATTCATTCACACAATGTCAGAGTTGAAATATTTAAAATGTCTGAGTTGCACTAGCTTCACTAAATTACTAAATCACGGCGCCATTACAGCTTCCTTTTGAACTGTTAAAGCACTTCTGATGTTCCTGGCGATGTAAATCAAGAGCACCTCTCATGTTTGACCTTGCTGGTGAATAGGGTTTACGGCGAAGAACCAAACACAAGGATAAATGACACTGTGAAGTCATAAAATCACTGTTCTACATGAATGTGTAAGGTAACATTTAGATACTTTAAAGTTTAAATATTTAGTTTTGACTCGTAAAGAAGAGAAAGTCAGCTGTAGAAGGCAGTAAACCACTGCTCTACAGCCATTTTAGAGGTTGCTGTGTGTGTGTGTGCGTGTGTGTGTCTGTCTCTGTGTGTAGTTCTCTTGCACTTCTATCTGTGTGAGGACCAAATGTTAGGCTTTAAGAGTGCAGATATTTTGGAAAAGTCTTGAATAGTCTTGTATATTTTTTGAGATTTTAAACTTTAATTTAGAGTTCAAGATTTTGATTTGTGTTTAGGTTATGGTTAGAATGAGGATTAGGGTTTGGCACACAGTCGTAGATGGTAAAAAAATCCCATACACTTTCTGGAAAACAGTAAATCTTCAGACGTAACCTTGTGCTGCAATTAGTGGGTGTAAAACTCAAACCAGTTAAGTCATCATACATTGTACATCTGGATTGCCACCTATTGAGGATGGTCTCGGAATTGCAGACCTTTAACAACTTCCCCTTTTTTGAGAAAGTGTAAGAAACCATAGAAATGTGTGCAGTGCATGTGTTTAATTGTATGTAGCCAAGTAAACCAACGTCTGAGTCTCATTTTTTGTCAATGTAGCCAATTAAAAATGTCAAGGCTCCGCTAGACAGGGTGAAACTACTTAAAATAAAAAGCATTTTAAAAAGTGTGGTGTTGATTTAAAAACACCTCTTCATTGCTGAAGGAGGAAAGGTTTATCACTTCCAAAGTAGTGACTGTCGCTCTCTCTCTCACACACACACACACACACACACACACACACACAGACACACAGAGGAAGTCTCTTGTCTCCATTCAGCAAAGCCACACAAACACTCATTCATCCAACTTGAGGCTTGCACAGGCAGCTCTCTAATCAAAACAAATCTTCAGAGAAAGAGGCAGAGAGAGACAGAAAGAGCATGAGGCGGTCTGAATGTGTTGTCAATTAGCAGCAGCAGCTCAATAGTACGGAGTGAAAGACAGCGAAACAGGAAAGATCCTGAATGAATCAAACAAGGTCTGTTGTTTTTGTAAGGGTCTCTGATGTGGACCCAGAACTTAATGTGTAACTGTTAGTTTTCCAGCCTCTTCAAAGATTTGGTCAAGAATTAGGTTTATAGAAACAATGAGGCAGCTTGTGCAAAGAGGCCCTCAGTGTGCTGGTTGCTGCATTATACGTTTCCTTTCAGTACAGTTTTACCCTCGCTGCGCTCCTAGTCTTGGTCCGGCTTTCATTCGTGGCTGTTCTTCCCGGGTGTAATTCATTACCACATACATTCAGATGCTCACACACATGCCAGCATGCATATACATTTGGATATAGGAATCAAGTATAGTTTTTACTGCTTTTTTAGCTCAAATAAAATTGTGTGTTGGCCCCATGCCTATTTAAGCACACCACTCTGTAGGGTAGTATGTAAATTGGCCCCAGGATGAGAACCAGAGTTTCTTATTTAAGCTGAAATGTTTAAATAATAGGATATTTTACATTTAGTTTCTCAATGTTTGGTTTGGAGACTGAACGTTTAGCTGTGGGAAGGCTTAAATTGGTTCCCAAATTATTCTCAGGAAACTGGTGTCATAATCGTTGGTTATGTTGAGCAAACCCGCGGATGAAAGAAGAATGGACAAGAGGCTGATCGAAATACTGAAAAGCTTAGAACATTTTGAAAAACACCATTAAACCTCTTTTTACTTCTGACTTTACTTTGACTTAAACTTCAGACTGTGTTTTAAGACCTGTGGATTTTGTTGTTTTCTTAATGACGAGTGTGAACAGGAGTTATTACATCTAGTGACCATTGTTTTCATGTACATATGAGAAAGTGAATTTTTTAAGATAGATGACAGATGAAAAAATGTGAACCTTTATTATATGTCATTCTGGTTCACCGTTCAGTTTCATTGTTCCTATAATA
>NC_048413.1:19628623-19641393 GCF_013103735.1 Etheostoma cragini
CACACACACACACACACACACACACACACACACATACATACACACACACTACATATATAATTGGGAGAGCCCTCATTGACACAATGTATTTACTAAATTAATGACTAATCCAAGCCTTAAACCTAATACCAAATCCTAACTCCGTCCTCACAAAGATAGACATACACAAGCACACACACTTATCACCCTCTGAATCTTTCACAGCCTCACTCATTGTTGCTCACTCAGTACACACTTGACGTGCTCTATATTATTATTACATAAACCACGAGTGAGTGTCCAAATTGATCACCTGTCAAGCATCATGTAAACAAACAGTGATGGTTAACATTACATGCCTTGCAGCAGCCATCCATTCACAGTATAAGTATAAGTATGAGTGTAAGAGAAATGTCAACATGTCAGAGGACAGAACCTCATGGTTTAGCTCATCGTTGTGTCTGGCCTGCAGGCCTGCAATACTCACTAAAGAAGATGTGTATCTCTGCCACCATGTTTTCACAGTGTCTGATGAAATTTTAGAACATGGCATGGTCAATGTTTTGTTCCATTTAGCTTGGAAGTCAGAGGTTTGAATTGGGATTGACATAGAGTTGATGGTATTCCAGAAACAAGTAGGAAAACCATTACATAACTCTAACCAAGTTGTGTCACAACCCCTGCAAAATGTTTTGTTTCCCTATTCAAATTTGTCCATTGTGAAGACACTTAGAAAAGTCTAGAAGAGCTGCACGATGGACACCTTTAAACTCCATTGAAGTTAGTGGAGTGCTAAACTCGACATAGCTGGCAGAGGTCTCTAGTGCTTCTGCTGTTTCTGCGGTTTCCTGACTTTCCAAGTTGAAAATGGTTCCAGTTGACTGGGAACATGAAACATTCCAACTTCCCAGATCAACTAGAACGCACCTTAGGCTGCAAGACACTTTGCAGCCAATGGCTAGCTATGGCATGCATAAAGGCCCCAATGATTACAAAATTAAACTTACTACCAGAGAAAAAGGACGCTGAGGGACATTTTAGCAGACTTGTCTTGTAGCTTTAACATCCTTTTTAAACTTGTATCTTTTATTTTATCTACCATCTCAATCTTCCTTCAACCCTAACAAACATGAAATCCTGATTAAATGCTGAACCAATGCTCAAAGGCTCCTTTTTAAAGCAAAGAAGTACCAGTTCTTTTCTGCTATCTGAGCTCACCTCCCTGTCCTTAAACATTACATCACTGAGGATCTACTTGAATGAATTAAACTGAAAATGCTGTCTACATGTTGGCTCAAATCATTTAGCCATGAGTGGCAGGAACACACATGATGTTACTCAACACCAGTAATCCTTATAGACAGATAATGGGATGGATTGTGTATGGCTGACTGTTGTTATATCATATTTTCAATTTGGGTCCAAGCCAGAGAAGCACTTTAAAGATCATGAAACTGTTGACAGTGCAAGTTAGTACATTCTGACTCTCCTTGTTTTTTGTAATCTATTGTATTGTACAGAAAATTCTATGTCTGTATTTCGTCATTTATCTTCTGTCGGACACATGAGTGGGGAAGCCTGCATGTTTCTGTGTCTGCTATTTGACTCACTTGACTTTAGTTGCATCTGCATCTCTCATGTCACTCATTTTCTCTCCCTTATTTTTTTCTTTTTGTGCCCTGTTTCCTCTGTACATTGAAATTTATGACAGAGGATATCACAGAGCCAACATGTGTTTCCATGTAGTAGCTCCCCCTTTCATGTAAGGCACACCCGAGAAACATACAGCAGTGACCTTTTATTTATGATCCACCATAGGCCTGTTTTCTCTCTGTCTTTTTTTATACACACACACACACACACACACACACACACACACACACACACACACACACACACACACACACACACACACACACACACACACACACACACACACACACACACACACACACACATACATTCTTTTATTGAATGGAAAATAAAAAATAAACAATCTACATGACAATATTGCAAATAATATTTAATCAGTAGTTATTGTAAGAATAAAGGTAATCAATACATTGACAGAAATACGTCTAAATTGAAGAAAGTTTTTTTATTGGTATTTTATTATTGTTCAGAATCTCACACATACTGTACCGATTTCAACTCAGATTCAGATTCTGTGAAAAACAATACAGTTATTCTCTTACTTATTCAAGTTTAGAAATTAAACAATGGAAAAGACATGGGAGTTAGTTCATCACAGGGCAGGTTGAAGATAATTTATTAGACAAATGTCAAAAACAATGATGACTCTTAGGGAGGTTGTATTTGGGGAGCATGCCTCATATCCATCCAGCACTGTCATATTTACGTATATATTGTTTCCTTAGCGCGTCTGATTCTCTTTGTTGTGACTGGGCTCATTTCATCCAGATATCTCTCACACGTTGCCTTTTATGGACAAACTGACCCGCATGAATGTCTCCTGGGGAGAGATGCGGCATACAGTCTAGTCAAGGACTGGAAACTCCGGAAAGAGCTCATTGTAAAGTTGTGTCACTGAGGAGAGAAAGGACAAAAGACATATGGGAAATGATACCGTTTTCCTAAACAACATAAATGTACAGTGAAAGCTTCTAATTCAATTAGGAGAGACATGTTTGCCAATGTGCAAATAAGGTTTATTGTACAGCTCAACAAAATGTACAATGTCTTTGGCAATTAGACTCCATCCCTATACGAATATTTTGTATATATACTGTACATATAGACAACTATCAGACCCCCCCCCCAATGGAATCTAGACACCCAGACCGAAGGAGGCTCCGGACTGGTCAGCTGGAGTAGAGTAGTAGAGGTGGAAGGGTAGGTGGAGGGTTGCACTCTTTGTCTGCAAGGACAGCTGATAGCAAAGGGAGAAACAGATTTATTTTTTTAAAGCAGGGTTGTGATTCTGTGATTGGCCCTGGCATTTTGTGTACGATTCTGATTGGTTTAGCAGGTGAACGCCTCGAACAGCTGATTTGAGTTAGGTAGAGCATTGATGAAGCATTAGCTCTTCCTGAAGTATTTACACTGAGATACATTTCAATCAGGAGAGACTAGTTGCAGATACAGTTATACACAGCATGATAAATTGTACTTTCATTTGGATCACAGCTGAATCAATTTAGGAGAGTATTGATTAAAAGTTAGGTTGTAGGTATTAGTTTCAGTTTTTTTTAACGATATATTTTGTCAGTAATGAGAAGTCAAACTAAATGTTATATAATACACATGGTAGACCGGTGCATCACAGTTGTCTCTGTGTTCACTGGAGAGTCTGCTCCAGGAAATATCATGTATTTGAGAGCAATGAAACCTTTCGTGAAACATTTGGAGGTCAAATTAGATTGAATTCTGAACCTCTTGCAGTAAACTTTTGATCTAAAGTTGTACAGATATTTCACTTGACTTTAGACAGCGTCCACCAAAAGAGGAGGAGTATGCCTTCTGGTAATCTCAAAGTTCCTTACGTGTATTTTGACCAGTGGCTTGTACCCAGGCTGAAGCTTTTACCCTCATCTCTGCTCCAGGCAGACATGATGTGTGTGATCTGGGACCTCAATCACCCATTGTTAACTTCAAGATGAGACAATCTATTTGTGCAGAGTTGCACTCCGGCCAAAACTAAGTTCTGAGGCCAAATAAAAACTGTCTGGTCAAACCTCTTCAAAGTCAGTGTCAACAGCACATCCAAAAAAAATGAGCGGTTAGTTCAAAAGTGGTTTCAAACCTGATATCTAACAATCGTTTTTTTAACATAGAGCGTGTTGTGATTCTGTTGCAGTTCTCTGAGCTTATTTGTGTTAGCCTTTGGCCGAAATACGAGTCAAGAACACAGCAAATATAAGAGACCAGACCAAAATAAATTTGCATGGAGACAAAGAAAAATCCACTCCATCTATGTGGTCTCGACATGTTGGACTGCTGTTGGAGTCCTGCAGCGTGCGCTCAGTCTCAGGAATCTGTCTCATCTCCCCTGTGGTTGGACATGATATTAACGTATTTACTTTAGCACGGCCATGTATTGTAGAGTCACTGTGAGGCCAGCTGTATTTGTGATGTCAACACTTTTCAGGTTGTGTGTGTCTGTCTTTCCTGCAGGTAGTTTACATCAGACTTAATTACAATGTCTTCTGCCCATGGCCAATGTGCACGCACGCATGCACATGCACGTGTGTGTGTGTGTGTGTGTGTGTCTGCTGATCAAAAGTGTAACAGCACTTCATTAACACACCAATAATGGAGGCTGATGGTGAGCTGTAACAACACTTGTTATTGTTTTTAAAAGGGTTTTCTTTCTTTCCTTTTTTGTGATACCGCTAGTGTATTCTTCAACCCCTCTTCCCAATCTTTGTTTTGTTCTTCCTGTTCATCTCTTTCTTTCCTCCATGCCGTCTGTTTTCAATACATCTATTGTGCCTTTCTTGCTTGGTTTTTATTTAATTATATTTCATTCATAGTGTGCAGTCTAGTCAATATCTAAGGAACATACACTTCCTTAAACATAAAAAAACAAGTTGGTGCTTTTTTTCAATTTCTTCCTCCCTTTCCTCCACCACACACTTGGTGGATGTCTTTATCCACAGTATCATAAATTACAGCCACTAAGCTGTTTTTTTGCTAAATGCGACCTGTCATGTAACCTTGACTGTGTTACTCTCATGCCATGCTTCACCCATTGATCTACACCGAACCATAAATTTAAATTTCAAACCTGTCACTTAGGGAATCATATTTGACTTGACCCAGACGGTGAACTGACCTTTGTTCCTCCTGTTAAAATGTGACCTTGGGGCCTGTGGATGCACACGTGTCAAAACAACATTTATCACCTCTGAAACGGCTGCTGT
Organism: Etheostoma cragini; assembly: GCF_013103735.1. Lineage (NCBI taxonomy): Eukaryota > Metazoa > Chordata > Actinopteri > Perciformes > Percidae > Etheostoma > Etheostoma cragini. Next base: position 19,633,486 of record NC_048413.1, read on the forward strand.
TCCCCCAACGCTGTCTTCGCCTCTTCTCATCCCTCCCTCCTGCTGTCATTTATTCCCTTGTGGATTTTTTTGTTTGTTCATTATTCATCTTGACATCCATTTTTGTCTTGCCCTCCTCTTATGTTCTTCTTTGACTCTTTACCCAAACTGCAGCGACAAATCTTGGGATTGGAATGTCAATGTATTGCACTTATTTGATGGTATCACTTTTTTACTTTTTAGGTAAATAAACATCCTTTTGCTAATCTCTACACAACTCTGGAGGAGTCTTTATGCATTAACAGTTGTTCATTTAGAAGAACTGTCAGACAAAGTCAAACTTCGTTAACACAAACTTCAAAGAGAACCCTTGATCTCTCTGGGTACAGATTGCAATCCCACTCTGCTTGTAATTTTTCAGTGCTCATCAAATCTCCTCCATTCTCTATTCTTCTTCTCACCATCCTTCTAATCATCTCTCTGCTCTCTGCTCATTTCCGTGTCACATTTTATGTTGTCTTCTTTCTGTAATGTTCTCCATCCATTTCTGATTTTTTTTACACTGTCCCTCTCTCCTCTGCTGTGGAAAGACAGATGATGGGGTTATAAATCACAAGAAGTGAAGCGTGTGGAAGAACAGTGTTGATGGTCAGCGCCTTGGGAACCCTCTTTTCTATTACTCCCATTGGGACCTCCAGATTTAATATACCATCAACAGTCCTCTGTCTCGGTCTCTTCATCTCTCTTTTTTTCTGTCTCAGTTCATCTTTTCTACTACCTCTCCCTTTTCTCTCTTCAACTGTTTTTTATTTAATCTTTAACAGGTTGCAGAGGTCAGAGACATGGCAGCTACAGCCTCAGCTGGAAGACCACTATCTTGAAAAAAGGGGTGGTTTGATTCAATTATAAAGATCTGTAGGATAAAGAGTTTGTTTAGGCTCAGTTTATTCTAGCAAGAAGTGCAAGATTAGGCCAAGATCAACACCTGCTCATTTCAAGCAAAACGTTTTAAGAGCCGAACCTGAAGGAACTGCAAAAGTTCTCATTAGTACCTGGATGGGTGAGTACAAACATCTTCTCAACCTTTATTGCGTTTTATTTGCCACCAATTTTGAAATGTTTCACTGCATTTATCAGCCAAAATAGATTTGGGAAATCAGTTCTATTTATCAGTGACTGAATCATTCTTTTAACAGATTCGAAAAAGCAAAGAGATGAAGGAAAATTTACTTTGTATCTTGCATCAACTCTGTGGATAGAACAGGACAATACAGTAAAAATTGTTTTTAATTCAACTCAATTACATTACATTTTTTAATCAAGTATTTCAACATGACATCATGACTTTGTGTAAACATATCTGAACGCATATTGAGCTATCTGCAAAAATGTCTATGCTGTATACAGCGGACGTAGACATACGCGCCACTTGCCGTGTCATTGCGAGAAGAAAGCAATGGTTGGGTTAAGGAAAAGAAGAACGGGTTAGAAGAAAGCGACGGTTGAGTTCCGGACATGTGCCACGTGGTCTTTTGTAAAAAAATAAACCCATGGTTGAGTTTAGGAAACGTGATAGGAGACCATCCCCAGTCTCCTGTGTAAAAATCACGTGTTTTACCCATTCACCACCCCAACCAATCTCCTTAGGCAGACTTTCTCCTTTTCATATATTTTCTATGGCGTTAATTCACATGCTAACGCAAGGTAATGTAAGTCAATGGAGGCCAAACCGCATTGGTGAACACGCTAAAAAGCAAGTATGTGTATTGCTGACACGTCAATAATGGCATACGAATTAGTGTCTTACATTCGCCATTTCATGAGATCAATCTGAGTAGTTATGTAATATCATACATTTAGTATTTTATTTATAGCAAAGAGAGTGACAAAAAGTTTATCCTTGAATACCGTAATGTCTTGAAGAGGAGTGGCTCTGTTGGAAATCAACAAATCTTCATCATAAAAAAGCAAATGCACAGTTTTAAAGAGTTCCATTAAAAATTATCACATAGGTGAAAAGCAAGATTTTTTCAAAAATGAGACATCTTTAAAGAAGTTATAAATTCCAGCCAAAAAAAATTTACATGTAACAAATCAAAATACAAAATACACTGCAAAAAAGTTAAGGAAAGACACAAAGATTTAAATCTGAGTTGGGCGGCATCAAACCCCTGGAAACAAAAGAAATTGGAGCAGCAGCAGGTTCATATGTCCAACATAAATTCTCTGACTCTTGGGGCATAAATCAACTACATGTATCACTGATTCAGTATGCAGGACTTAAATCCCTCAAAACATTTCCCAAACCTTTTACAAATTCCCCCGCAGGACTGACCAACATACCCAGGGAAGGATTATCGTGTGTCTGGAACTGTGATTAATGTTCAAAATGTTCAAACATACACTGCAAATCACTGCCCGGCCTGCCTGTGGGCTTAATTCAGAAGTGTGTGCTGTAAATGGTTGGTTATAACAGAAAAAGTGTGGGACTGGAGTTCACAGTTTGGTATGTGCCTGCTAGGTGCAGTAGCATGTCAGGCATTTTCATTTATGAATAAAGAGAGAGAAAACATACAGAGTCTGATTCTTCTGTGCTGGACAGATTACAGTGAATAGCTTTTCTGTAAAATCCGAAACCCAACGAATTGACTAGACTTATAAAATGAGCTATGAGACTATCCTGCTCTTGTCATACAAAAATAAACTCTCAAGGAGGTTTCTGCCCTTCTGCAATTTTGTATGTATATAAATGCTGGTAAGAGCTTAAAGCCATATACCATCTGAACTTAGAAAGGCACATACCAGCTTTGAAATTAGTTATTCCTGCCTCTTTGGGACATGAATGACTCTCTTCTAAAGCCAGACTCCAGAGGAGAGGAATGGAAACATATAATGTCATTAAGATGTATAACCTAGAGCTGCTATGCTGATGCTAAATGGGAGACTGACTCTGTGGGAAATGCTTGTCTAAACGTTACATTCAGTGGGGCTTCTGACCACAGCTGTACTTTGAGTTTGGAGACTGATCCTCAGAGAATCATACTGTCATCTGTCAGAATCATTCCTTCCTAATTACTGTTTTCAGTGCTTGAAATCACCAGCAGATGCTCACTTCTAACTCATCACATGCAGCCACTTGGTCAGTACCCCTTGGCGTCACGTTCCTAGCGCTGTGGGTACCCCTTTCTTTATTTTTTAAAGAGCAGGGTAGAGTTAGGTTTAGGCAACAAAACTACTCAGAAGGACAGAAGTAATAACAAATGGAAGAGCAAGTACACCATACATATGCAAGGATCCCAAGGATCTGTAGCTCATTAATCCAAAATAAAAATGTGTGCTTGATCAATGTCTATTGGATTTAATGAAAGAAATCATCACATTTACATGTGTAGTTTGGCATAAATTGCATGTTTTCAGCATTTTCCCAAGTCAGTGTGTAAGACTTTGTTTGTGGATGTGCTAGATGATGAAAAATAGTTTTAGCTGGATTTTCCCTTTAAAGTGCAGCCATGGGAAACCTTACGGTGACAACAGACTCCCTACTGAGCGGACCAAATCAGAGAGCTCTGTTCCAACTATAACATGTGTGTGAGTCATCATGTGCAAGAGCATGTGTGTCTTGCTGTGTGTGTACGTTTGACACACTCTATTTGGAGTGTGTGTGTGTACAGTTCGAACAGACACACACACACACACAAACACACACACACACACACACACACACACACATAACTGTGATCTGGATCAATTTTAACACGCATTCCTGTTCTGTTTTGTGATCTGTGTGTCGGCTGCAGGTACGTACGAAAATTCGTGATTCGGAATAAGAATCAGTTTTGAATCATCTGAGGCTACTGTGATATTCAATCTTCATCGAAACACAAAGTGGGTCTGTGTGTGTGTGTGATGTGTGTTTGATGTGTGTGTGTGTGTGTGTGTGTGTAGGCTTGATGGATGGCCTCTTTGGCAGAAAGATTTGTCACTCAACAGGGGAGCGCATGATGAAAACACACACATTGAACCAAGTTGGGTTCAGTTCTGGAGGTGATGAGAGAGCAGGACGAAGAGTGTGTGTGCTGCAGGTCGTGATGGGACCCTCTCTCAGGATGTGTGCATGTGTTTGTAACATGAAATGTCAGGTTGAATGTCTGGGAATCCATTAGCTCTAAGTGTGAATGCTGGATATTGCATATGAAAATACTTGTGTGTGTTGTGTGTGTGTGTGTGTGTGAGTGTGTAGCTTGTAATGTGTAGTAACAGTAGCACATGGCAGGGTGTGATGCTTGCTGTCACACTGCTGGACATGTAAGGAATCCTCTTCATGGGCACAGTTGACAATAGACACAGAAACACACATGCTATGTATTTCAATGTAGTGGTAAAAAATGGTTACCAAAATATCACTTCTACTAGTATTACTACTACAACTAATTTATGTTATCTGAAAGTTCACCAACCCATCAACCACACTGTTAATCTTAAAGTTCCTGATGCATTTTAGTTGAAAGGTAATTGTTCACTATTCAGAATGCTTTCCTAGAGCCAAGGATATGTGTGTGTGTGTGTGTGTGTGTGTGTGTGTGTGTGTGTGTGTGTGTTTGTGTGTGTGTGTGTGTGTGTGTGTGTGTGTGTGTGTGTGTGTGTGTGTGTGTGTGTGTATGTGTGTGTGTGTGTGTGCGTGTGCGTGTGTTTCTGTGGGCTAACATTTCTCATCTGGTATAATGGACTTCAAAAGGGATGTTTGGACCACATGCAAAATTTCGCAAAATTGTACATGTACAACATAAATATCTATGAATAAAATAATGATGATCATAAAAATGATGATTATTATCAAAAAATGGTAATTGACATCTATAATGTAAATCACAGCAGACTCAGTTCAGATAATTGTGTAATAAAGGAGTATGAACTACCTCAAACCATATAAATCATAACAGCTCAGTGTGGGAAATAAGGATAATGCTCACCAACACTGCAGTAATCCTTTAAGCATGTGTGGATGAATTGGTGTGTGTCTGTGTGGAGTTGTGTTGGATTGCACTTTTAGTGATGGGTCTGATTATCCTTGTTCTAAATGTGGGGATTAACCCTGCTGACCCCAAAGTGAAGACACATCCATTATGGACAACACAGACATTCGTATGACTGGTGACGTTACCAGAAGGTTTATTTGGAGTTAGCCTGTGGGTTGACTCTGAACTCAATCCAATGGTATAAACACACTTAAATCATCACATGATCTCATCAACACCTAGAGAGTGAGGGAGGGAGAGAGGAGAGACAGTGTGCGTGGTTGTATCATCACTTAAGAAGCCCAAAGGAATTTTATAACAGAGGGATCTGGGAGAGAAGGAAGTGGAGGGGGTTGAGGAAGTTTAGAAAAGAGGGGTCCAAGAAGAGGAGAGAGGGTCAAGGCAGCATATGTGTTGAGAGGAGAGAAGGAAATGAAGCTTGGGGGATTGAGCGCTGGTTTGGTCTGTTATAAACATCCAAATTGAAGAAGATTGACAAATACCTTCCACAGTAATGTTATGGGAAAAGGGTCTATCAGTTATGGGTGTTTGCACTGGGGAAATGAGCCTTGTGGAGCAAGCCAGTAAGTTCTTCCTCAACACCTTGTGATTTTATTGTCACTCAGAGCGTTGGCAGAAGTGCAGAGCCTTCACAGCCTACTTTGGAGGTGCTTTCAGCTAGTTGTTTATTATCAGAAAAAATAAAACCAAAGCAATACTACTCTGTATAAAACTGGGCAGCCACTCACAGTACAAGAGATAACAATATGCACTACCTGCCAAGCATTTCAACTCAACACTTGGTGGACTAAACCAGAGCTATAAAGCTATAAAGCTCCAAGGCCAGAGGATTTTGGACCCATATTTAACAGAGAGCCACAAAGAGAAGCCCATAAGGATGTCTATATTTCTCTGTTTTTGATTGATGATAAGCAGGTGGTTGCTTTCCCATAAAAGCTTGATACCTGTTTATTGCTTAGTTTATTTTGAAGAATTTCTGCCCCCTAGTGGTCAAAAGGATTTAACGTTACTTTAAATCAAATTCTTCTCATTCTTTTTCTTTCTCCTCCTCATCTTACGTTCTCTTCTCTTCTTCATCTTCACCTCTTCTTCCTTCTCCTTTCTCTGGATCTTGTTACTTTTACTCACTCTCCTCTTCTTCTATTCTTCCCCCTCCTCCATTTCATTCAAATGGTGCATTCCCTGATTTGGGAAGAGCTTGCAACAGGGCCATACAATCAGCAGGATTGGAAATTCAGTATAGGTTGCAGTTGAGCGGACAGCTGTAAACTTTCAGATACGCCTGCAGAAAATAAGTAGATCAAAATAAGTAGGACAATATTGCTGCATAGAATTGAAAAATGAACAACATCACATGTGGAACAAATAAAAGTAATGAATAATAAATAAAAGTATGAAGGTCACATGGGAGGGGGGGGCAGCATTTACATTCCTCTTGAGAGGCACAGTTATCAAAGAAGCTAATGTGTGTCACAGATTAGCTTTTTATTCATGACATTCCAGACAGAGAGAGTCAAAAGGCAGACATGTCAGTTATTATTGTTGAATCATTAATGACCGTCTTGGATCTGCTCCATGAAGAATTAAAAAATTATCCTTTCTCTTCTTATGTAAATCAAGCCAAGATTAATTCATACATGTGTGTGCCGCCGGTTGAGAGAAAGGCAGGAAGGATTTGGGAAGAGAAAAAGGAGTCGGCTAAGAGGGGCACGGATGAAAACAAGGGGGAGGGGAGAAGAAGAGGAGGGGTGGAATGAGAGAAAAGTGGGACGCTCTCCTGGGGGCCCCATGTCATGAGATTCTTGTTATTTACTTCCATGGATACCAAGAGCCCTCCCACTGTCATTGTATTCTCCTTTCTCATCCTTCTTTTCTCCTCTATTAATATTCTTATTCCTTCTCTTTTTTGACTCCCATGTCCGGTTCCAAATCTTCCCTCTGCACGTTTTGTATCTGTTGTATCCTTCTTTTTCACTTTTCTCTCTGTTTTTTGACTTCTCTCTTGATTGCCTTCCTTCTAGTTTTTACTTTCCTCTCTCTTATTATTTTCTTTTGTAGTGTCTAGATGGGCTACTTTGAATCAGGCTGGATGGCACCATCATCATCTCGATGCAGAATGGTAATCAGTCATTGCAAACAGCCTCAAACAGCCTTCTAAAGCGGTACTTTTGCTTGCTGAAATGGAGAGTTTTTAAAAGGTCAAACCATACTGGCTTTAAGGTTGTTGAGGTTGCACTGTATGGTCAAGAGTTCATAAAATCAAAACAAAATCTATGTCAAATAGATGCTGGAACATTATAAAAAATGAAGTCACAGAAAGCTTAAGGTTAAACAGCTAGCCCGGCTTCAGTCTTGTCATCTCCATGAGTTTGGGATTACATCAATTAAAAGATGATGATATGCTATTTAAGAAGATTTAGAGGGGCTGGGAGGCAGATTTTATTTCCTTTGGAAGGAGCCGGGCTGGATTTTTATTTAATTTCTTCCCAATTTGTATGCTGTCAACGTTGGGACAGTTACTTTTAAAAAGTAATAAGTTACAGTTACTGGTTACTTCTTCCAAAAAGTAACAAAATTAGATACTCAGTTACAAATTGTAAGTACGTTTTTAAGTGCTCAAATGTGACCCCCCCCTCTTTAATGGAACTTAAAATTCATGTGCACGTTTAATTATTTACGATAAATCTGAATCTTACAAAGAAATGGACACTGTACACAAATCTAAACACTTTTAATGTTGCTTTGGGACAAAGTGAGACTAGCCTCCAATCAAATGCCATGTATGTAGATATTAACGCTAGTGGAAAAACTAAATAACAAATATATACACTCTTTGTAGTGCTGGTGTGTGCGTCAATTTGGCGTGTGTGTGTGTGTGTGTGTGTGTGAGTGT
>NC_048413.1:19641403-19647477 GCF_013103735.1 Etheostoma cragini
GAGAGGAAGAAGTGAGAAAGTGACAGCAATTAGCTTCGGAGAGAGTAGCCTCTCTGGAGTTATGGTGTGTCACAGTTTTCTGACCATGGTGGAAAATCTTTAGGAAAAGTTCCCCCTCACCTTGATTTCATAATCCATACCTGTCTCTCGTTGACTGAATTGCTTGTATTGTTCGTTGTGTGTCCGACTGCGTGCTTATGTACACCTGCCCAACTCTACCTCTGATTGGTTTACCATGAACTTTTACTTGACCTCAGCTAATTGTCAGCATTCATGCACTTGCACTGGCCACTAACCAAGGTAGAAAAAAAGTCTTTGCCTCTCAGCTCAGAGATCAGGTTGGTCTGATGAAAAAAACAGCTTCAATTATAGTAATGCGCCGCTTTTTTCGGCAGTAACGGTAACGGCGTAATTAAGATTGGAAGAGTAATCAAGTAGATTACTCGTTAAAAAAAGTCACGCCGTTACTTTAGTCACGCCGTTATATTATAACGCCATTATTCCCATCACTGTTCGCTGCTAGCTGTAGCTCCACTGTACCGCATGATAGGTGTCCAAAGACACACCAGAGACTGAGTGTTGCAACAGAAGAATAGAACAATTACTCTCTGGAATGGTCAGGTTTTAAAACAGACCACCAACAGGCCACCAGAGAGGTGTAATGCAAGGATAATCCTGAAGCTAAATGTTTAGATTCTTGTTAGTAAACCCTAACCCACAGGCCAGATTCTTTTCTTCTTCTTGGCATTGTCCATTTTTCCAGGCACAAAGGTAATCTTTTAAAATTGGAAGGGTATCCCTTTTTTTCTTCAGGGGCTAAAACCAGTAATCCTTTAAAACTGGACCGACTCTTGTTCTCTCTCTATTCATCTTCCTGTTTTAAGGAGGAAGTGTAATCTGCTTTCAGTTTGGTGCTGGACTTTTCTCCCAATAGGCATCTGGGGATCTGAAAGCGGGTCCAGATGATGGATTGAGTACACAAGTGAATGAATTAAAAAGCCTATTGTAAAGAAAAGAAAGTGATAGAGAGAAGTAGAGAGCAAGAAACAAACACACACAATGCAAGTGAATCAGAGAGAGAGATAGGAGAGAGAGAAAAGAGAGAGTGAGAGAGAAAATTTAGATGATTTTAATTTTAACATTTCACAAAAAAAAACGATAGAAAGGAACAATAATATGCGGATTGAAAGAAACAAGAGATGCATGAAAGAATGAAAAAGTAAATAAGAAAAAAAAACGTTTTTGGATACAAAGATGGAGAAGAAAAGAGGCAAATACCTCTGAACCAACATCTCAAACCACACAGGATATTGGGTTGGTGGTCAGCGGGAGGAGAGTTATTGTTACAGGTTTGTTAAAGTGGCTAAACAAGGCACACATACACACACACACACACACACACACACACCTTATGAAACGGAATCTCCCAGTAGAAGCCAGTGTGGTTTTAGCCTCTGACCTTGTGACCTCGTCTTAGTTACGACGCAGTTAGCTTAGCCGCTGTGAAACCATCAAATACTTGTGGTGAAGTTGTAGCCAGGGAGTGATTAAGTGTAGTGAAACCACCCACCTGAATGAAGTGCTGTAGAATAACTCTGTAGGCAATTTAACACAGTGCATTGCATTGTATATTTAACATTTAAAATAATGAGACTTCTGCATGCACTCATCAATTTGTTGTTCAGTGCTTTTTTAAGGGTTTCCTGCACAATACAGACAAACAAGACATAGTCTTGTGATTGTTTTTTACTGTAACATACCTGGGCACTTGCAAACAAAGTTGTGACTACCCCAGCATGCATATTATTCTGGTGACCTCAGTCACAAACTCTTACAGTGGACCAAATCTTCCCTTCGCATGCATTCCTGCAGAGCATTGAGAGGACATAAATGGATATGGATCAGAGCCTAACACAATTCAGAAGGCATTTAAAGGGTTTCTCCTCTTCCCTACATGGGTTTCTTCAGATGGCAGAAAGAACAGAAAGGTTAAAGGTAGAGCACAGTGGTTTCAGTAAACCCTCTCGAGACAAACCCCCTCACCTCTCTTTCTCAGTTTCCATCTCTTCTGTGTGTTTGTGTGTGTGTGTGTATGTGTGTTTGTGTGTGTGTGTATGTGTGTGTGCAGAAGACCATTCTGAAGTTGATCCCCCTTGCCTTTCAGTGACTTGTTTGAATGAGACTGCATGTGGCCAGCACAGGGCAGAGGTACTTACTAAGGCTGGGCTTGGTTTACTTTATGTGTGTGTGTGTGTGTGTGTGAGTGGATTAGTGGCTTTGGCCAAGGCTAATCTGCGAGTCCCCAGGGAGTCTGCAGTGCCCACCACTGGACTGAGTTTATGGAATGAATTGAATGAATTATGTGAGTGTGTGTGTCGGACCTACTACTGTGCACACCAAGCTGCTTCTCGCACTTTGACTGCTCCATTGAGTTGTGATTAAGACTTATCACATCAGGAAGGGAAATACCAACTCTTGGTGTGTGTGTGTTTGTGTGTATAAAGTATGTGTGTGTTATTTTCTGTGTATTTGTGGTTTCTCTTTCAGGGTCATCATAAGTACCTTCCCTTAGCAACAGACAACATTTTGCGCATTGATGTTTTGGACCAGGTCAAATGCTTTTAAATATGTCTCATAAATGGTGCTTCTTTTTTCTCTCACTGTTGAATTTGCAGAACGGGCGCTGTCCCACTGAATACTGCTACAAGCCCTTCATTTTCAGTGTTAAAGGAAAAAAGTCAGGTTATAGTATCTCATTCGAGTCATCTGTAAAAATGTTTTTTAAGATTCTTCAGTGTTTCTTTTGGTGCTCTGAACTATACAGAGTTGACCTGTTAACTAAGGTCTTTGTGGATCGTATATTCTTGTTCCATGAATGTTTTGTTTAGGAAGGGAATGATTCGTTCTTCAGTTGTGGTGGCTATTGTTTCTCACTGTGCTTTCTCGAGGTACTGCTGATGCAACTATAGCATTTATCATCGCTTCCTTTTCACTAGGTGATGTGTCCAAGAGAAGACCTGAAATACCACCAGACACTAGGATTCATAAATGATTGATATGCACTTAAAGAATGAATGTGCCAGTTTACAAATAGAAATGTGTTTATAAAACATACCCTAAAAAGCATTTGCTTTGGGAACATGGGTGCAGACTTTTACCCGATATACACTTCAGCCAGTGAGTGGAGGTAGGTCTTAAATGAAAAGACAGATTCTGGGTGACATTGTGTTTGAAGATAAACATTTATAGGTACTGTATGTGTATTCAAATCTTGCACTTATTTATAAAGACAGGATTTTTTAAAGAAAATTTCATTTGAAACCATACAATAATATGCTGACAGATCTTGAATTCCTGTTTCCTCATGCCATCAATCAAAAGACATATGGCTCACATCATCTACTGGTGCACAATGACGGTCCCAAACAGCTGCTTTGGCACTCTAGTGGCGTTTTTTTCATTAATGGTACCTGCTCGACTTGCCTCGGCCGCGTTGGGGCGAGCCGTGGCTGGTCTTCATAGCAGGAAACTGCCGTGACCTAACGCGACACACACATAGACTAGTCGGAGGTGTGTTGTTTTTGATTCTCGGCATGGGGCTGTTGCCACAGCCAGAAGACAGATTAGTTTCAAAAGAAGCTGGAGGCAGCAAAAAAAAAAACTGCTGGCTATCTATTCAACAACTACGGGTTTGTTCAGGACACCCTCGCGTCTGTTGCTAGCAACGATGACGCAGTGAACAGTGACGGTTCTCTCCAACAGTAGTCTGCAGGTTTCATGTCACCTTTTGGTTTCGCGTCAGCCCACTGGGAACCCTCGACTGAGGTAGTACTAAAAAAAGTACCTGTTGGCAGGTACCAGGGACTTTTTTCGTAATGGAAAACCAGAAAAGGCGAGCAGAGTCGAGGCGAGTCGAGTAGGTACCATGCAGTGGAAAAACGCCTTAAGAGGAAGTTACCAGACTGAGTCTGGTTTTAAACAAACAAGAATAAGAGCTTGCCGACATTTTAAGATAATTGTGTGCTGGACATCCGATGTGTGTGACTGAGGTGTTTTATGTGGAATCATACTTGTGAAGAGGCTTACAAATCTGACCCAAATATTGTATGTGTATTGTAGTTTATTCATAATTCTTTTTGTGCATGCCCATCTTCATCTTCTAAATATACTTGTACTTTTCTGTATCCCACCCCAGGAGTTTGGCTAATGATTGAATTACTGTGTGGTATCACTGAGCATTACAAAAACTAGTTGTATAAAAATAAGATTGTTATTATTATTATTTATTTTATGTTGATAAACTATATCTTCAGAAATGAGATTGAATGAATTTAAATATTGCAAACTTTAAAAAAACTACATGATCATTAATAAATAACTTTCCAAGCAAAGTCCATAATGATTTAGACCTAAAATGACCTTACAACCTGAGCACATCTGCTCAAATCGGTGAGTGGAGGTCGAGCAGGCCTTCAGGGCGTCCTCGGGGCTTCTGGTGGGAAGGCTGCAGTCTTTGAGTGTGTGTGTGTGTTTGTGTGTGCAAGAGTGTGTTTGTGTGTATGGTTTAGCTCGGGGAGTCATTTCAGCAGAGTCAAACCAAGGATTAGGACAAGGCGCCGCGTGGAAATAGGAAATTAGCCTGAGGACTGAAGAGGGGCGTGTGCACTTTCATGGAAATTGATGCGTGTGTGTGTGTGTGTGTGTGTGTGTGTGTGTGTGTGTGTGTGTGTGTGTGTGTGTGTGTAAGTGTGTGTGTGTGTGTGTGTGAACAGAAGCCAAAAGATATTTTGCCTCATAAAATATTCAATACAATGGAAGAATACAGACACATTTCTTGCCATTCCTCTACTACACTTGCGTAAATCACCTCACACAGGTTTTATTAAGAGGCTGCCAACGTCTCACACTGCTGATGTTTGTTGAATGGTCTCTACACTCTTCATCCTGCATGGAAAACAGACCTGGAGCCAGTTTTACAGCTGAAGTGTTCTGCATCTAATTTATCCTCAGTGAACACCAGCATGTTTTCATGTAAATTCAGGTCTTTCTCTACACACCTTGTCTAATCAGACAATTAAAACATGCAAGGACGCTGAGCTGTGGAAGCCCTGTTACAGTTTGCCGGGATAACGAAGATTATCAATACACAAATAAACAGTCATATAGTGTTCATACAGAACAAACCTTCAACGTGTTCCCCACATCTGTGACTATTTAACTAACATAGCATTTAGCTTTAACTTTAACTTAAAGCAGCTATAATCTTTTTTTTGCACAAATCTATCAAATGAGGTGACAATGTCAAAGGTCATCAATCCACAGAGAATAATTTCCTGAATCTGAAGTTCTCCTCATTTTCACGTAGCTTCATAGTGAGTTTCGGCTCATTTTTTAAAGTAAGCAACGAACCGGTAAACATAGTGGAAAAAGTATCAGCTAAAGAACCACATGTTTCCTTCAGGAGTTGGTGGAGACCAAAACTGAGCTAAAAGAGAGTAAGTCACCAGGTGGCCAGAATCCTTACCCTACCCTGCATGCTGAAAAACTATGTTTTGTAATGACCAAGCACCTGTATGTGATGAGTTGGGAAGGAGAATGTGTTTTAAACAAGCAACTGTTCAACAGTTTCAATATAAATTGGGGTGATCTATCAATGTTGTGTTCATAACTTGCTTCCGTTGCCCTCAAATAACCCCAAAAAATCAGCAATTTCAGGTTTAAGACCCTTCAGAATGATCTTTTATGATCTAAAGTGCACCACATTGTCAAAACTACTACTACTACTGCAGCATTCTTCATTTTTCATTTGTTTGCATCTAATATTGTATAGCATACATTTGAAAATTATCAGCCTAACGTTAATCATACATAATTTGAATTGGGAGGGCTAAAACTTGATAACATACTGGTAGGTTCAGTGTAAGACCAAGGGCCAAAAGCCACTCACACACACCACCAGCTGTTTTCACTGCCTCATATGAACATCACACCCATTCTATCCTAAATCATGAATGCAGAATAGTTGCAAATAAACATACTCTGTAGAAGACAGCATTTGCTGTGGGTGTAATTTT
>NC_048413.1:19647570-19649072 GCF_013103735.1 Etheostoma cragini
TGTGTGTGTGTGCGTGTGTGTGTGTGTTTGTGAGTTCTCTACAGCATTAACTTCATCCTGTGACCTTCTAACAGGAACTTAATGGTGTTCATTCATAAGAAGAAAACATTAAGCATTAGGGCTGTGAGTTACGTTTACTATAAAAGCCCAACTTGAAGGTGAGGTGGGGGTCTGTGAGGGATTAATGGGGCGGTCTGTGTTTCATCAGGACTCAGAATGGCAGGATCAGAAGAAGTGTCAGAACCGCAGAACCCCCCCTATTTATAGAGTTTAAACCTGCCATTAAAAACACATTTATGTTAATATAGGTAATGCTGCTCATTAAATCCCAAACTCGTGTATAGATGGGTACACAACCATCACCAATAAACACAGCAGTGAGGCTTATTTGATTAAAACCAGTCATTAAAACACATTCATCTGTGTTAAAGAGGTTTGAAACCACTAATTAAAGATGCTGCTTGTTTTCAAAGCCTGCCATCGAAAGGACAAGAACAAAGTTGTTCTTTTCATTTCATTGTTTATGATCCCAACAAGTTCCAGTCTCAGTATTAGATTTCAGCTGACTTGTGCAACAAACTACAGGTTGTATTTCAACCTACAGTATACATTTATCTTTCAGAAAGGACTTAAGTTTATCATTTATCTCTCTAATAATAATGTTAAAAGTGAATGATATAAAATCCGAATTTTCTCATCTATCTAAAGGAGGAGATGTAAATCAGCAGGTGGAGCAGTGCAGTAAAGTTTCACTACAGTGGATGTAGCCCGTTTACTTTGACAACATTCTGAAAAAGAGGCTTTACAAAATATATAAACAAAACGGGTACAGAATTACTTGTGACAGTGATAAGTAATCAAATTACTTTTGGTATGGTTGATTCTCTTTGAAAGTTTGTATCACTTTAAGAGAGTGAACAAGCAGAAAAAAACTGAAAAAAGAGTGGCTGTACCTCAGTCTAAAGGGACTCAGCTTAGGAACCCAAGGCTCACCAGTTCGAGTGCTAGTACGGACCCAGTACAGAGTCCACCAGGCTACTACCAAGGTGCTCTTGAGCTCTTGAGGCACTGAACCCTCAGCTGCTCAGAATTTCTCCAAAAAGTCCATGCAAATCCTGTGTATTTATTTCAGGCCTGCATGTAACAACATAGTGTAAAATGTAATTACCCCTTGGTGTTTAATAAAGTCTAAAAAGTAATAATGCATTTTTATTTTTCAATTGTTTAACATGTTTGGTGTAGTTCACTTTTGCCTGATTTATGTTACCAAACTTTTTGTTACTGTCAAACGTTCTGGTGCGCAGCAACATTCCTAATAATCACCTATGTGGATCCCAGGAGATTCACACAGGTGATAATTAGGAATGTCCCGGTCACATTTGTTGACCCCACCCAGATCAGATTTTATAAATAATGAATAGCTGCTGTAGTTACACTGGTCCAATTGAATACGGCCACGCATCATACAGATGTCTTTTTAACATTTATTTCAACATTTCCAT
>NC_048413.1:19649172-19677455 GCF_013103735.1 Etheostoma cragini
CTTTAGGATCCCAGCAAAACACCCAACCATAAAAAAAACTAATTCGAAGTTCCCAGCTGGACAACGAAAACTAAACTTAGTGACGCCTCTTGTACTTAATAGTCAATCTTTGATAAATCCAAATTTGGCGACGCCTCTTGCAAATAATCTTTGATAAAACTAAACATAGTGACGCCTCTTGTGCTTAATAGTCAATCTTTGATTTTCTCCTCGTGTTCATGTCGGCTCCAGGGGATAACGGCGTGAAAGCGTGGTTTCCTGCTGGAATCACTGAAGAAGTGTGTGGAGTAAACCGCTTCTGTAGGACACAGGTGCAAGAAGGACGGACATTGTTACTTGACGCCAACGGCTGTCAAGCTACAAGACAGTGTGGTCAGACACTGGTGAGTGGCTGCCCTATCTTAGTTTAAAAGTGATCTAGGCAGTATGATTAAAGGCAGATTACTACTAGCTGAGGTAAATGATAGAGGACGGTAATCAGGGTAAAGGCATCGACTGTTAATATTATTATATACAGTCTATGCAGGGGTGTAGTGGTAAAAAAGGAGGTGGGTAAACTATAAATTCTGTGGTCAGGTGGACCCCGGCCTACTGGTGTATCCTGATGACATTGCTGTAGGCTGTCATTTGATGGTACCAAGGGTATAACTGGTTGTTCCCTCAAAGGTCACACAATCACTATTCAATTCATACAATAATCTAAGTTTTTGTTAAAAAAGAATTATATGGTTGAAATCTGTTTGTCTCACCTCTGTTCCTCATTTTCCTCATTTCTCTATATCTCCCTCCTCTCTATATCTATATAAGTTAAAATGGAGAAAAGACCGCAACACACCACATCCTGTCAAGTAGCCGGTTACATTGTAAGGCCTATAGGCTAAACCTTTCAGACAAACCATTAAAATAAATAATTTAGCATGCATTCAATGTTTAGGTATCCATTCTGAATGCTTTAGCCTCTCTACACCTTTAAAGTGAATACTGTCTCTGTGCCAGTACCATTTTGAGAAGGGCAAGGGGGGACTCCCCCGTCAACCATTTCAAATGGTAGTCAGAAGGAAAGAAGAAAAATCACACTTCATGCTGCTGGTTAAAAATATCCCTCCTCCATTTGTTCTTCTTTCTTTCAGTGTTTCCTCCCTTCCTCTTTTGTTTATTTCATTTTCATGCCCTTCTCTCTGACACCATTTCTCTGCTCTTTCATCTATCCTTTTTTACCTCCTCTGTCGATTATCTTGTCTTATGTCCATTTACAGTGAAAAAACACTGTTCCTGTGCTCTGCCATTCCTCTTGACGCCCCTCTTTACCATAAACCATAAACCTCGTGACCTAGGTCTCTCAGGTGTAGTGAGAGGTGCAGTAAAGTTTGTGTGTGTGTGTGTGTGTGTGTGTATGTGTGTGAGAGAAAGAGAGAGAGAGGATATGGAAGTGGTAATTTGACTGGACACCTATTGTAAATCACTAAAGGTTTAAGTTCTCATAATGGGAGTAAATTTATTTTTTACAGTCTCACTTGAAGAGCCTATCTGTGTCACACACACACACACACACACACACACACACACACACACTCTGGTGTAATGTTTCTAAATGTTTAAATGAATTGGTACCATGTGGAGCAAATGATGAAAGGTGGACAGGAGAGACAGCGGCGGGACAAACTGAGAAAGAAAACTCTAAGTGTGCTTTCATTTTTTGGAAAAAGAAAGAGAAAATGCAAGAGAAGTAATAGGCAAGAGAATAGACTCATATGTGAAACAGAAAAAAAGATGGACAATAAACAAATTAAATGATATATTTATTTAATGTACACTTTTATGTGTGTGTGTGTGTGTGTGTGTGTTTTCAGACAGTCAGACAGCTGGTGGATGCTAGACGGGGGAAGAGGAAAACATTGACAGACTAATAAGAACAGGAAAAAGGAAAGTAGGGAGATAAAAGAAAAGGAGAGGCAGGAAACACTGAGACATCAGTGACAGAGGGCTAGCTTGTGATGAAAGGGAAGAGGGAAGTGAGAGATGAATGGGGTCATAGAGAGGCTGGCGAAAAGAAAGAAAGATTGCTTTTGAAAATGTAAAGGAGACAACAGGCGATAAAGAAGATCAACTTTTGGCTTCAGAAGAAGAAATTACAGAAATAAGATATAAGAAGAGGTGAGTGAGCCATATAAAAGCTAAAAGTTAAAAGTTAAACATTTGTAAACGCCAACGTATTGAGCCAACATACACCACTGAAACAATTTGTCAGCCTTTATGTGTGTGACACAAAGGCGAACAGTGGTATAAAAGCAGAGTTTCTTAAAAGGAACAATACATTCTCCCAAGGCCTGTTCTCTTGTCTCACATTGCCAGACCTTCCTCCACAGCGCTCCAGAGGAAACTCTGACTAGTCCACACAGCCAACCAGGATGGAGAAAAACGTGCACTGGTGTATTGTCATTTCTTTTATCCAGTCACAATCGTCTTGGGCGACGCTAATCACCACTGCGAAATAGCCTTACGAAGGAACCTGTATTGGTGGAACGTCCATCCATCCATCTTAGTCTGGTCATCGGGTCACGGGTGGAGCAGCTCCAGCAGGAGACCCCAAACTCCCCTTTCCCGAGCCACATTAACCAGCCCGGACTGGGGGATCCCGAGGCGTTGACATGACATGGCATGACCCAACCTTCATGAACATATAGGTGAGGGTAGGAACGGAAATTGATTGGTAGATCAAGAGCTTCACCTTCTGGCCCAACTCTCTTTTTGACACAACGATAAATTGAATGTAATACCATGGTGGAACATGTGTATGTTCAAAGGTTGTTTTAGTCGTGCAACTAAAAAACTGAGTTTGGACAGGTAGTCAAGCTAGCCATGCAGAGATCTGAGGAGATGGTAGTCTTAGTCCTCATAAATCCACCGGAGATTAGAATGCCAACACAAAGAAATTGGAAAGTGATGACAAAAAAGTAAACAGGCAAATGTCCCAGTAGGGTCCAACAACAGAAGAGTTGATTCAGCTGTCATTTTATATCCCGGTCATGAAAAGTGCCAAACATTTTGGCAGGAAACTCAGCGGTGAGGATTCTGAGTTAAGCTTTAAAAAGTGTTCTCATTTTAACTTTCCAGTGAAGCTGTGATCAGCCAGGCAGAAACCATTGGGGGAGGGGGGGAATGTGTGTGTGTGTAATCGGGCTCCAATGGGCACGCTCTGTAGCATCCGCTGGCTCAGTCTGTCAACAGGGAAAGGCGGTGCTGGCTTTTAAAAGAAGAGGAAAGACGAGGGTGCTCAACTGAGCGTCAGCGAAGCATAGAGTCTTTTATTTAAGTGTCAAAAACGGAGAAAAGAGGCGAGTCAGAGGAGGGTGGGAATGTGAAACATAAAGAGATGGAATTATAGTTCTTCATTAGATCACCATCGTTCAGGGATCCAAAAACAAAGTAGCCAAGCCACCTGAAAGCATGTCTTTGGACCGTTACTGCTATTTGATGCAAACTCCACTCTACCCGGTCTTTTACATTGTGCCAACCACTGAACCTGAACATCAGATGAAAGATAAATAGCAAAAGAAGTAGATGATTCAGCAGAAGTAAGATAGTTATACAGTATAAGCTCTGGAGTATGTTTAACATAGTGATGCTCCCTCCCAAATTTGTCTTTGTTCTAAATGTTTAAACTTTCATCTTTTGTGCTGCACAACGGTCCTATAGGAACTACTCGGTAGATAGGATTAATTCTTAAGTGGCACAAACCTGATTTTTTAGGGAAAAAAGGCAGACCCTTTGAAAACAACCTGGCAGCTGTTTAGATAAACTGTCTGTATTTCATGCCTGCCAATGTTGTTTTAAATAAACACAGCGCCATTCCACTTAGCTAAACCACGCTGGTAGCTGGCAGGAGCTCTTCAACGGAAGCTGATTGGCCACCGGATGTCCCTCATTTTCAGATGGATGTCTGTTGCCTTTCGATTGATGAGGACTCCGGTTATCTGCTTCTCAGATCTCTGCAGGGTAAATCGAGACAGCTAGCTAGACAATGTGAATTTCTCTCCCTTCTGGCTGAATGCTGTTTGGACTAGGCAGACCTTTCTCTGCAGCGCTGTGGAGGAAGGTTCAATTGCATTTGTTTAAACCAATCAGAATTGTCATGGGCGGTGCTAAACTCTGCACAGAGCCGCTGCCAAATAATTGTGTGACAGAAAACTTTGAAAAAAATAAGAGTGAGTCTAGCTAGCTGTTTCAATTTAGCATGCAGGGAGCTAAGGAGCAGTCAACAATAGTCCTCATAAATGCTCATAAACATCCAACAAAAAGAAAGCGGAAGGAAATAGACTAGGCAATGCGAGACTACTTAAAGACTGACAAGATGGATTTTTGTATGAAATGTGATCTTATCATTCACATGTGATTTTGTAAATTTGCAAGAAACCAACTTTCTCGTACTTTGAAAGTATGAACGAAATTCATAAGTGACCAGTCAAGTCATGTAAAGATGGTTCCCTTGATCTCCTCAATCTTATACATATCCTCAACATCTTAAAAGAGAAGAAAATATGTGAGGTGTGTGCTTTTACTTTACATGCACGTGTGGATAAATCACCTACTAATATCAAAACACGTCAATATCAGGGCTTTACATTCTGCAATGTGCTGTGGTTGTATTGTTGTGCACTCGTAGATCATTTTTATAATCATTTTTAATATTATTTTTATCTCAGGATATACTTTGTTTATACATATTTCACCTTATATGTCTGTCTGAGGTCTGTTCTCATTAATATGCCATTTATATCTGTTATTAGCTACAGCAGCAACAGCTCACTTTCCTTGTAGGAAATACTCAAGTTTATTTCTAAATTAAATGAGTGACTGCTTTTAGAGCCGGACTGGGGTTAATTTAAATGTATCTAATGTGGAGGAATAAGAATTAGAAATGGATAAAGAGAACAAAAACCTCATATCATCACTCATTACAACATATGCTCCGCACACACACACACACAAACACACACACACACACACACACACACACACACACACACACACACACACACACACACACACACACACACCTCTTCCTCCCGCCTCAGCACTAGTTAAGTTGTTTTACAGGCTTGGTGATTATTTTGATAAGCCTTAATGATGATGGATTGACTGAGATTTAATGGAAAGAAATTCAATGTCTTGAAAATTTTAAGGTGGTACTTTGTTTTTCCTTGTTTCAGAGGTTTGAAAACCATTACGCTGCGAGGGTTACAGGACATTAAACAGCCCACCTTTAAAGCCTGGAGCAGGACTGCAGCAGGAGCAGGGCTGGTGTTTATCATCTCCAGGCAAAATAATATATTTGAGAAGAAATGTTAGAAATTTGGCTTGCGATTTTCATTTTATCGAAAGTGAAAAGTTTGTTCTTAATTGAATGTTTTCATTTGTCAATACGCTTGGCGAGTTTGATTTAGTTGGCCGGCAACCTCTGGCGGTGTGTTGCGTCTCAAGTGTGTGTTCACCGTTTGAAAAATGCGATATGCAACCCAGTAAAATATTATTTCAGTCAATCCACTTTAGTTGCTAGTTTTGGATATGTGACTTCCAGACAGCTGGAAATACACCATAGCAGGCTAGCAGGTGACATCACTGTTCATTAACAACGTTGGTAGCAGACTGTTTAACTAATCATCTAAAAACAAAAGTAATTAAAAAACCAAATAATAACAGAGACATTAATATCACTCTGATGATGATATATTGAATGAAAAGTTATTAAGTACGCTTGTTAATGGACACATACCCCTGATTTAAACTAATTTAAGAACAGCTGTTTCTGGCCAAATTTTGACAAATTGATGGCATGTGGATTTAATAGTGTAATGGCAGTTCAACCTCTTGTTGGGTAAGAAAAATAGTTAAAAAGGGTGAGTTTTGAAAAACTTACAATTGACCATGTTTAACCACTGAGGAATTGATATATACTGTGCATTGAAATGAGACATTATTTTTCACATTTTGTATGGTTTTTATTTTTGTTAAATTGACTGCAACAGTGAGGAGTCACAGAACTAATTAAACTATTGGACAGTAGATACAAAGTATCAGGTTTAAAGTCAAAGCCGGAGGTATCTTTCAGGATCTCTGCATTAAACATTACCTATCATACAGACAGAAAATCTACAAACTAATCCTTCTTCAGTTCAGAGAGATCAAATTCTTCTTGTCCTTATGTAGCCACAATATATGATCATAAAAGAGAACGTCTGACTCTCATCCTTTTAATTTATACCTCTTTTCAACTCCTGGCTCCAACTACACACAAATTCATCAGATGAAGGCTGGAGGTTTCTAGAAATAACTTGGGGAAATGTAGGAAATCCGTGATTTAAGTACGTAGATGAGAGTAATTGGTAAAATCGTACACAAGAAACTTCCAATTAAAAGTGCCAAATACAACATCAAATTACAAACAGTCCTAAGAGTTAACAAAAGTGTTGTTTTCGTGACAAAATGAAATAGTGTTCATGTTTATTTCAGTTAGTTTGTCATTGTTTTTTTATTCATCTTAAGGGAGTGTTAAAATTTTAGTCTTCTGGGAATGCGTAGACTGTTTGTATCTGTGTTGTGTTCAGGGGTGTAAAGGTGACAATGAGATTAAGATGTATGTGTAACACATATATCTTATGTATATATACACACAAACGTGTTCTTTTTAAAATATTTTTTAGTTTTTTAGTTTAGTTTGTTACTCGTAAGGACCTTCACTGACATAACCATTCTCTAACCCTTAACCTTAATGATCACAACCCTACCCATGTCCTTCCCTACTCTAAATCTTTCCAGAAATATCCTAAAATTAAATTGAGTGTAATACAAGAGCACATGCCAACGCCACGACCACCCATGTCATCTCTTACATTTTACTAGTGCTAAATATTGACACACTGTATCACTCAGCACCTATATATTACAGTCTCACACACACACACACAGACACACAGACACACACATTCACTCTGACAGTGATGATGGATGGAGGGAATCAACAAATAAACATCTGGCACCGTAATCTATGGGTCAGGAGGTTATAGACCATGGGCAATGTCTCTCTCTCTCTCTCTCTCTGTGTGTATGGGTGTGGGTGTGGGTGTGGGTGTGGGTGTGGGTGTGGGTGTGGGTGTGTGTTAGTTAATGACACCATCATACTGATCAAGCACATTTAGGGATTGTAACCTTTAGTGCAGGGTCATGACCCCGGCGTGCTGTAGAAACCACCCAACAGTCATCACTTTGTCCTTACAGAGTGGACGCACACGACCAGGCTGTTTGTTTTAATTTAATGATTATTGTTTAAGACTTTTCCGCTTTAGTAGATGCTAAACAGTGATGGGTGAAAGGAATGACTGGAACCACTTGGAAGATAGTTTGAGGCTATTGTATGGAGGTACGAAAAAATAAAATACTAACTTTGTTATGAAATACTGCTTAACTATTATAAGCACACAATATTTTATAACAGACTAAATGTATTCCTTTCTTGCAGAAAGTCTATTTACAATGCACTCCTACAATGGTGTTGTAAATACGTGTGCTAATGATTGCTAGGTACATGAAAACTTCTCCCAGCAAACTACATAAAGATAATTTATGTTGGCATTTCTGTTGATAAGAAAGCCACTGGTAGTTTTTCTCATCCCATGCAGGCTGTTTAATACATTTGACTATAAACTAACCAAGTGCTCTGTGGGGGAGAAAGGGTGGATGATTTATAATAGGGGGAGAAAGGTGAAGACAGGAGAGGTTGCTCAATTGGGATTAAACCCGGGATAAAGCTATGTATGAGTGCATGTTTCTTCTTGTATTTATATCTTTACATGAACCAAGTTTGCTCACAAAGATACAGTGAGAGGGAAAAAAGTATTTGACCCCCTGCTGATTTTGTACGTTTGCACACTGACAAAGAAATGATCAGTCTATAATTTTAATGGTAGATTTATTTGAACAGTGAGAAACAAAATGACAACAAGCAAATCCAGTGTTTTGACAAAATGACCACACTCACACTTGTGGTTTGTATTTTGTTGACTTCATTATCAGATTTACATCTAACACAGCAAAACAATGAAAAAGCAAAAACATTAACAAAGAGTAAAACAATGATAAAATCAATAAAGTGTGTATTAGTAACTAGTAATTCAACATGTAACACAAAAGGGTCTAGCACAGTAATTTATATTTCATTTTATTCCAGCAAATGTTTCTTAAGAGTATCAAAGGTCAAAATGTCTTTAAAGTAGGACACTTTTGAATCATCCCTGCTGTAGTGAGCTAAAATGACGCCCAGTTTGAGCAGAACAAGGACCTTTAAATCAATTCCTCATGCAGTTTTGCAGCTTAGTTTTTTTCTTTTTTCTGCAATGGAAGTCCCCATGTGGTCTCTTGAGTACGTCAGCTGTACGTTTTATCCTGGTCTGGGAGTGTTTTGTGTCTGGTGGTCAGTGGCAGGGTCACAGCTTAATCAGGGCAGGCAGGAGACCTGGGAGTTCACTGCTAAGGTCAGGCTCTAATCAGTCTAAATTGAAACTTGGGGCACATAAGGTTCCTAAAAGTGTGTGTGTGTGTGTTTGTGCGTGTGTGTGTGTCTCTCTCTGTATTCACCCCCACACCCTCACTCCTCTTTTTTTTTCTCTGTGATTCTCTCCTTGTATTTTTTTTATTCCCTCCTGTCTCATCCTTGTCCTTTACTTTGCTCTGTACCTTTTCCATTACTTAGTGTTCTCCTCTTATTACTTGCTTACCTCATTTCTCCTTCCCCTCTCGCTCTTCCCCTACAGCATTACTCCCCACATCTGTCGTCTCTTCTTCTTCTTCTTCTTCTTCTTCTTCTTTCTTGCTCTTCTTCTTCCTTATCACCCCTTTCCTTTTCTTTCATTTCTCCTTCACCTCCTTTCCTCTCTGTTTTTTATCTCAGTTTCCATCCTTTTGTTTCGTCTCTCCCTTTTTGCCTCTTTTCCTCCATTGCTCACCCTGTTGTTCACTTTCTTCTGTTTCATTTGTTTTATTTTTTCCTATCTCTTTATTCCTCCTCTTAAATCTCTCAGTAAGTGTGTTGCGACACATACCTCTGGAAAGTTACCTCTCTTATTCTAATGCACTGCCGTGCATCATCTAAATATTCATTGTATCTTGCGGCTTATTTAGTCCCTTATTTTGAATTTTATCAATGTTTCTCTTATATAAATTGTATTAAGACAGGCTATATAAAAAATGCTGTCATTACATCATGCTTTTAAATATTGTAGATACAGAATTCCAACTCTGATATTCCGATTGAAGACAGAAAGTATTTTTAAGAGGCAGTTCACTGGAACTACACAGTGGTGACTTTAGAGGGGAATGTGCAATGGCACTGACACAGTCACTTGATATAAATAGCAAAAAATGTACAGGAATAATTTAAAGGCTTTTAATATGCTTAAGGACCCAATGCACCTTTTTTTAGCTTTTATTAATAATATTCCAAATGAAATAAGACAAACAAACCAAACTAAGAAAAAAAAAAATTGTACATATAAATGCCTGTTACTCTAAATTCATGTGGGACAAAAACAATGACAGTCAATATTGCACTCGAAGACAGCATTGGACCACTTTCCAGCATATTTTAGGACCCAATGTATTTCATAAAATGGTCAGACAGAAGGCTATGCTGTACCTATAAGTTATTTAGGTTTCATTCAGACCAGTAGCATGTTTTAACGTTGTGAGGACTGATACTGAAAACAAAAAACAAAGACAATACAGTGAACATCTCATAGTTACATTCTATTATATTTGATAAATTTCACAATTCGTAGCTTACGATAATTATCTCCGAGAGAGAGAGAGAGAGACACCAGCACCAAATTACCAGTGTCTCTGAATAACTTCCATCCTTCACCATGACGTCACACCCATTACACAAGACTAAGAGTTAACAAATGAGTTAGTTTAGTGTGTTTGCATGCTGACAGCATACAGCACAGCTGGGGATGGAATGTCATTAGTTTTGCAGGTATAGTATTTGGAGAAAACATTGCACAAAGGAAACAAATTTGACCTAATGATGACATTAGAGAAAGGTCAGATCATCCAAGTATTTAGTATTAATCCTCTGGGGACCATGCATGTCTGTTTCAAATTTCACTGTAATCCATTCTATGTTTGTAGAGATATTTCACTCTGGACTACCAACTGACATTGCCACCCTGTAGCCCTGCTGTGATAGCGTGACTTAGGAGTTCAAGTTTACTGTTGTTATGGTGGTTGTAATAACTGCAGCGCAGGGAGCATTTAGACAGTTCTTCCAGGAGTAACGTTATGAATTCTTGTTCAATTTCCTCAACTTGGGAGATGGAGGAGAGAATTATTACAGCTGTGTTTGTGGTGGGATTTCTTGAATTTTATGACCCATCCCTGACAGCATGTAAAGTTCATGAAAAGCCAAATAATCCTTGGAGGAATGGGATGGTGGTTGTTGGTCCTTCTGGTGTGTAACCTTTTCCTACATATATGTGCACTGGTAACCTTAAACTCTAGTCAAATATTCTTTTTTTTTTAAAGAATAACAGTTGGCTTGTTTCCCTCCCTATTTCATCACATCTAAATAGCTGTCCACACAGCCATTATGCTTTCCTTAAACTGGCTTTCTTAAGCAAAGCATTATTTCAAGATGACGTTTTGCATGCTATTTGGAACCAATGAAATTAGGAAAATAACAAAGTAGAACATAAGCAAATTATGTTTTAAAATCATCATTATCATTGCAGATGCTTGGCCCAAGACATCAGGTGAAATACCATGAGCAAAGTTGTGGTCTGTATGCATTTGGTATTAGAGTAGAAGTAATATCTCAAACAAACAAACAAACAAACAAATACTAACCAAAAAATAAAACAGCACAACACACAATATAAGTTAGACGGCTATGTCTCTGTGAGGCTGTGTGGAAACTGGGTCAACGCATTCCCCTGCTCACAGAGGCAGCAGCTGTTGCAAAACCATTTTCTCAATTGATTTCTTTTTATTTCAATAGATGGAATTGCTGTTCATTCTTGCTCAAGTACTTTTTATGTAAAACTTGTTCCAAGTCAGCTGGCTGTTTTTAAAAAAATATTTCACTGGAACCTGAAGAAATCTTAAACAATGGGTGGCCTTGGTTTGGAATAATACAAGTTTATTTTTTACTTTAGTCTATATATACAACGTTCTGCCGGAAATTGTCCCTCCTTTTAGTCCGGATGCCCGTTACCTTCCGCTTTCTTTATGTTGACATTGAATGTACAGTTGGGGTTCCATTGTATTGTGGACGGCAGCTACAGAAGGAGCTACAGAGGTCACTGCTATCTAATCCAACACTGCCATGACACAGACCCCGCCGTTAACATTGTCGGTCTTGGAGAAGACTGTTGGACTTTTAGTTGCTGGGTAGGCTAGTGGTGGGTAGCCTTTTGGGAACCGCTTCTTTTCGGCATGCTCTCAACAGCATTTCATACTAGGCCTGTCACGATAACAAATTACCAATTTTCCATAAATGATTGCGATAAATGAAAATATTGTCATGCACTCTTAGTCTCTGTTAACAAAAAATGCACTGAAATAAAAACCAAACACAATCAAAAACAATAAATAAAATGGAAATAAAAAACACATGCAACAAAAATAATAAACAAAATGGATGTAAACAAAAATGCACTTCAAAAAGTATTAAACATTAGGCTCAGACATCAAGAGTGCCAAAGAGATGAGGCAGATGCGTCAACAGGCCATGTGCAAAAAGCTTTTTAAAAAGAAGTTCTCCAGCATAAAGCTTTGTTCAAAAAAGCGAAAGCAAAAGTGATTTGCAGTCTATGTCTACAGCAGGGTAAGCACACAGAGAGAAAGAGAGAGAGAGAGAGAATTAGTCGAAATGGCGGCTTTTAAATGCCCCAGTGATTGGATACTGTTGGAAAACAGGGACGGCTCATCTGTTGTAGTTTTTTTCCAAGCTAAGAAAACTGCACCGGATTGTTGTGTTTTAGGTACATATGCATGTTTGTTGTATTGCTGTGTTCAGTTGTTTATTTATCATGCGATCAATTGATTTATTGACCATTGCAACAGGCCTATTTCAATCATGTTTTTGTGTTTTCATGTGGATGGAGATCTTTCTAAACGGTGCATGTGTAGAAAAAGCAAAGGAAAAATCCTCTTTTTAGAAATGCACATTCACGTGTGGACTACACCTTAGTCAACTCACCTAATGATATTGTAATAAGCATTTTTCCTCTGGACACTTTGACGTATCATAGGTGTAAATATTACCATTAAAATACCACCAAATTCCACCAAACCATACAATGATACGGGTCGTTTGATCCCTAGCCTGTAATACGACCCACAGGACCGTCTTGTAAAATAGTGCCCTAGTGGTGGCAGAAATACAACCTCATATCTTGACAATAGAACGTCAATTGCAGTGTTTTAGTAATTTGTCTTTTTCTGCATGATTGTGATGATTTGCAAGCTAACACTTATCGTTGATTGCAATGTGACCTTTATTGTGTTACAACCTCAAAATACGTTTTTGTTGTAAAAAAGTGTATAGCTCAAAGAACCTGCTCTGATTTATTCTTTTATTGCTCACTCTCTTCACTCATTCGGACATTTCTGAATCACTTTGTCCTTAACCGTGTCTCCACTCATGTCATCGCTCTTGTCTGGGGTTCTCCGCGTTATGCCAAGAAAGATAAAAGATTTATGAACCCTCAGGCACACACACAAACACACCAGCTGTCTCCTCGCCTTGTGCATCAAAATTGTTCTCCATCCTCTGTTTCTGCCCTACCTCCCACATTGTGAATTCATGAACTTCTGCCCTGCCATTCCCAATCTCTACTCAAAGACCCCCAATCTGATTTGTCAAAGTGACGCAATGTCAAGATGCTGGTAAGTGGTCTTACATTTCATCCCCACTGACAGCTTGAAGAGCATAATTCAGCCTTGGTAGGATCTTGTGAAAGAAGGTCCTTAGCTCAGACAGTACAATTTAATCAGACAATGGACTGCAATTCTTAAGCAGAGGGGCTCCGGAGAAGTATGGCATTCCTTCCAGAGTGAATTACATTGTTCAAGAGTATGGCGATATGCAAAAAAGGTCCTTCGTAGGCTTTTTATGAGTAAGCAACATGTTTAAATCCCATACGAGCGTTGTCTGTGATTGGTGACATTGAGGAGTTTACAGAGAGAGTTAGAGAAAGGAAGAGTAAATCAGAGCAAAGGAAGTTCTTTTCATTTAATCAGCGTAGCTCCTCGTGTTCCGCTTACAGTCTTGTGGTTAAAGAGGCACTTCTTCTCGCGGGTCATTTACCAGTGCAATCCAGGGAACACTCATGCAAGGATGGTAAGAGGGCTGGTGTTTTGAAAAATTAATTAATTCAGCTCTTGAACGCTCACGCTGCCTGTGGCCTCTTCTGCTGCTTTCCCACGTCTGTTTGTCCTTCAAAAAGAAGCTGCATTTGGTCGAGTGTTGTCCAATCATGAGCTGCTGAGCCGCTGAGAGCACTTTACTACTTCAGAAACACCAATCCGAACAACTTCAGTCACAGGTGGTCACTAACTTCAAAAATCAGTTGGTGTGTTGTTTGCTTTAAATAAAAAAGGCATAATTCTTTAGCCTTTGGTATTAGCATAATCAAAATTAATGGAATGCTGTTATTTGTATGAATTGTAATTGCACACTTAATTTGAAATGCATTCTTGTTGCAAGCATGTGTAAAGCTTTTGGAATAGTCCCATGGTTCAAATTACAGAAGGAAATAGCCAATTGTGATATTATTGTTACAAGATACTTTAAATTCAATCATTTTAAAACTGAGAGCTATCAAAAAGCCACATTTTGTTCTGTTTGTACATATAACCAACAAAATAAATGTAACACATAACTTTTGTTATGCAATGTCATACTGCAGTAATAGTCAGCCATTTGGTTTGAAATGATTAAACGTCATTATGATAATGACTAAAATCATTCTGGATTCATAAAAAAAACAACATTTATCTTTCAACAATTTTTAATTCTTCAATCATTTAAAACACCATGTGTAGCATTTCATTAACACCACATTATTGGTGACAATTAAGAAAAAAACATAAATCACAACACCATCACTGGCCTCCACACATTTTACATTGTGTACTACTGTGTCCGAGTTTGTAAAAAAATCTACAATATTGCTTTATGGCACAAAACAAGAGTAAACACGGGTAGTATGCCAAAGTTATTTGACAAAGGCACATAATGGAACCAGAGACCGGTTGGATTGACATAGAAGGAGTTTGTCCTCTTTAATATACAACAAAACATGTGCCTGAGGACAAGGACAAGTATCAACATCTTTATTTCATCAGTAAGAGGATTGGTGTTTACTTGAAACATGATCTTAACTTCAAGAAGCACAAAACCATTGGAATGAGACAGAGGCTACTCGCTGTCAGCACCGTGGTTTAATTCATCTACACTAATTATACAAAGGTATTTTAATTGTTTTCTCAGTGATATAATGATGTTCAAATACTCCAAGTAGCACTTTGAAGGCACAAACAATGTATAAGAGAATAAGGGGAGACCACTACACAAAAACCTTTCAGACATTGCATATTGGATGTTTTGTTGGCATACATCTTATCTCAAAAATAGGCAAAATATGCAGTTTTAGTGTATATCCCAAAAAAAAGACATTTGATAAATTGTTATTTGAAAAGTATTTGAGTTTGGGAGTCTGCAAGATACTAAAACAAAGATAAATCAAAACATTTTACAGAAAATAAATACAAGCATATCTACCAAGAGTGGGAATCAAAGCAATACTAAGCTCATGATTGACTATTTGTGTCACTCCACTGGAGATGACAAGTTCTGCAATACAACAAGACCTTGAAGGGCACACAGGAGCCCCTTTCCCGGCACAAACGAGCCCTCAGTACAGCTACGAGACACGCTGTCATCTAAAGTAAAAAGCATTCCTGCTAACACTTTGGGACTCCTCTCTTCCCCCACTTTATGCCTCTAGTCTATATGAAACATGTATGGGAGCCTCTTTCCTGGTACAATCAAATGTTCCCAAAAGACGCAGGGATGCAGTAACACTGACACCTTGAATGGCTTTCCCTCACCCTGCCGTGACCCCTGTGTTCACTTGTAGGCTTGCTCGTGAATAGATGCACATGGGAGGGGGTTGTTGAGAAGTTATCCCACAATGTAATTAAACCACTGAACACATCCCGTTGGCGCTGAAGGGGTTAAGAAAGGCCCAACCTACACAGGGCTCTTAGCAGAGAGAGAAGTGGAATTGTATTCATTTACAGCCCATGAATCATAGAGCTTCTTGATTTCTTCATTGTCTTGAAAAGTCAGCTGGTGCCAGTACTTCCTCCCTTACAGGTCTAAAACTTGGATAAAGGGCCAGTTCACCTAAAATACACAAAGACTTTTTTCCTGACTGGTGAAAAGTAGTTTATTTTTTTTTTGAGCAAGGAATTTTCTACAGTTTGTGTTGAGTTTACCTTGAATAGCTAATGTAATTCAGCCTCACAACACTTCATTTTTGCTGACATACTATCCTTTCTGCATCTGTACTGCAGCTATACTCCTTGTATTTGTTACACAACACAAACATTTTGTATAAATATATATGTGTGTGTTTGTGTTTATTCATGCAGTAGCCAACAACTTTACTTTTGAACAGTTCAAAGTAAATTATCTACTTGACATTATAATGTGTTAGAAATTATATGTTACAGGTTCATATACTGCTTACAAATGACAAATGGCCTTTATAAAAAAACTCTCAAAGTTACATTGTATGTTACTAAGTGCACTTGACTTGATGTTGAAATGATGTTATGAATCATCTGTAAGAATAAGCAGATGAGCGTTTCGAGTATGTCGTGCGTAAAGGAGGGGCAGGTCAGTTGAAGCGCAACTTCTCTCTCTCTCTCTCTCTCTTCTTCTCCTCGTCCTCCTCTCTCCTCTCTCTCTCTCTTCTTCTTCTTGTCCCCTCTCGTAAAGGCGTGGTGTATCTCTCCTTCTCTCTTTTTCTCTCTCTCTCTCTCTCTCTCTCTCTCTCTCTCTCTCTCTTTCTCTCTCTTCTTCTCCTCGTCCTCCTCTCTCTCTCTCTCTCTCTCTCTCTTCTTCTTCTTGTCCCCTCTTGTAAAGGCGTGGTGTATCTCTCCTTCTCTCTTTTCTTCCCCTCCTCTCTCTCGTACGTAAAGGCGTGGTGTCTTTCTCTCTCTCTCTCTCTCTCTCTCTCTCTCTCTCTCTCTCTCTCTGGCTGAAACAGACTTTTGTTGGGCAGCTGTTGGAAGTGAACTGAAGGATTGTCAGTCTTCAGAGCGCAGTCAGCCTATCAGCCCGGCCAGAGCGTCAGTCCGCGGAGAGGACACCCAGCGGCTCGGTCACAGACCCTTTTACGCACATGTTGGCATTGTGAGAACAAGGATCCAACAGTTTCCAACCACTTAAAATTGTCCTGGAATATTTTGGTTGTTTGTTGGCAACATATTTTAAAAAAAGTCATCACTTAAAAGACGGAGTGCATCTCATCAGCAGAATGAAGGGATTTTTACCTTTCTTCACCATGATTCTTGTTGCGCTACGTGTCGCCACCGTCTCCGCAACCAAGTTAAATGTCCCGCGCCTGAGACTGTCATACAAAGGTAATTAAAGTATCTATCTATCTATCTATCTATCTATATATCTATCTATCTATCTATCTATCTATCCACGTGCCCTATAGGTGGCATTAATAAGTAATCTTGACCGCCTTGGCTCAGTCTCTTCTTTCCAGCAGATTTTTAAAACGCATCTGTGAACATTTCAATTAGTTTTTTAATTAATTATTATTAGTGTATTTATCTCAGACTATTTATTCTCTTCGTGGTGGTCCGAGCTGGAAGCGTTTAATCCGGGGCGATGTTTTGGCTACTGTTTTGGGGGTTTATGTGTTTTAGGAGGCACGCATAGCCTACGTTAATTTGCTGGTTTCCAGGTTGCAACCGCTCTGCAGTGAAGGCAGGGTGTCCAGCCGGAGGAGGTTTTGGCCGAGGTTTATCGCTTTGCGGTGGGAGACATCGGGGTGCGATTGTCAAGGTTTATTTGGAGCGGAAACCACAGCGGAAATACTTTGGAAGGATGTTACATAATTATTGTTTATAGAGTGTTATGGTTATTAACATTATTTCATAGTCTAAAATATTTGCAAAGGTCGATTTAGTCTGTTTCAAAAAGTTCAGGCTGTCCAAACCTTGATAATGACCTATAAAATTTAAACACAAAATATCATTTCTGCTCTTAACAATCTAAAGTATGATTGCAGTGATTTCATCAGTGCCAAGTTCACCATCATTGAAACATTGCCATATACAGTATTGTTTGCTCAGTTCACACCCCATGCTCTCTCCTCCTCTCCCCTCTAATCTGAACCCTGTTGTTGGACATGACTCATTCAGGTTAATGATACTAAGGAACCAGTGTGTGTGTGTGTGTGTGTGTGTGCGTGCGTGCCCGCTGTTGACTGTGTTGTTGCCAAACCATGTTAATTGTTTCGTTTCATTCAGTCCTGAGCGGAGCTGCAATCATCATCAGCGATAGATATCACACAGGATTTCCTCCAGTTCAGCTCCATGTTTCCAGGATAAAAGTCACCATCTGAGTTTACTGGTCTTCCTGTTGGCTGCACTCAAAATAGAATGAGAGAGAGAGAGACAGAGAGAGAGAGATAGAAACTGAAATGAGGGAGAATAACTGCAAAGGGATAGAATTCATATTGAGGTCATAGGGCTACAGAAGAGAAATGCAAAGACCTTGTGTTGGTATACACAGACTTATTTTAAATAATTGTAGGCTAATTGTTTACATATTTGTTTACTATTAGGCTCTACTTCATACTTTCTTTATAATTGTTAAAAATGTTAGTAGGTTAGTAGGTCGTAGTCTTGCAAAAGATGAACGATAATGCTATAGGTCACCCCTGACCTCTTTGGACATCATGAGGGCAATATTTTCACTTGTGCACGATATATACCAAAATGTAATGGACAAATCACCATAATTTCCTGAACACATTCATGCTCCCCAGAGGAATAACTGATTCCTTTTAGCAGTTTATGAGCTTACTTTTTGCACCACCCCCTTGAGGCCAACATATAGACTTTGCCCAAAAGATCTCTCATAATGGGTAGATTGCCATGAAAGTTGCTAAGCACATTCATGCTGCCATGGGAATCTACCCTTTTAATTTGATTGACCCAATGGCCTCGCCTCTTGTGTCAATCACAGAACAAATGTAGCTTAAGGCCCACTTCTAGGGCTGAATAGCAGTATGTTGTTTGCAACATTGACTTATGTGATGTGGGATTTGGATGTGACACACTCTGTATTTTATCCTCTCTTCAACCAACATTGATGGTATATATTCTTTTGTAGAATTTAAAGGAAAACCTGCAACACAAGCGAGTAGTAGAAACACATTAAAGCTCTGTTATTGATGTTGTTACACAAGTCATGCCCTGGGCAACCACCAGAAGTGGAAAAAGCAGTGCCCAAGATTGTGAGTCACGTACTCATTTCGAGACCCTTTTTCAAAGCATCAGATTCAGTTTTACTGTGGTCTAGCAATAAACCGCATAGTATAAAACTAGTTTTTCAATTACTTGAAAACGAAAAACACTCACCTCACGTTTTGCCAGCATTATGAGGAGTGTGGGAAGAAACTCTGCCTATAAGATTCTCATTAGTGACCAACAAGTTTCTCGCTTCCTGTCTGGATGACCTTAGATTTAACCCCACAGTTTGCCCTGTTTTACATAATTTCCCCCTCAACCGAAGTCACTCGTTTCCTTGTTTGACTCAACCGTAAATTGTTCCATACGTCTCCATGTGTCTCTTCTTCTCACTCTTAAGTCTAATCTCTCATTCCTCTATCACGCCTCAGTGTTCTTTCTTCCCCTCTGTTTGTGTGACTCTTCCTCTATCGCTCCTTCTTTCATTAAAACCTAGAGAAGCCCAGAGGGTGTTTGCATTCCCAGGAGGATGTAGAGGTAATTTAACAACAGGAAAAGCTGTCATTATCTCATTTCAATCAATTAGTGGGTAGAAGTTCAAGCAGGAAGAAGACCATTTTTACATCCCAACTATTAAAGTATCCTCTATCTTTATGTTTACTTCAAACATCCCAATCAGCAGAGATTTAATCATTTGCTGGTATATCATGGTAAAATGAGTTGAAGAGATAATCTTTTTTCACCATGTATTTAACACAAACCAACAAATTCAACAGCATCTGAATGACTTAATTTCAAAGTCAAATAGGTCCTAAATACATGTAGGAATATTTAAAAAATCTTGTATACACATACACTGCTTTTGACCTGCAATTAACAAAATCACTGTCCCAAAGTCCTTTCTGGTACTTTACTGCTTCATTTATTTTCTCTTCCTTCCTTACTTTTTTTCAACATCATAGGACACTGTACTTATCTGACATTGATATTTGTAATGTTTAGAGCAAATCCCAGTTCATATTTTTTTTAACCTAATTTGCAATTCAAACTCTCAATACCAAAAGTGAGAATGTGTGTGTGTGTGTGTGTGTGTCTGTGTGTGTTCATGCGTGTGTCTTATGGTGTGACATTGAGGCGTTGAGGTATGCGATGTGTGTGTGGTTGGCTGCCCTCCCAGCCCTCTGCCAAGCATCTATACCCACCTCCCATCATGCATCTCTCTTGGCCTTTCTCTGTCTGTCTCTGTATGTCTTTCATTTGTCTTCCGCTTTCTTCAATCTGCCTGCTTCATTTATCCATTTGAATTCCCTCTCTCTCTCACTCACACACACTCACACTCACACTCACACTCACACTCACACTCACACTCACACTCACACACACACACACACACACACACACACACACACACTGACTTTAAAACAAACTCGGTCTAATACAATATTCACTTTGTCTCACCAAAGGCAGGGGGGCACTTGAAAGCATCAGCGTCCTATTTTGATCAGATTGCATTAGTTCTTAAAGTGCAGGGTTTTGTTTGTTTTCGCTTACTGACTGAATTAATGAGTTTGTTTTCTCAGTCGGCTTTGCCCAGATGCGTTCATAGTCAGACGGCTGTTAGTTGTTCTTAGGCGGAGCGAGGTAATCTGTCACCGGCAGTCTGTTGGAGACTCCGGAGCTGCTGAAATGTAGGGCGTCTCCATCCTTTCATCAGTTTCAGCTCTTTTCCTTTCTTTCTCCATTCTTTTTCATCCATCACTCCCTCCGTGCTCTGTGTAATAGCTTGTTCAATCCTCCTCTCTCCTGAGTTTAAATGCTCCCAGGCCTCTGGACCGATCTAAAACCCAGTGAATGAAAAGAAAAAGAGGAAATAAAAGAGAGAAACTTGAAGGTTTAAGTAACCAAGCCAACTGGCTTGTCAAGCAGTTTTTTTTTTTTACTGGGATATATAAGCGTCAGCTCTGAGAAATATTGGAAATAAGAGAGGGTTTTAGAGGTTTTAGTGGTTTTGTAATAGTTGACATGTGTTTGAGTTTCAAATGTTTGTATAAGTTCTTTATCATTTAGTCATGGGGGTCTTTAGCCTGCAGGCTTAATAGCCAATATTTAAAGTTAACAGCACATGAACAATAGTTTCATAAAAGAAAGAAAAAGGGATAGTAAGAAACAGTCTGAAAATGAAGTCCTGAAAGTTATAATCTTTTTATTGATTTCAGCTGTCCAGTGACAGAGAGATGTATTTAGACAAGCTGAAACCATTTTATAAGGTCTTTAAGCTTTTAAGTAAAAATGGGTTGAGATGTAAAGACAGCTTTATGTTGGTGAGAGGTTTCTAAAGATTTGTATGCAAGTTTGTTCCCCAAACCTGTCCACTTGGACACCCTTATACTAGCATTTAATATGCATGTACTTTAAATAGTATATATCATGGTGTAGAATACTAAATTCTAATTGGCTGGTTGGCGTGTATTATGTAAGAGATAATAAATGACACATAAGTGACACAGGGGCTAAGAACTGCTACAACTATTAAGAAACATAGAGTAAATTTGGAGAGTATTATTCCACTAATATTGTGGACATTAGCCAACAAAATGTCATATGTTATCTAATTAAAAATATCAGTCCTTAGTTTGATCACATATCTATTAGCTTTGACCATTTATCCTTTAGAGCCGGGATCTTCAACAGGTTGTCTGAGATGCCTAGGGGGTCCTCACAGTCAATGCAGGGGGGCCTCCAAATTATAAATAATTTGTTGAATTTAGTTTTTCTTCAAGAAATCAAAAAGTCCTAACTTGAATCCAACATATTATTAGCAAATATAAATCCCCACTGATGATAGGCTTACCGGCCTATAGGTAACGTAGTCACTAAGACAGCCATCCTCAGATACAGTTCATCCCAAAGGATTCACTGTGCCACGTGTATGTTTAACATTATAAACACACAATTGTTTTAGTTTTGTACTCTATTCATAAAAGGTATGTAAAAAGGATTTGGCCATCCAGCACAATATGGTATGCCCAGTTTAATATGCAACTTAATTTTGTACGATATATGTATTAGGGGGGCCCTGCTCAGTCTTTCTTTCAGTTAAGGGGTCCTTGTCTTAAAAAACACATTGAAGACCCCTGCTGTAGAGGGTTACGGGGGGATGGAGCCTGTCCTAGCTGACATTGGGTGAGAGGCGGGGTGCACCCTGGACAGGTCACCAGTCAATCACAGTGTTGCCACATGGTTACAGACATCCATTCACCCCCACAGTCACACCTGTGGGCAATTTAGAGTCGCCAAATAACTTAACCTGCAAGTTGTTTGACTGTGCGAGGAAATTGGAGCACTCAGACAACCGTGCAAACTCCACACAGAAGGACCAGAGCCGGCCGTGAGGCGACAGTGCTAACTACTGCACCATCATTCACTTGTATAGCCTGAATAATTTCACACACTTTTTTATCACATACTGTAGATTGTTGTTGGCAAGTGATTTTGCCAACAAAACACAGAATGTCATATACACTGCAGTCCTGTGTGTACTTGGCTGTCAACTGGACAAAGAGACACTGACAAAATAGCTTCCCCTTCTTGTTGCAGTAGTAAAGTTAATTTAAGATTGACAAAAACTCTCTATATAGAAAATGTACGTAACAGCATGTGTATTTTGATTGTTAGGGATTGGCCATGGTATGAGAGGATAACTCACTCTGACTCATGCCGTTACGGGAAAATAACACACATGTCACATTCAGGGATATTCTACTTTTATACACAAAACATGTTGACTTTGCATGTTATTCTACTTTTGTATAAAATCATAACCAAAACTTGCTATGGTTATCTTAATTCAGTGACTAGTAGAATTCCAAATTATAATTTTTTTTTATCATAAATGTCATACGTTTTGATGACATATCATTATTGTAAGACTGGTTATGCACAAATAATACATTTACTTAGTGTTTGTGTAATAGCCCTCATACTGTAATGAAAGTAGCACAAAAGTGCTTTGTCTGGTCCATTAAATCACCAATATTTTTTAGAGGCTATAGAGACTGTAGAGAGGTTTTTCTTCTAGTATGTGGACCTGCTGACAGAAGAGACACACTACATGTTTCTGACAAAGCAGACATGATGTGAGGGATGGAGAACCTGTTTGTGTGTGTGTGTGTGTGTGTGTGTGTGTGTGTGTGTGTGTGTGTGTGTGTGTGTGAGTGAGAGAAGAGGCACATTAAGTATGTTGGATATCTGTGTGTGCAGAGGCGTTAGTGTGTAGGTGTTTTTGATGTGCAAAGCATTTGTGTGTATGAGTAGGTGTTACTGCGTAGGTGTGTATAAAGTGCACAGTGTGTGGAATGATGCACTGTGTCTGATGTGTAAATCTGTGTGTACTTAACAGTTGCTTTGTTTGAGGTTAACTGTGTGTAATTGTTTGTCAAAAAGAGTTAGAGAGAGAGAGAGAGAGAGAGAGCGTGCAAATACATCTGCTGTAGACCTCTGTGTGTCTCAGGGTGTCACTTGTGTGTCATGTCAACAGCAGCTCTCATGTGACCACCCTCAGATAGCGGCCTGGCGAGATCACAGACAACACACAGATGGAGGAATTAGAGACTGAGGGAGAGAAAATTGACAGTCAATGTGTGAGAGACAGGGAGCTGGAAAAAGGATTGAGCTAAACACATGGCCAGATCAGAGAGCACAGATGGAGAGTAAGCTGGGGTGAGAAGAGAAAAGTGGCTGCAATGTTTGAGAGAAAAGATGGAGTGAGTGAAAAACAAAGAAAGGAAGAGGCCCAGAATAAAAAATGTACACATCAGAAATCCACAAGGAGTTCAACGATAATACATCGTTTATTAACACTGTGGATGATAATGTCATAGATTTGCTGTCAGTGTCATGCCGATAATGAATAACCCCATGAATGACTGTTCCTATTGTTTCTCCTGCTTATGAAAGGAAATTACACTATTGGCGAGGTTAAGGTTCATTTCTCAGCAAATCAGATTTGAAATGAACATGTCTGTAGTTCAAGTGTTTAATCTCCATCATCATAGAGTAGGAGCATGTAGTTAATGTTAGACTGGATATAGAAATGACTTGTTTCTAACCGGCTGGCAGCATTAAAATCATTCAACAGGACACTCTTAAGCAGTTGGTAAGGTATATTAAACAGGTCACCATAGCAACAGTAATTCCCTTGCATTAACAGTCAACTGCAAATGGTGAAGCTCATCTCATCATGGGTAAAACAAACTACAAAGACATTGAATTATATTTTGATTCCAACTTATTTTTGCTTCAGGTAAATGGTCAGCAGTAATCAGCCTTTCTGCAGTAACCAGCAGCAGCAGGATATGCTGTTTTAGAAGTTTTGCAGAATTTTTTTTAATGATGTGTGTCATCATGGCAAAGTATGGTTCTTGAGACACCCCTATTCTGAAACCGGACCTTCATTTTGATGAAAGCTACAACCCTATAAAGCTTCCTGACTGTAACTTGCACAGTTGTGACGCTATCGCAGTGACAGATTCTGACTACAGAGATATAAACAACTGGCAAAGTACTCAGAACCACCTCTGGGGTAGTTCTTGTCCACTAGTTGTCTCCAGGACATGATGACACACACACACACACACACACACACACACACACACACACACACACACACACACACACACACACACACACACACACACACACACACACACACACACACACACAGACTCACAAAGGGAAAACATTACCAATGCTCTTACACCTTCAACGTCCCTCAATGTCCAATGATAGACTAATAAACCCCTGCTGGTTTCAGCTTAGCTTTGCTGCCAAACATGTCCAGATAAACACTGTATTGATACTCCTTAAAGGTCAGTGCACACAGGCCTCTGCAAAGCTCAACTGCCTGAACTAGGACTGCACTATGAATTAAAACATGTGCCCCTAATGCTGGCATGAATCAACGGGCTGAAGGTTGAATGGAAGAGGGTATAGTCCATGAACGAGAGAGAATCATCAATGACTTTCAAAGGACATAGGGAGAAAAGGACAGAGGAGAGGGAAGTAATGAGTGAAAGATCTGCGAATGTTGAGAGAAATTGAATGGATCCATGAAAGAGTATGAAGATTCCATGAAGAGAGGAAGAGAAGAAAAAGCGGGCACTAGACAGAGATGGAAATGCAGATGAAAAGACTTCATGGTACTGTGGTGGAGAGAGATAAATGGATGATGAAAACAAAGACAGAGAGGAAGAAAATGAATAGAAGAGGAAAAGACAAGAGGAGCGTGAAAGAGTGGAGAGAAAGATAAGGGAGATGGAAGAATGTCAGATAGATGGATCAAAGGTAGAGAGAGGCTAACCTAAAGGCTGAAAGACACTGATCCGTTTGAGAAGCGAAGGTTGAGGGTTCAAGTCCCAACAATGTGGCATTGACCATCTGCCATGTAGATTACTCCACTTCCACTCCACTTGTGTGTGTGTGTGTGTGTGTGTATGTATCTGTGTGTGTGTGTGTGTGTGTCTGTATGTGTATGTCTTACATAGTGGAAGTATCCTGTATCTCTTTCCTTTGTGAATTCTGTAGGTCTATTCACTCTTGTTTGACTAGCATGTCCAAGATAAAGAGTAGATGTGTGTGTGTGTGTGTGTGGGTGTGTGTTTGTGTAGAGGCCAGCCAAAACCAACCCCAGTATCCAAAGCGATGGCCGTTGTTTTAACATGAGCAGTACAAATCATAGCAATGGATGTTCACCAAAGGGGGTTCAAAGGGGGTTCTACACTCTGCCACACCCCGAAGAATGTACAAACACCCAGGAGCTCTCCCCCCTGCTGTCCTCAAGCGGTCTGACTCACTCCCTGCTCTGGTACCAATCTGATCTTTTGTTATGTACTTTGTTCTGTTCTGGTCTGTACTGGTCTTAGCTGTTCTGTTATTATTTCCATCTGTTTTCGCTCCAAATACCATTTAAAATGTTCTATGTGTAGATTTTGGTTTGATTGCAGTGTCTTTAAAATTACTCTGCTGGCATATTTTTGTTTATTTTCATTAGTTTATTTTTGTTATTGCCGTTTTGGATGAATTAGATAGTCCTGATGAAAATGGGATCATGAAATGTTTAAGTCCTGTTTTCCACCATCAACCGCTTGGAAATTAAAATATGAGTATAGTTGACATAGGTTAGGTTAGTGGTTTAAGGTTAGCCAAGTAAAACCACTTTTTTGTGTGTCTTGGTGTTCCAATAGGTTACAACAACAAATGACCATTAAAACCATTTGGTTAAGGTAAGGTCATGATTATATAAGTAACAAGGTTCTATTGACATGCTAGTGGCGAGTGTTACTTTCCAACAAATATTTGGACGATATGACCACACAATTTTGAACCACAGGTGCAAATGTAGTATTAAAATGAAAATTGTTACAGCTTGCATGACAATCTGCTGTTCATGTCCACCCAAAGTTTTAAATACTTTTCTCAAATCACAGTCTCGTAATAACACCTTACAAAAACTTTGTGCTCACTTGGACTAATGTTGAACTTGGCCGCCTCCTGTACATCACTGTCCGCCAAGTGCATGCTGGGTCGTGGTGTTGGAATGACAGATGCCTCGCCAGTGTTTTCTAGAAAGTCCTACTGTTCCAACTTTGGAATGAAACATCTCTCCACTACCCTCTCTCTATGACATACTGTAGATAAACATTCTGGGGTCTGTTTGTGTATTTTTTTCATTGGATACATTAAAGGATTACCAGGCATTACATACACAGTAGTACAGCTGGGGCTTTCTTCCGAGAGCAGCAAGCACACAAAGAAAGAAAAACAGAATGAAAACCTACTAGGATGAGGACACGCACGCTCACACGCGCGCACGCACACACACACACACACACACACACACACACACACACACACACACACACACACACACACACACACACACACACACACACACACACACACACACACAAAGAGGGTTATTCTTGTCTTCTCATGTTGATTCAGTGTCCTACCATTTGGGACTATGGCTCAGAACCAATGCAAGTAATAAAGAAACAGGCCAGAGGTGATGGGAACCCTCTTTAATGCAGGATGGTAGACATGACATGTCACACACACTGAGGGGCTGCACCCCCTGTCCCCAAAACAAACACAATCAATTAGTTCCACAGGAGATGCTGACGAGAAGAGCTCAGTACAAGGGACTCTACTGTGGACTGATGTATCTATTAGACAGCCAAACAAGTGTAGTATTATACTATGTAGTATGGTATTATACCGTTTGGTATGAAATGGACCACTGGAGGAAAACAGGGAAGGGTCATGTCTTTTTATTCTTTGTTGAGGGGAGGGTCATCCAACTTTGTTTCGTCCAGGGGGGAGGGTCACCCAACATTTGTATTCATGAAAAAAGCAACATTTTAAAGTGGCTTGTTTGGGGCAAATCTTTCTATGTAGCTCTCTCAGTCTCGGTCACCCATCGCTAGAAGATGTGTCTCTCCCTGTTTATTCAGCCAGAATATTTGAGCTGTAGCTTTGTAGGGACAGCGCGATTTCCCAAATTTGAATAAATCCCGGCCGCAAATATAAACACAAAACCGCTTTGCTAGTTCCATCGTGTTGTAACCAAGACATCTGCTGAATTTCTTTCCAAAATATCAAAAACATCAAGAAACACCAATGTACAAAACACTAACGGAGACGCAAGCTTTTATTTTGAAAAGTTGAAGCTTATGGACAGCACGCCATCGGGAGTGCATGAGACGGGAGGTCTCTAGGCTGCAGCCATACCTGACTCAAACATATTTTCGGTCATGGTGATTATTTGTGAAATTGTTTAAAACACAGCATTTTAAAGTCATTGGAGAAGGAAGGAGTGATAGCATGCAAGCTCCCAAATTGACGCTTGTCTTAGAAGTGGAGTTTTGGATAATGTTCAGCTTTGGCAGCTGTACCTATGCTAAAATATACAATGACAGAGGAAGCCTAGTGACAATTCCATGGCAAAAATCAATAGTTTTGACTAAACTCAAATAAAGAAATTAATTATACTGTACTGAATTGCCAGTTTTCACTGTGCTGCATTTAGGTGTGTGTGTGTGTTTGTGTGTGTGTGTGTGTGTGTGTGTGTGTGTGTGTGTGTGTGTGTGTGTGTGTGTGTGTGGGGAAACACAGCCAGAAAAAAGACTTTGGATGAGGTGTTTAGGGAAGGATGAGAGTATAACAATAAAAGACTGAAGTTTAAGAAGAGACTGAGGGAATAAAATAACATTGGTCTTTCTTCAAAGAGTATGAAAAGGAGTAAGAGTGAGGATACCAGATTTCAGAGGCAATGGAAGAGTGAGATTTCGAAAGGAAAGCAGGGATGAAAAAAAGGATGGAGGAAAGCTTGGGTTAAGAGGAGTGGGTTATGATTGAATAAGAGAGAGAGAGATATATGTGTGGTGCATGTGAGTAATGGATTAAGAATGGATAAAAAATGGAAGAAAAAAAGATGGATAGAGAGAAAAGCAACTGGCCATCAGGGAGTAAGGAATTAAGAAGAGAAAGAGGGGAGGAAGGAGAGACAAAGGAAAGAGAGGTTTGATGAGGATCAAGGGTGATGAGGTAACACCCTGTGCTGTGTTTTGATTGGCCTGGCAGGGGAGATTGGGTAACAGGAACTCTGATAGGCATTCTGAGACGAAAGAGAGAGAGAGTGTGTGTGTGTGTGTGTGTGTGTGTGTGTGTGTGTG
>NC_048413.1:19677465-19680023 GCF_013103735.1 Etheostoma cragini
GGGGATTAGTAAGAGAGACAAGAAAAGAAATATTCAAAATAAAGAGAAAGACAGGCAAAGGAGAGAGAGAAATCAAAGTAAGAGTGTAAGGTCAATACATTTCACTTCTCATGGTTTTATCACATGATTAAGTGTGTCAAGAATGCAAGCTGTGCGGGTAAAATGACATCTCCAGTGAGGAGCAGTAACAGGT
This sequence comes from Etheostoma cragini, assembly GCF_013103735.1. Lineage (NCBI taxonomy): Eukaryota > Metazoa > Chordata > Actinopteri > Perciformes > Percidae > Etheostoma > Etheostoma cragini. The sequence goes on from NC_048413.1 coordinate 19,677,659, forward strand.
TTACAGGAAATCCCAGGATTTACTAAGTCATGACGACTGACATTTGGTATCTCTGCCAGTATACATCCCTGTGAGTTTAAATAATAATAAACAGATATCTAGATAGTTTTCATCTGATAGCTGTGAAGTAATACTTTCTAAATAAATATGGTTAAAAGAAGAAACCTGATAAAGTTTGTGAATGACAGCAAAATTGTGCTCTAAATTAAATATGTTAAATACAAACTGTGCTACCCTATAATAATAGTGCAGTCCTTATGTGAAACTATATTTAACAAGTATGGACATAGAAACCTGAACACAGAAACATATGAACAATCAGAAAAGATGCACTTGCAAAATGTGTAATCTACATAACATCAGAAAGAAACAACAGATTATTGTGTAGAAAAGACACCGATCATCAATTCATAATACAATTTGTGTGAGAGATTGAGCTTTGCAATCCGGTTACTATTATTCTGTATTGTGAGAGGCGGATGCTATGCCTTTTTTTTTTTTTATCAGCTGCCACAGACAGAGAAAGAAGGTTTTCACGAGACTGGCTCTAAAATGTAATCCAACCTGATTGCCCTGATATATCCAATCCCGCTCTGGGCTGCTTCCGAAAATCCATATCAACACGCTATTTAGTAGGCTATGCTAAAACAGTGTGTGACATTCTTCATTGTGTCCAAAATATTACAGTATGCAAACACTGGACACTTCTAGCCAGATGTATGTACATGTGCGAGTTTAGCGTTATCAGCACCATGGCCAACTCGCAGAAAGCGCATGCTGTGATACTTCAGCTTATGTTGTACTTACCAAACCTGCAGTTCATTGGGTAATCTGCGCCTTTCTCCGCCCACTATACTGTAAATTGCGCTGTAGCAAACAAGTACTTGTTGTTACTAAGACTGTTTGGAGTTATTTTGCCAATATTTGTAATATAGGAAGGAGTTTAGCAAGTGCTAAATTCATTGTCATCTTTGATTTCTTTCAGTAACTGTATTATTGCATGGCTGCTTAGTCTGTAATGTTTAATGATTTGTGTTCAATCAACTTAAAAAAGGGTGATCCTTGCAGGAAAAATCTTTCTAGCTCATCTCCTTGGCCTGTCTTTGTCTTGCTCGGATTACTGCTGCCATTTCCCCAGGAGGCCTATGTGAGGAAACTCGCTTGCGGCTGGTTAACACCAGCTTTTAAGAGGTGGAGAATTTTCACCACAAAATAGAGGCACACTTTCACGGGCGGTTTTTGTACATACTGCGAAATACATAATTTAGGTGTATTTTACGCTTCCCCTCAGATCTCTTTATGGGAAACTTCCAATTTCCCCTTGACCCTCCCGTGAATGCATATGCATGACAAGGAAAAGTGCAATTTGTTGCAAGTAAAAGTTGTACATACCTTGCCATGCTTTTATGTGCTTGTTCTGAAACAATTATGCCTGAAGTCTGCATACATATCCCATAATGCAATGTGATAGTTATAACAGACAAATGAACAGCAACCAAGGCACGTTAGCATACTAACATTTTATCATCAACTGTAAACGCAAAGTACAGCTACCTTGAGGTTGTGACCTTGTTATAAGTTATATTGTTATATATACAGTACTGCATGTGTTGTTAACATCCTCGTTGTCTTTACTATTTTAACTTCCTGCACAGTATCAACACACTCACAAGTCAGATACATATTACTTACATTCTACATAAAGATACAAGGACACATTTACCTCGATAACAATGAATGCAACTCTACAGTAGAAATAACTGTTTTGCAGTTTGCATATGAAAAATTTGAGGCCATTTGTGCAGCCCTAATACACATCTCACAAAGACAAAGTGAAGAGGATGAGAAGCAATATGAGACCTAGGACAGGAGGGTGAAAGTAAGGAGGAGGAGGAGTGGGAGTGGTGAGAGCAGGAGAAGCACTGTGAGATGATTTTTTGTGCATGCTGCAGATTCCAGAAATACTTGGCACACTGCAATAATATACAGCCGAAATCTAATGATACCCTGGGAAATCTATCAGCGTTGTAATGAGTCTAATGGGTCTTTATTTGTCTGTGAATGTGTGTGTTTGTGTGTCAGAGCTCATGAAAAAATGTCAAAAAGCAATATTTTGCAGCAGAGAATGACAGTCAGTTTTGTCAGCTGAAGATGGGGGTGACCTATTAATTTGTGTGTGTGTGTGTGTGTGTGTGTGTGTGTGTGTGTGTGTGTGTTTCTGGTATGCATTTTGTAGCACAGGGGGTCTAATAGGCTTCAGATGTGTCCCCCTCTCCCACTGAGCCAACCATAACACCATAGTGTGTGTGTGTGTGTGTGTGTGTGTGTGTGTGTGTGTGTGTGTGTGTGTGTGTGTGTGTGTGTG
>NC_048413.1:19680057-19683026 GCF_013103735.1 Etheostoma cragini
GGGGGGTGTTTCATATATACATGCATGCACGGGTTTGTGTGTGTCTGCAGTTTAACACAGCTTACACTCTCCCTGTGCCCAATTTGTACATGAGAGATGTCAGCATGAGATTTGGAAGTACACTTTTTTCATTCTCAGCTCAGTTCTTTTCTTCTGTTTCTCCTCTCCAACCCACTTTCACTCCTGTTTTCAGACTTGGCAGTGCAAATTTTATTTTGTAACCATTTTGTTGTACATTTGCCCCCTTTTTTTTTACCAATAAAGCAATGCTGCCCTCATTTTTAATCACACTGGATCTTTTCTTTTCTTTCAGTAATTAGAAGTCATTGGGTGATGAAAGAACCATGTGAGCTCCCAAATTAAACTAAAATATGCAAGTAAGCGGAATTTCTTTCACCAGCAGGAGTGAATTAGATTGCAGAGTCCAAGTCATCTCAGATTGGACAGACACGGCATGCCTCAGCCTGACTAAGCGGAACATTGACAATGTAAACAAATCCCAGGATAAATTACTGCATCCATATCTTTGAAGTGGCTGAGACGGCATGATGGGATTGCTGAGGTTTGACACATACAGTGAAACCAGCTGCTCTTTCGCGTGCCGCTTCGGTTTGGCACGGCTGCTGTTTGTCAATGCAGCGTCGTCTGGCTGCCTCCAGGGACACAAGACACATTGGAGACAGATGTAGAAGTTTCCCTATGGATGCTGTGAGTGATCTTGTAAATGTGTAGGATCTTAGGACACAAGACGGAAAGGTGAGACGAGAAAAATATCAAGCAGCAAAGGGGAGAGAGACAGGAAGACAAATGGACATGCCCGAGAGATGAAATTGAAGACATTTAGAAGGGACTTCAAGAGAGGAAAAATATCACCTAAGAGAAGTTAAAGATGAATAGACAGAAGAGACAGAGTATGAAAAGGAGTAGAGGGATACAAATAGACAGATGGGATGTGGAGATGGATAGACAGCGAGCTAGAGAGTTTGGTGAGAGGTGAGACAGTGGTGTGGTTTCCACAGTGAGGCGATGAGCTGCTGCAGTGATAACAAGCTGCAGATGGAAGCTGTTAGCTCACTTTTCCCCTCTATTTTTTCTGTCCGTGTGTGTGTGTGCGTGTGTACATTTTTTGATTTTATTTGAAGATTTGGAGGCCTACTTGTACTTTGTACTTCTGAGTGATTTATGAGACACAAAGGCAGAAAGAAGAGAATGAGACATCAAACATAATTGAGGACTGATTGTTTGTGAGTGTGTAAACAGCATGGGGTCGGGGGGGGGGGGGGGGGGGTAATGACACAAGGTGCACTGTGCAAAACAATTATCTTGAACTTTACAGAGAGAGTCAGATTATTACTCCTTTTAAGGATGAAAGTTCAGGAAACTAGATCTTTGAAAATATTGCCCACACCAGATCAAAAAACCTGTCATAATGAACTGAGACCCACCTGCTGATGCCAAACAAATACTGAAAGAGTTATGATGTTGGTATTGTCTGTGTTAAACAGACAATCCCTGTTCAGAGACCCAGAACTTCCTTTTAAATGCCAGTCTGGAACACCCATACTCATTTTGCCAATTTGCCAAACATGCTAAACATAAGTCCGTGGCAGAAATTCATAAACAAAAACCTCAAATGTCAAGAACGTTGAGCCAAGTTTATACACTCACGTCGTGTTTCACAATTTATTTTCTTTATGCACATTTTTTTTGTTTTTGGCACTTTTTTTGTGACAGTACTGTAGACGTAGAGGCATGAAATGGAGGAATAGAGAAGGAATATGACATGCAGAAAAGTCCCTGGCCAGAACTGAACATATTACACATTATCTCTCATCTCAACCACTTTGCCACCAGACACTGCCATGCTTTAAAGGACTTCATTACTCCAGTTGATCATTTTCAATTGTCACTCTGAAACATTTAAAATAGAACAAACCTACATAACCTTGTTAGTGGGGTGTCAGATGGTTCTCATACTTAAATACACAGGGGTTACAAACATTTGACAACTATGCCCTAGCAATCTGACATTATCCGTCTTCTGCAATCTTTCCTGTCAAAACAAAGAGGTGTGCTGTGAACATTAGGTCTAATACCAATATCATCCGTTGCAGGTCTTAGCACACACCACGGACATATGCTATCAGCACACATGCAATGTTCTACCCATCACACATACACACACCCACACACGGTCGTGTCACTCAGCTCCTTCATCACTCACTCTCCAGCCAAAGGTCATCTCAGGGCTTAGAGCTATACGTCGAAAAGGTTGAACTTGTGGAGACAAACAGTCAGCCGACGGTGTGTGGAGCTGCCTGTGTGTGCGCTGCTGATAAACTTTGTCGTTAAAAACTTATTAGACTTTCCAGCTGTAATATCCATGTCTAGTGTATCAGTGCAAAAGAGTTATAGTTTAGCATAATAATATGTTCAAACTACACTGAGAAAATAAAAACACTTGGCATTAAAATGCATATCACGCAATGGATCTCCAGTACATCCTACAGTACATACTCATTATTTTCTGACTTTTACCAGCCACTAAAAGCCACAATACACCATCCCGCTTTCCTCTTCGTTATCTTTCATTCTCCAACTCCCTCACTCCCTACAGAGTTTCCCAAATGTCTTCCCAATCATGTGTAGTCATTATTTCTTGCCAGCAACTTTAAAGTTTTACATCTAGTCATTTTTATAAAACTATTCCCTTTATCACTGTCTTCAGAGGATTTTGTGTAACAACATGTTACAAAGTTGTAACAACAAAGTGTAACAACTTTGATGTTGACTGGCCTTAGCGCGGGACAGTGTTTCACCAGAGTTGCTAGTTCAGGTTTTTGATTTGGCTGTTTTAAATATCCTATTAGGAAGTATAGACAGATAAAACATGATAAAGGGTTGAACTGTTAAAAGCGTTCTCCTCTCACTGTCAAAGTTTCTTCTGCACTTAATGAGGGGGACCCAGG
>NC_048413.1:19683126-19692485 GCF_013103735.1 Etheostoma cragini
GTGTGTGTGTGTTTTGGACTGAATGAAAGAGAGAGGAATAACGACCATGACAGCTTAGTGATGACAGGGAGACGGAAAGCCGATTCGGCCCAAAGACTTCTCCACGGAACATTTGGCATACCGAAGACATCCTATCACACAAGAATTTCTCTCTTCATCTCGATACCTTGAGTGAGAGAGAGAGAGAGAGAGAGAGAGAGAGAGAGAGAGAGAGAGGGAGAGAGAAAGAGAGGTGATGCAGAAGTAGTGCCATTCAAGAATCACGATAGGAATGTAGGAGAGACAGATAAAACAGGTGTTTGTGTGAGAAAGTGGAAGATTTTTTGAGGCTGAGAGTCAAGCTTGCTGTAGTTATGTACTGTGTGTGTGTGTGTGTGTTTGTGTGTGTATGTGTGTTTGTGTACTGAACTTGAATTCAACTTGTCTCTACCACTCCTGCTAAGTTGTTAAATCAACCTTTTGACTTTGAAGCTGCTGCCAGATCAGAGAAGAGAGCCAGGTGCATGCTGTTATGTGCAGACAGACTCCTGCTCTCCTACTGATGCTCATTAACTAATATGGAAGTGTGTATCTTGTGTGTGTGTGTGTGCTCTCATGAAGTCCTGCACTTCAGAAACTTACCGGTAAAGGTTTTCAAACAGTTAAGCATCACAGGATTCAAAGACAGTCATTATCCTGACATGATGTATTGGCTTTGAGTAGTATGAATCATTGCCTTGTTTTGCTATATTTAATCGCACCTTACATTTATTTTTTTACATTTCCTGTAGCTCTTTTCTGGGAATGTCCTTTAATGCAAACTAATGGTGTGTTGACAGCAGCAACAGGAGTGTAATACAAAATACTTTGTACAGATGTATAGTGGAACAAAAGGCAATGTTACATGTGGATTCCCACTTGAGACGTTAGATTTTTGTGATACTGGAGGGAAAATGTACATATCACTTTTAAAAGAGCACTGAGTCTGAACTGAATGCCGTCAGACTCACTTTAAAGGTCCCATGACATCGTGCTCTTTGGATGCTTTCACATAGGTCTTAGTGCTCCCCTAATACCTCAATATCTGAAGTGTCTTTCCTAAAATTTTGCCTTGGTGCAGAATAACAGCCACTAGAGCCAGTCCTACAATGAGCTTTCCTTAGGATGAGCCATTTCTGAGTCTGTAGCTTTTGAGTAACCAAGGTGGAGACGGGGGGTGTGGCCTTGACCACTTTGCTCGTTTGAAAGCCATGATGTCTCTCGCTCAAGGGTTCTCTGGTGCGGGCAAAGCTGAGAAAGGGGAGGTAACCTTGCCCCTTATGAGGTCATAAGGGTCAAGATTCTAGACTGGCCCATCTGAGCTTTCATTTTCTCAAAGGCAAAGCAAGATACCCAGGGTTTGGTTTACACCTTTTCCTTTTCAAGACACTGGGGGACCAAAGGGGGGCTGGGGAAATTCATATTAATATTACAAAACCTCAAACAATGACATTTTAATGCCATGGGACCTTTTAAGGCAGCAGCAGGACAAAGGGAGACAATTTTAAGGTGCCAAGAAAATCTATCTTCTTAAATCAGATCAGTCTGTAAAAAATGTACCTTTTGTTTGAGTGGGGGGAAAAGACTATAGAAAGATCTTAAATTACCCTAATAATCTGACCAACAGTCTCCTTTTATGTTTTCTATTGTTCAGTGATGGGTGGGAAAAGTTGTCCAGCAAACAACTTTACATAAAGCAGAGAGCAAACAGGAATTAAACAAAATGCAAACAGAATTCATTATCAAATACCATGAAATATTTAAACTGATGTACAAATTTTGTTGTTGTCTCTCTATTAAAGACAGGGGCCATAGCGTCAAACTCACAACCCAAGGCTTCAAAGTCAAAATAAGTTTTAAAATCTATCAGTTATACAACCTGTGAGAGAACAGAAAACGAAGACAATCTTCTTCTTTACTATTATAACTTGATTAACTTCAAATTGATGCAAAAAGAAATGGGTTTCTGTTGTGCCGTTCCTCATCATGTTCTCCTCTCTCCCTGCAGACCTGCTGTCCACCAACAGGTCATCCATCTTCAGCGGTCACCATGGCCAGCTCTCTCTCACCGCTGTCTTTCTGGATGAGTACCGGGACCGTCTCTTCCTGGGAGGGAAAGATATCTTGTACTCTCTCATGCTGGGACCTGCCAGCAGCGAGTCCAAAGAGGTGAGGTTTTTGGAGACAATAAATAATAATACAATAAATTAGTTAAAGTTACTTAAAGGTGCTCCAAGCGATGTCACGCGCTTTTTAGGCTATAACAATTTTTCTCAGATACAGCAAAGATCTCCTCACTATAAACTAGCTGTCTCTCCCCTGAACACTGGTAAAACACGCGGCCTCTGTAGACAGCCCAGGCTTCATAAACGGCTACAAAAACAAACTGCGCCAACCTGCTCCACAAAACACAAGCAGTATTCCAGCCAATAACTGAAAAGAAGGATTTGGGGGTGGGAGTTGGGGGGTTAGTCTGCATTAATGAGGAGGAGGGAGAGGCGAGATACCCTTCGTTTTGTTTGACAATACTTTGAACATCAACAAGAAGGTGACATCACCCAACATTGCTGAGAGCACCTACCACAGCATTGGCTTCCTGGGTAGCTCCCCTGGTAGAGCGTGCACCCATATGCAGAGAGCTCAATCCTCGCCACAGTGGCCGCAGGTTCAGTACCGACATGCGCCCACTGCATAGAGGACCTTTGCTGCATGTCATTGCCCCTTTCAAGTCTAAGCCATCCTATCAACAATGAAGGCCCCAAACAGTGAAATAAACATTTTAATGTAATCTGCTTCAATGATTCACGTTTTGTAAAAGGTGAGTTACTGTTGCACAGTCTACATTTATCATTCCATTTTGATTTAAGTTGCAGTGACTCAAGTGCAAGTGGTTTTAATCTGTAGAAAATGATATATGGTTTGAAGACATAGGCGTACGATTTTCCTAAATTCCCTCTTTGCAGATCAACTGTTAAAGCACTCTTAAACTCATACATCAACCATAAATAAACGTGGTTACTCAAACCCAAACAGTCATTTTATTTTGTATTAATGCTATTGCATCATCACTAAAACAGGAACAGTATACAGTGATTAGAATTTTTAACAAAACATAAAGAAAAAGCAGTTTTTCAGGAATAATAGAAAAAAAACGATTTATCACACACCTATTTTCTGGGGTAAAGTGATCAATTCTGAAATGTATCCATATACGGTGTACATGCATGCGTGGAAAAATGCATTTAATGAAGATAATGTAGAGATCCAGAAGATCAGATTTCAACTGTCATCAAACACTGACAGTCAGACTAAAAGAGAGAGAAAGATGCTATTATCTTTTTAGATTTAAAGGGTAAAAAGAATTATATCTACAAATAATGGATCTAGGATTTTGAAACTTAACTGTTTAAATAAAGTCTATCCATTTATTCATTTCAAGGATCACATAGTTATGTCACTATTATTCAGTGCTTTGGCAGTGCAGACCAGTATGTTAACAATTATGGAGAGATGTGTATCTGATATTAGAATGAAATTCATATTTCATGTAATTTATTCAGGTAAGAAGACATACGATATTCCTTTAGCTGTGATTTGTGGAGTTAAGGAGTTATTATACTGTTGAGTTATTTCTTCTGAATTTTCAAAGAGTTTTTTTTGGAAGGCTGTGACACTAGGGAAATGGATAGATTTAAATTAAAACATGACATATCAAATCTTTATCTGAAGAAGAATAGTTCAGTGAAAATATGCACCATTTATTCATTTTTTCTTTTTCTTTAGTGGGCCCAGTATCTCCACGCTTTGTTCCATTACACCGGTTTATAGCACAGAACCAAAATAGCTCTCTCTGAAACAGAAAGCATTGGTGTACTTCAGCACTTTAGCTAAGAGCGGCAGTGTGTGTGTGTGTGTGTGTGTGTGTGTGTGTGTGTGTGTGTGTGTGTGTGTGTGTGTGTGTGTGTGTGTGTGTGTGTGTGTGTGTGTGTGTGTGTGTGTGTGTGTGTGTGTGTGTGTCCCCATGTCAATGTGTGTAATTCTGTACTCATACATGGCTTGAAGACACGACACAAAGTAAATGGGTGAACTGGGAATTTATATAAATAGAGAGCCAGATGTCGCCCACCTTATCCACCCTTTAACTCCTCTCTCAGCCTCCTCCCACTGCTCTCTGTCTTGGCTGATGATCACACATGAAGCTTGCTGATACTCTTGTTTGCTGCGAATTGTTTGAGACTTTATGCCTGGGCTTCTATCAAAGCCAGCCGTTGTGGGATATATATTTGTGATGCCAGTTCAACAGAAAAAGGTTAACAAGATGACACACATCTGCCAAATACGCCATACACCAGCTGAAAGAAAGAGAAAAGAAACGGCAGAACAGAAGGAATATAAACTGTTTGAAATAATCACTCCAAGAACACATGCTGATAGTAAATCAATGTTGCCGTGACAAATGGGGTCTATGTTGAAAACTGGAAGGCAGCTAAACTAGAGACAGACTTTGCAAAATGACAGGAAGCCGGAGCGAACAACTACATTGACTCTCTCCCAAGTTTAAAAACCAACACCACGAATTTCCCCTAAAAAACTATAAATTATAATTTTTAGATTTCTGTCTGTGTACACATTTAATCAATAATCTTGCACCTGGCGAAGCACTGCGCAAAGCCCAACGCAAAGCCCAACGAAAACCCTGACTCAAAGCCTGACGCAAAGCCTGATGCAAGTGGCTGGCATTTGCACATATCTTTGTGCCCATGGTTGTGCTGGCCTTACAGGAGGTTTATTCAAGTTTTATTCTTGGCGTATGGCTTTCTTGAGGCAGAGGAAAGTGATCGCGTCATTGACCAACAAAAACCTGGTCTAAAGTCAATAGTGCAGCATTTTATTGTTATTTTAACAGCAAACTAGTAAAATGTGCGTAGCCTTATGCACAGTACACACACACTGTGTTTGTTACACACAAGGAAATGCCGCAGCACATAAACAAAAAGCAAAAGATTATAAATAAAAATATTGTGATGCAAATCCGCTCTCATAATAGCAATGCATCAAGGTACAAACTCGCCTTTAAAAAGAATGGGAGATGACACCCTGATTTCTCTACGAATCTATGAATTAATGAAGACATTCAGTACAACCCTTTTCAACCATGCACCTGTTGCACAGACCGTTTTTTTTTACCTCAAACTAGCAAAAATCTGCCCACCGGAGCTTACAATATGTCTTTGGCATAAACAGTTACCACCTTTTCCACTATAACTCTGATCCACAGTGTAGTAAAATTGAAAATGGGAGGAAGGTGTGATTCTAAACAAAAGGCTTTGATAGAAAAGAAGTATGATGGCATTAAATCAGTGCAACAGTATGTTTCTGCTCAAACTGGATCTAGTTACAACTTACTGAATCAAATCTGGCAAGCTGCTTGATGATAATTACCCTGGAAAAACTAAAACAAATAGTGATTTAGTTCATGTAAATGTTGCATAAGATGGAGTAAATATTTCACTTTCTTCTTCCCAAAAGCTTGAGCAGGTATGATTTGTATTTTATATAACATATTTCATTGGAAATGTGGTTGGCACCTCAAATATGTTTCAGCATGTTCAGACAGCTGGTTTATTTTGCTCAGTGTTTACTTATGTGTATTGTATCTTGTGACTCTGCTTCCTTGGTGATTTTGGGGATGGCTTCTTGCCCAGCTTACTGAGTGTAGCATAATGCTATAATAATCCCATTGGCCTCAAAAGAATACAATGTAAAAAGTGACGTGTCGATAAAAGCAGAGGTCGTGTCAAAATTTGAACCCTCTCCACAGGGATTTATTTTTTTCTTCTCTGTGTTTTAGGATTGAAGACTGCAAAGATTCTTAAAATGTTTCAATATTTAAAGCATAAAATTCTAGCTTTGTTGTATCCAAAATTGACTCAAAAATAAGCTCATCACTGCCTATGATTCAGTCTGTTTGCTTCTGCCAAATTTTGCTTTGGCTCAGCAACAGAAACTGACAAAGAAGACAGATGTTTTTTTGTAAAAATTACAACCGAGTCGACCAGAATGGAAAAGCACCTGCTTTCATCAGCGTGCAGCAGCGTACTGTTGTTTCATTAAGTAGCTTGGGTCCCGGCTATTACAGTATACTGTTTTGAAAAGTGCATATAAACAATATTGTGACATTTAAAATAAATGTATTTTATATGCCTACACTGTAAAATGAATAATCTGAACTAAAAAGTGCAAAGTATACTGGAGGGTTTTGATCTATTGCGGATTGTATAGCTGCTGACACATGAACAAAGGCGTAATTTGATGATTTCTATCTTTCCATTATTTTGTCTGACCTCTAAAGTATTGTGTCTGGAGCTATGAACGTTTGTGAAGCCCCTGCTGTCAAAGAGGCCGTTAAAAGTTTTGATCAATTTTACTTTGGCTTGGCTTTACTTGGCTCACTTGTTTGCAGCTCTGGATACATTTTTCTTAGTCTTAAGTCTGTTCAAAGATCAAAGGCATTACAAATGAGAATAATTTCCGAGGGTGGATTTAAAATTAAATTGAATTTGTTTATTATTCCCCAGTGGGGAAATTACAATTTACACTCTGTGTACACAAATTTGTTAGTAATCACACACAGGCCTGAAATAAACGCACATGCTCAGGACCTATACATGCACTAATGGAGAGATGTCAGAGTGAGTGGGCTGCCAGCTGAAACGGCGCCCTGTGCGGTTGGGGGGGTATGGTGTCTTGCTCAAGAGCACCTGACAGTGCCCAGACGGTGAAGTGGCATCTCTCCAGCCACAAATCCACACTCTGCACGTTTTGGTCCATATGGGGACTTGAATCAGTGAACCTCTGGTTCCCAACCAGGGCACTTTGAAGAGATAGACGTCGATAACGTGTCAAGAAACATTTAAACAGAGGAAGGAAAATGGTAGAGGTCAGCCATAATGCCTAAAGCGTGCAGAGCAAGACTTTTGGACGATGGATGGAATATTGCAGAACACTGACTCTGACCATTGCCAGCCTGGTTTTAGGCAGGGCTGATTTCACAGTATATCAGTATCAGTCAGGCATGTTATCAAGCTGCTTTAGGTCAGACTGTGTGTGAGCCAGGCCTTTAACAGACACGCAATCAAATCAGTCCATCATCGCGCCAAGAAACTGGTCCAACGATCTTGACCATTCAAAGCCAAATTTTAGACCGGCCCTAATGCAATTGCAATAATAGTTTGAGTAAGAAAATATATAGTAAACTCAAATTCTGTGTGCACTTGGATGTAGGTTTTGCAGTGTGCAAATAGTACATTAGGTTGGATCCTTGCAAGAATAAAAGTCTGTAGACTACACATATTTATATTTACAACACCAGAACACAATATGAAATACTTCCCTCGAGCCAATATGCAGTGAGCATTACCAAGAAGATGTCTTCAATATTGTCTCAATTTTAATTTATTGAATGGTGTATATCATATTTTATGTTTTATCTTATACATTGAATGTCAGTTGGCATTTGCTATTAGCTTAGAGTGGTTAAAGTATTTCTAGGCTCTCCGATTTCACATTCTTTATCCTCAGAGGACTTTAAATCTTTGTGAGCCAGGTTTCATTCATCTAGATTTACAATGAGTGCACTGTGCTGCCTGTGATGAAATAGGATTTATGACAGAGGAGATAAAATCCATCCCAAACGTTTACTGCTGATATAAAATTCAGGGTATGATGAATTTCTCTTTCTGTCAAAAAGCTTAGTTTATTACTCTTCATTCACACACTCTTACAGAACCTGTAGCTACCACAGTGGCCCCTTGACGCACACATGCTGTCCATACACACTGAGAAAATCAGACATTGTAATGCAAGTCAGGACCGTATGTTTTCTTCGCTGCTTTCTTTTCTCCCTGTTAGCCAAAACAAAGCCAGTTTCCAGACAAAGACTTATTGTCTGCTTGCAACTATCACACACACATCATTGTCTCAATACTGAGACAGAGTTGGACTTTCCTTTTCAGTGGCAATTTCATTTCAATTTTCATTAGCTGAAAGCAGTGTAAAACTAGTCCCATTGTTTCATGTCCAAATTCTATTTCATGCTTATCTGAGATTCACTTCTTTCCCTTGTTGAATTGGCAGAAACAGATCCTTGTTGAATTGGCAGAATGAGATCCATGTTGAATTGGCAGAATGAGAAGAAGACTTTGGGACTTTCCCCATCAGGAAATCTTGGATCTATACTGTGAGAACTTAAGACAGAAAATTGAGCTCCAGATGGTCTAGTTAGGATACTCTGAAGGTTTGACTGGGCACAGATTTTGTGTTCGTTTGTAGCAAAATGTCTAATTTAATTTCTAAATGTCTAATTTAATAAGATTGACGCGGAAGGGGACGGAGTCTCTGGAGTAGGCCTGCACGATTCGGGGAAAAGGATGAATCACAATTTTTTTGCATAGAATTTATACAATGATTCTCTGCCACAATTTTTTGACCATGACAAAACCAAATAAATTGGCAGTACCAAACATAGATTTTTTCTGCTATAGCAGATTGCACCTCACCACAAGCCTGTAAACATAGAGGCTTAAATGAAGAGAAGGGAGAGCAGTGCAGTGCTTCGGAGCACTTTAAAAGCTATTTTATACAATGTCTATGTTTAAAACTCACAGAAGAAAGTAGCAGCGTTTGTAATGCAGTCAGCTCATAAAATTAAATGAGAATCAAAGTCATTAATAAAATGACTTTATTAAGTTATTTATCAATTACACTATGAACAGAGTGAATGATTTTATAACAATTAATTGTGCAGGTCTACTCTGGAGTCATCGCTTTTACATTTATATCTGTTGCCAGTTTAAAAGTGTTTTATAGCATCATAAAAGTTTCCCTGTGTTTCTGTTTGTATGTTGTTCAGTACGTATCATCATCCATAGAAGTTCCCAAAGGAAAAGCCTAACTAAACACTTCCACATAATTCTCATTATTCTAGAAGTATGCAGTTAATCAAATGTAAGAAAACATTTTACACAACAGTTTTATTGGTTTGGACAAATCAATCTTAATTGTCTGAGTAAGATTGTTATCTGGTATTAAAGTAGAAGTCAGTCTCAAATTAAATCAGTTTTTTTTTTTCCTTAATAAAGGTAAAGTTCACCCAAATTATATGAATCAACAATTGTTTATCACTTGCAGTGGTATCTAACCTTGCAAGTGATTTTGGGTTAGTTAGCTAAGGTTTTGAGACACATATCTGTCAAGAAGTATGTTAAATATATATATATATATATATATATATACACTCACCGGCCACTTTATTAGGTACCCCATGCTAGTAACGGGTTGGA
>NC_048413.1:19692585-19695524 GCF_013103735.1 Etheostoma cragini
TTGGCTGCTTAGAAATTAAGTGTTAACGAGCAGTTGGACAGGTGTACCTAATAAAGTGGCCGGTGAGTGTATATTACAATATATATATTGTAATTTGGATGAACTGACCCTTTTATAAATGGAATTATGTTCAGTCATGTCTCAATCAAGGTGGTTTCAGCTTTACAATCCAAAAGTTAGCTCCCCAAGTCCTCGGCCTATCATTCCAAAGCCTTTGAGCCTCATATGTAGAACATCTGTTCGGCTTATTTGCCTCTAATTGCTATAGAGTTCAGTTTGCAGGAAAAATAATTCAAATGTAACAACACATGGGCTGATCAGACAGAATCAAATAAATAGCCTGCATGGGTTCAACAAAGCAATTACATGTTGCAATATGGCTGAATAAGGTGGATGTTTGAATTACTTCAAAGTGATGAGGTCATTAATCATCACACTAATTTTTCTTCTTTCTCTGTTCCTCCATCCTTCTTTTTTATCTTCCTTAAAAGATCAACTGGCCTCCATTACCTGGCAACAGAGAGGACTGCATTCAAACAGGAAAGGAACCACAGGTAACCAATTGACTTTTTATTCCTACTTACTCGAACACACTTCCATTACAATATGTGTCTGAATGCACCCAGAGACTCTCTCTGTTTTCTCTCCAAGTGTCTCCATTTGGATTGTCATTAATCAGTACAATGTGGTCAAAAATAAACCCAACAGGCCCTGCTTGCATATATTAGGTGACTGCATCTCTATACGTTTTGCCAAAATGTTTCCAGTGAAGAGCAGAGAAGCAGCTCTCAGCGTGACACTTTTCTCCTCCAAACCCTGGCTTGTCAAGTTGGTGTAGGGGCTTTCAGAGATTTTGGCTGCTCAGCAGTTGAATCCTGTTGCCGCATCAGTCTCTGTTCTGCTCTCAGTGTTTCTTCTTTATGTTCCAGTTCCTACCTAATTTGGAGAAAGCCATTTTAACGAGTTTGAGACCCAGGATACAAAATATGAATGCATTTGCGGCTACATGGCCCAGTTTTTAACAGCAGTTCTCATATGGCACACGTTGTGATAACTGCAGAATACGCCTCTAGCAGTAACAAACTGTACAGTTTAGTGCCACATTGGTCCCCCACATCCCTGAAAAGGTACAATACACTACAGACTATTAATTACTCTAATGAAGCCTGAATAAGGCCATCATTCTTAATGAAGCGATAGAATAAAGAGATAGAGGTTTAGAGACAGAGGAAGCTCAGAAGACTACAGCACTTGTACATTAGAGAGGTTTATTGGTTCTCTGAAGGAGGAAAATAGAGATAGGATGTCATCTTTTAATAAGCGCTAGAAATATAAAGCCGCCTCCCTTTAGGAGAGGAGATAGAATTAAGGGGAAAAAAAGGAGATGGGAGAGGAAATTGTGAAGTATTCCATACACTACGAGAGGGGAATAAAGTATGAGAGAAGAGAAAAACAAAAAGGGAGGACAGTGTTGTAATTATGACCATGTTTACAACAAGAGGAAAGAGGAGATGGAGATTCTGAGGCAACCACCTCAAATAATGTCAAGTAAAATTTAAGCTTTAAAGAAGGCATGCTGTAATGAATGAAACCAGTGTCCAGGAATGTGTCAGCACCTTGAGTTGTTTCCCTCCTCACAAGGCGTCTTAGCTTTCTGCTTGTTAGCCTGTAGCAGGTTAAACTATGTTGTATATTGTACTAAACAGCACATAAGATTCAAAGAGGAGGGGATTAAAGCAGTAGACGGCGGTAACGATGAATATAAGAGCATCATGAACAGAAAGGAAGGACCTGACAAAGGAAGCAGTTGTGCAATAGTCTGCAGGAATGAGTTTTGAGGCATTCT
Source organism: Etheostoma cragini (assembly GCF_013103735.1). Lineage (NCBI taxonomy): Eukaryota > Metazoa > Chordata > Actinopteri > Perciformes > Percidae > Etheostoma > Etheostoma cragini. The sequence goes on from NC_048413.1 coordinate 19,694,432, forward strand.
AGCAGCGTGGCTCTAGGGATGGCAATGCCATGTCTGTTGGTCTGCCCTGGTCCATATCCACGCTGTTCCAATTCCGGGATTGCATCGTTGTTGCTGGAAATTCCACCGTATGTAATTTTTTCACCCAGATTTCTGTTAACGCTTCCTTTTGTGTTGGAATTCTAAACTCCGGTCAATTTATGAGGATTATGAGGTGTTTTCTGTTGCACGACTTAAACTACTTTTGAAGGTACACATGTTTCAACAAAAACCAAGACGATTTTAATAGGTTTTAAGAAATGCCGACAAACCAGAGCACGTTTTTCTCCTATCCCAGAATGCTGTGTGGATTAGCCAGACCCTCCTCCTCAGCCTTGTGGAGGAAGGTCTGGAAAAAAAGCAAGACTAGTTGGCCCACCACTTTGATCACAACTGAAATACCTCAATGTTTCTGGGAGATCAGGTTTATTTTTTGATCCAGCGCGACCATGAGATTGAAATTCATGGTTTTGAGTGAAATATCGATCGGATGAATGGTCATTATGTTTGATACAGACGTTCCGCTTAGGATGAATTGTACTAACTTGAACCTTTCATCTAGCTCATTCAGCTAGTTCATCCGGTCAAAATTTATAATGTGTAATACTTTGGTTCATAACTACAGTAAGTACCTGCAAAAAACTAATTGCATTCCCATCAGCCTCAACTGTACTTTGTACACATTGCTAAATAGAAACTGTTAGCATGTTAAGTTCTAAGATGGTGAACCTACAAACCATGTTAGCATTGTTTTTAAATGCATGTTTGCATGCTGACAGCCTTACAAAGCTGCTAACATGGCTGTGGACTCTTAGTCTTGTTAAGATGACAACCTAACCAAAGAAATCAAGCAATGAAGAATGGACAGAAAATAGGAAAGAGGAAAAGAAAAAGAAAAGAAAATAAAGAATAAACAAAAGAGTAAAGGAAGAGATTTGTAACTAAGTCTCTCTTCTGTGATGTACTGAAATCTCCCAGTATTGATTATTAGTATAGTATTTAGTGGTGCTCAGAATACAAACATGCACACTAATTACTGGTTTACACACACACAGAGACACACACACACACACAC
>NC_048413.1:19695624-19703103 GCF_013103735.1 Etheostoma cragini
GTGTGTGTGTCAAACTTCACAGGCACGTTCCTCCACATCTCTCTATGTGAGTGTTTTGGTGTCAAATTAAATGGATTGCTGCTGTGAAATCTGCAAATCAAAAGGCACACACACATACATATGTTCCATCTCATTTGTTTGCCTCTTGCATCTGTTAAACCTAATTGAGTTTGACAAAAAGTGGTCGAGGTTGAAAGGTGAAAGGTCTTCACATTGTGTTTTTTTTGGACTTTTGTGTGTGTGTCTGTGTGTATTTGTGGTGATAGAGAGAAAGGGACACAGATGAGACAAAGACAGAAAGAAAGAGAGAGAAAGAGGTTCCATTCAGTCCTCTATATACTTTAGCTGCTTGACCATCCTCAATATGGACCTACTTTGACATTCAAAGTAAGTGAAAAATAAGTAAAGCATTCTTTTTTAAATCTTTAATCAAAAGGCCTGTCGCCACAGCCTTGTACTGACAAGTGTCTACCACCATAAACATGTTTTTACTGATAGTGTTTCCTCCCAGAGTCACAACCTCATGACCTTCACCGTCATTAATTACAGCCCAGACAAATAAATAACAGGTTAAGGGGAGGCACTCAGTGACTTCAGTCAAGCATGCAGTGTCTTGCTCGGGCTGTTAACACATTTCTCTGCTTCATTTATCTGCATATACGACTTGCAATTGGATTGATTATCTAATCAGCTGCCTCCTCAAACTCCAATGCGTTATCATGGTAGGGGTTCAGAGCAGAGATAACAAGTTGCATTTTGAGTGTGTGTGGAATATTCATCTTTGAGAAGAGGAGCGATGCTTTGTGGATGCAAGTCAGAATTCCTCACATCACTATATGAGAACTTAAAAATGCACAATATGTGCGGATAATTCTGTGCTTTGTTTTTTCATGACAAGCTTTATAGTGCCAGTAATTTGGCTTCCCCATAATTTGGCTTTATCAGTAGAGCTGTGATCAGTTCCATTTTCTTTGAATCTAGTCTTTGGCATTTGGTGTGTCTGAGTAGAGGAAAATGAGAGACTGTCCTGGAAAGAAAAATGGTCAGAAGAAGTTACACGGCAGCAAGTCTTAAGAAGGTCAGGGTTGTGTTTTCTGTCCTGTCAACTGTAAATGTTGATTTCTTTTAACCATGGATGTGAGGTTTCCATATCCTAAACATAGGTAGTACATTTAGTTACTTAAAGTTAACCACAACTTTTAAAGGGGGGCAGATTAGAAAAAAACACTGTTATGAACAATGATTGGAATGGGAATACTTTTGGAGTCACTTTATAATAGCAGCACTAAAAAACTACCTGTTTTGTAATTAAGGTATTTGTTGAAAAGTAACACGTCAGTTAAATCGACTAGGAAAAAGTGATCAATGTGTGATTTAAAGCATAAGTTATGGAAGATTTAAAGCATAACGTTTTTGACCATATTGTCTACATGTGCTAGAAGAACAATGCAGTAACTCTACAATTAGAACTTCCACTTTCTACCTAAGAATGGCAAATAAATATAATTCTTTCTTGGGACAGAAGCCGGGCCATATACTGTACTGTATGTCCTTCTCCATATTGACTTGTGAACTGGTAAATTCTGTTTGTTTCGAGCAAAACCTAATATAAATCTCTTAAGACTCAAAGTATACTTTGGTGTTTACTGGAATAATGCAGGACTGAACATTAATACATGTGGGCTCCAGATTTAGCATGATACAGCAGCTCATCTTTATGACTCTTTAATGTTTTTTTTTACTGTAATATGTATGAGAAAAAGATGCTGCAGAGGCTAGAGACACAAAAAGATCAAGTGTGGTCAGTCTCCTGCTCTATTCGTTGCAATTCTTACACCTGCCAGGAAGCCACGTAGGTTACATTTATTTTTTATCCTAATGAATATTTTATTGGATGCATGGGAGTAGCTGGTAGATGTTTGGAAAAATAATGCCACACACTTTGATGAGGGTTTCTTGCCATGACTAAATGTTTTCAGTGTTGTCTGGAAGTAAATCAACCGTACTTAGAAAACGGGTTTCTTTGAGGATCAAACAGCTGCTGAGACCAAAGACTTGCAGTCCAGTTCATCCAGCTGTCTTGCTTTGAACGGCTTTCATATTTCTGTGTTTCTGTGATTGTGTGTGTTTGTGTGTGTGTGTTTATGTGTGTGTATATGTGTGTGTGTATGTGTGTGCGGCTGAATCTGTTGGCCCTCATTTCCTGTAAGTATTACAGAATCTGACTTCTCTCCACTGAACATTGGCTGTTTATACTGGAAACTGCTCTCCATGTCCAACCTTGCCTCTCCCTGCCCGGGTTACTCATCATGCATGTCTGGGAGCTGAAGCTTTTTGCTGTTAGCTCCATGTTAGCTCTACCACTGGGCTCAATGGGCATTGCTAATAAACTGGTTATGACCATAAAAGTAATGTCTTATCAAGCAGAATTATCCAAGCAGCATCAGTGTTGCACTTTCAGATTTAAAACACAGAATCCAGGGGCATTTAGCAAAATGTCAGAGGAGTAGACAATAGTTTTTCCGGTCAGCACTAGCAACAGAATAGGGTGGAGAACAAGATTTTTTGTGCAGAAGAAACTGTGTAGATTAATTATTCAAAGGACATTTGATGTTTGATACTCAGATATGCATGGGGGGGGGGTTCTACGGTTACTTTGCAACCGTCTGATGCTGGTCGCAATGTTTAACCCAAGTTGGCACCAATGCTGGTTAGTTAGTTAATTGTTTCTGACATGGCACACCAATAACCATGCCATTTTTACCTTTGAGTCCTTTTGGGGCCCACAGCAATGCAGTAATGCACTATATTGGCAAACCCCTTTAAATCCCCTAAAATATCAGCAATGTGCATTGGAAAACGTGCCAAAGAGGTTGAAAGTTCAAAATTGTCAGCCTGCCCAGGACAAACTTGGAGAATAAATAGTATGAGAAAAAATGTTTGGGTCCTCAAGCTAATTTATTGACTGCATTTGAGTGTTGCATATTTAAAAATGAATGTGCCATGGCCAAATTGTGATGAAGTGTTATACTCACCGTAAACAAATCAGACCATGATTTAAATGATTTGTAGCCTATGTTACTGTTGCTGCTCATACTGTATTTCTCAAAAGAAAGAACACATTTTGCCATGAACCCCATTTCTTTCTGTTATGAAGAAGAAATTGTGTCTCCACTACAGCTCTCTGGGGCCACCTTCTTTAGCCTAAGATTTTTTCTTTCAGTATACTGAAAAACTTGTCGGAAGACTGTGACACATGCTTACTAAACTTTCATTTAATCCGCTGCACTAGATATTGTTACTCAACCACTATAATTGTTTGACCTGTTGTTAGACATGTGGGAAGGGATTTTACCTCCACGGGAAGTCAGTCTCAGTATTGCAAATCTCCAGACTGAGAGAGGCTTCCAGAGGTCTTGGCAATGTTCTTGTTAGTTTATGTTAATGTTACATATGTTTCAGAGAAAATGTAGTAATAATTTTGATGTTTATAATTCAATACATACCTTTTTTAACCCCCAAGACACAAAACTGTGGTTAACGTGGTCAGTTTAAAAGTTTGGACAGTGTGAAGCAGCAGTTTGGTATTGCTGGGGAGAATCATGTGTGATCAGTCACCCTCCTCTTGATAATCCAAGGTTCATACATGAACATGGTCTTTTGTTTCTACCAAATAGCCTTACCTCGGCAATTCATAGAGTGATTAAATGTCTCCATTTTAAATTCTGGCTACATGTTATAACTTCTCCCTAAAAATCTCCCAGAGAGACAAAACCAGTTTTGGTAATCAAACAACTTCATTTTATGTTTAACGCCACTCCCTTTTGTTGCGAATCCCACTTGGAGGCACTTTATTGCCACTTAATCTCAGTAAGACCACACAGATATTTAAAAAAACCCAAATCCCAGTGTGGGAAAGCAGAGACATATTTCCTTTTTTCAACATTTCATTCCACTTTTTTCTCTCTTTGGCCACACAGATCTCTAAGACAACTCCCTGAGTAGTAGAACGGAAACACAGGAGAGACGGATTTCTATTCCTTCTCAGTCCACTTGGTGGGCTCTCATAGACCTCCTATATCTTTTGTAATGACATAGAGACATAATATAAAGACCAGCCTTTTTTCTAACTGGAGATACATTTTTACACATGTTTGTCATGAGTAAAGGCATCCAATACCAATTTAGAGGGAAACAACATGTCAGATTTGCTTTATGATATCCCCTCTCCCTCAACAGAAACATCCCTGCATACAGTATGTGAAAACCAGATGCTCTTTTTTTTCAAAGATCAAATACTTCAGAAATCTAACTAATTTATATTCACTGAAAGCATTCTCAACACAAACATTTGTTTGTTTTGATATATTACTTACTGGTCGGGTTTTGTTTAGGTAGAAAAAGGAGCCAGTGGGAAAGGGCAATATGATGGTGTAAACTATTTCTCGTAAGGCAGTGACATGGTTTACATCAGTGCCTCAGAGCACTCGAGGAAATCTTTCAGTGTCTGACTGCGAGTTTGAGAGGGACATGGGCCACACACAAAATGACAGATTTACTAGACTCATTCACAACACATGCTTTTGTAAAAACACGAAGAGAATAGCACACATGCACATGTCCATGCGTTGAAATTAAGAAATGACATTCACTCACAAGGCCAATAACCATTAACCTCTCCACGTAGATGGCATTCAACTCATCTATTTTGACATCAACACACACCATGCATGCACACATTTTGAACAGAGACACACCAGACACTCATTGTGCAGATCTGTTGATTTGAGTTTGACCTTTTTTGACTAAAGAGAATGACACCCAGCTGATCCCGTCATTCTCTGCGGACACTCGTTCTGTCAGCTGCTGCAGTTACAGACAGGAAGTAGGAAGTAGTTGTGCCCTCTGCTTCCTCTGGACCTCTGTTTTGTAAGCAAATGTCTTGATACTTGTTTCCTCAGACACCACTTCTTTTGTTCTCACTCCAGTGTATGCTTGAGTGTCTGGACCTTTGACATTACCAACTTGAATATCTTTGTCTCCAGTTTCAGATCTGCATACACAGCAGCTTAGGACGTTATGGAGTTTATTACGTTAAATTCAGAGTCAGTGTTGGTGTCTTCATGTCCCTTACGACTCAAAACTTAAATTTCACATAACAGTTACCCCTCACACCTTAATTTTGGCACCCAGACATTTCTGATGCTTTCCAAATCTTGACAAATTTCATTTGACCTGATTGTGGTGAAACTCATTTTTGGCTGAAATCCAAAAATCAGAGATACGAGTCCAATGCGGGACACTGAGGATATCACATTTCATCTAATAAAGCGCTTTCCTTGGCTCTCATTACAAACATGTGGGATCAATAACCCTTGTTAAGAAATCATTTTGGTTGACTTTAATATCTTGAAAATAAACTTTGCTGCATGTAGATGACAGTTACTTTTGCACTGTGTGATTTGATTTATTTAAGGCCTTTGCTTGGTGTGTGTGTGTGTGTGTTTATGTGTGTCTGTGTGTGTGTGTGTGTGTGTGTGTGTGTGTGTGTGTACTCTACAGTATGTGTGTTTAACGTGTGCAAGAGTGAATGTTTAGATCTTGTACCTAGGCAGAAATATCTTGCTATACCATGATAATTTAAGTAACATAATGTAGTTTTAAATTTTCTTGTTAAATGGAAAGCTATACATGTTTTTTTTATCAGTAGGATCAGTATCCAAATTGACAACATACAGCACTTTATTTACAAAATAGTACCACAAGTCCCTCCTGGCAACTCTTTGAGTGAATGAATATGATATTATACCTTTCCCGTATTAATTCGAGATGCAAGATTTTAATTTTGTGTGAATTTATCTGTGTTTTGCAGACAGAGTGTGCCAACTTTGTTCGCCTCCTGCAGCCCTACAATCGCACCCACCTCCTGGCCTGTGGCACCGGGGCCTTCCAGCCTATGTGTGCCTTCATCTATGTGGGGCACAGAGGAGAGGTAAGCGGGTATGAAAATAGGCAGTGTGTGTGTATTGGGTATGTGTACATGTGGCAGGGGGTGGCTGCTGGAGAGGACTGAAGGGGGGAAGGGGGTACAAAGTATCGCGGGAGGGCATATGTCTCAGCACATCCGTCATACACAGACAGACAAAATACACACAGCCACAAAGACAATAGATGGTTACTACTTGTTAAAGATAACAGTCAGTTGGTCTTTTGAGTAAAACTCTGTGATATACAGCTGACACAGAAAACTATTTTACTGTGTGCATGCTGAAGTACGGCTGCACTAAAGGAAATGTTTGTAAACTGTAGATTAAACAGCCTTTGGCAACTACAGTATGAATATAAATCTAAACTGGCAGTGTGGTCATGTTTTTGTCCACCTGATGAAAGTAAGATCAATATTCAATCTAATTTTATTATCTGCTAAATGCTCCACTGTGTTCACCAGCTAGTCGCTAACTTTGTCTTTCTGGCTTTTGTTGTTGGGTTAGTGAAGTGTACACTTAACTTGTGTTTGCAGAAAACGGCTACTTACATAGACTTATGTAAGAGCTGGGAGACTGGACTACACAGAAAATGAGCAGACCAGAAAACCCAATTGGGTTAGCATTGTAAGATAGTTTTTACATTACACAGAGATGTTTACTTATATGTGGAAAAATAGGAAAAAGAGCTTATCACAGAACATTCAATTTAGGGTTGGACAGGCATCAGTGTTTTATAATTACATTTAGTTTAATGTTTAAATCAAATATTTTGCTCAGTGACGTTGAAAGTGTAACTGTAACACCAGACAAGTTGGTAAAGTAAATTAATGCTGACTAAATTAAAATTAGTCAATCCCAAATTGATAAAAGACTAGATAAAGTCACGGGGAATGGTTTTCTAACTAGTTCACAGTATGAACAAACCATGAAGAAACATCTGCATTATTATGTCAGTGTAGAGACAGGATGCCAGTATACATGTATGAATATGTTGTACTGTACATTTGATATGATAAGGAATCAATGAGTGGCCTCAAAGTAATCCTGTGGGGGAAACCAGCGAAATGGAACGCATATGGTTGGTGCCAAAACACAGCTCAGACTCTGCAGATCCATGGGGTTCAAGGTTAAGCCTCAGCAGGCAGCTCTGCAATGAGTCTTTCTATAGCGCTACTCAGCCACAGCGTTGGGTCCTCTATACATCTTTTCAACCTCACAGGCTGGCTCTCTACAAAGCCACTTAGCTCAGTGGGACACTCTGCAGAGTCTCACACTTGGAGCCATTTGAAAGACAAGAATCAATGAATGGAGCTATTAAGACGGAATCGTAGCTCACTGCCCTGCCTGGCCCAGCAGGAGGGGGTCAAACTGGGCAAGAGGAGACTGGAAAGCTGGATGTTGGCAAGGAGCTAAGGAAAGGGAAATTACATTGGGGAGGAAGAGTGCCAACCTTTCAGTTGGAAGTGTGTGTGTGTGTGTGTGTGTGTGTGTG
>NC_048413.1:19703113-19727481 GCF_013103735.1 Etheostoma cragini
TGTGTGTGTGTGTGTGTGTGTGTCTGTGGGGAGGATTGCATGTGAACAAAGTACAGAAGGTGCATTGCAGCATTTTTTTCTTCATGTGGATTTAGTTGCTCGTCACAGTGTGTGCTCTCCTTGGTGCCTTTTTCTGCCTCTCTCTCAATCTGTCATCCTTAGTGCGGTTTATTGCATGTGGTGAACAGCAGCGCATGTCTTACTATGCCCCTGCTGAATAACTTTAAGTCCAGTAACAATATACTGTGGTCTGCATGGTTGAGAACAAGGAAAACAAAAATTAGACATACAAAAATAAGTCAGTGAAATTCTTGAAGGGTGGTACTGGGCTAAAGGACAGAGCAGCCATATTATGAAAAGTAGGTCACCTGTGAACCTAGTTGCAGATGTCTGCAGGTACGTTAAGGAAAGACAAGAATGTGCAAGAGCAGTTTAAGTAACCCATAGTCTTCATAGGTAAAGGAGTTTTAGTCATGAGTAAACACTGTGTGTATGTGCTTACAATTCTGTGTTTGTATCTGTGAATGTGCAGGTGTGCATGAAATAAATCCCAGGTTGTGTCGGCTGTAACTGTGTCAAAACTCAGAACACCTCAGCTGTCCTGACTAATGTTAAGATACCAGTTGTCCTCCTGCTTGTGTGTGAATGGACAACACCACAGGGAGCCTGTCCATTTATTTAACCAATCGTTAACTGGTGGAGAACACACACCCGTCTGTTTGTCTGACCTCTCGAGGGAACGCCTCGGACTGGACTCTGGGTGGGATGACCTATGACCTCCTAGGTGTTTCATCTCAGTTAGGGGCAGACAGACACGTAGTCTTTCCGTCTCTCTCGTACCACCGCTCTCTGTCTCACTCTTGTGTTGCCATCTGTTATACAAATTGTACCCAAAACTAATAAATGTAGCAACAATGTAAATTAGGCTCATTTTACATTAGCTGTGTAGAAGTGAAGAAATAGTCTCTCTTACTGTCAAACAATGTTTGGTTTTGGAGCTGTTGTTGTTATTTGGTTTCAGTTCATCTTAACTGTGTTTCGTGCTTTCATCCAAAGTTAGAAACGAAGAAATGTATTTAGCAATATTTTAGTGTTCCCCTACTGCGTCAGAAGTTTTCATATTTCTGGGAGGTCTTCGGGTCCAACATTTGAGAATCAATAAAACTATTGTGAAATTGTGCAACAAGATTTAATTTTATATGGCCAAAAAAGCTGAAAAAAACGTACAGCAAGTAGGTAGTTTAGTGAACAAAATACGTCACCCCTTTTGTTTTTCTTTGAGTGTAAAAATGATGTGAGGAATGCCCACACATGTGCATGTGCACGCACACACACACATACAAACTTGAGTCCCCATGGTGAGTGACACAGCTGCCTGAGTACTGTCATTGATGGAAAAATAAACCACTATATTACAGTGACGACATAGAGAGGGCTAGACCTCACACACACAAACACGAATACACACACGCACAGTCAAGCAAAACAAATGACACAAACTTGAACATATAAATATGCAACGACACAGACAGAAACACACACAAACATGATGAAAGGCATGCACGGTCAAGCATGGAAGCAAATGTGTAGAAAGACATATTAAAACGCAGGGAAGCAGATATTTATATGCACTAACAACAACCGACAGATTGAAAAAAAAAACCCATTTTAAATTCATTCAAGCTGAACAAATGCACAAACATTAGGACACACAAATAACTCACTGACCTCCTCAACAGAGTCAAATTGTAAACTAAAGCAGTTCCTATGCTCCAGCTTTCAGTAAAAAGCCCACTTTTACTTTGCAGTTATGCTTTTTGGCACTCAGAAAGCAAGTTGCTGAGTAACTCACTTCCTCTCACCATGAGATTTCTACGACAACCTCAGTAAATGCTCCACATGGGACACTTTTTAAGTCCTTTCGGTAAAAAAAAGCTCTTGAATTAAGGTGGATGAACAACTGGACTAAAAGGAGTTAAGGGATTTATAAGCAATACATTGTTGTTTATGCTTTGTTTATTTCCCCCATGTTGCCTCTGGATCAATGCCCTACAAACTGGAACTTTTCTGTAATCTATGCTCCATATTTCCATTTTTTTCTATTACAGTAACACTAACTTTCTCTAACTTTATCGCTGTATTTTATTTTTTGTCTTTCACTTTCTTTCAACGGAGAAGAATGATGTGCAAAGAAGATTAAGCGGGAGAGCAAGCTTCCCATGCTTTCACCGGAGTGAGAGTTGAGTGGTGAGAGAGGGAGCCCAGCTAATATTTGACTTGACGACAAGGACAAGGCCAAGTACAACAGCATTTCAAATGAGGTCTGTTGGTTGGCCAAGTTGCCTTTAAGCTGCTTGAAGGGAGTCTAAAATGTAGACTTTTAAACATTTAACAAACAAAAAAACACTCTAGACTAAATATGAGTTTTATCCAGTGTTAAACTGTAAATAATAAAAATTGACAATTAACAACAAGTTGCCATTTGAGGACTCAAAGATAAAACTCGGGACCCTTGGACAGATGTTTTGAATCATCAAATTTGAAAGGGCAGCACTGGTTTATATTTGCTGAATTGTATACATTCAGTAACATCAAGCTCTACTTTATCAAAGCATGAACAAGAGGGAGGACAAGATGGGAGGGAGATAGAGAAGAAGATGAGAGGCGGAAAGGAGCTGGGAGTACAAAAGGTGAAGGTCTGCTTTGTTCAACTCAAAAGGATAGAGGGATAGAGATGGGGAGGGGGAAAGCAGCAGCCAGAAACTTGTATTACTTGGTAATATGTGATTAAAACTAAAAAATCAAAGTTTCCCTTCCTTCTGCAAATCTTACATGGACTGTGTTCTGTTTCTTTTAGTACAAAAGACAAAAAGACAAAGAAGATGCCTTCACGTCCTAGTAAACAAATGTGTTTTGACAAATTTGTCAAATTAAACCAAGTAAGGCTGTAGCAGGAAAACTTTTGGGTGTAGCCTATTAAGCAAGGATGCCGTTTATGGCCGAAAACAATCAATTTATTTTCATTTTTAAGTGGATAAGTGTGTGTTTTTTTTCTTATTTTAAGGCAGCTGATTTAGAGTCACGATTGTGGTCAGCATTACATATCAGTTTTGTAAAGGGGTCAAGGTTGGAAGAAGTAAATATAATTTCTTACAATTGAAATTATACAAATGTGCATGCATTTGTATCAGTAGTCACTTGTCTAAATGGTTTTGTAGTAGGGATCCCATGTATTTTGCTTGGCACAGCTGAGTATAAAGTGGCCTGGATGTCTTTCTCTCATTCTGTCTCTCTGTATCGCAGCACTTGTGTGTATTTAGCTTGGCAGAGTTTGGCCAAAGTGATTCTGACAATCTAATCAGCTGCATAGGCACAATTCCTCTGGATCTTAATGAGATAACACAGACACATACATACACACACGGAACAACCCCAAAGCAGCACACTCTCTTTAATGGAGAAGACGAACAAGTGTGCAGTGAAAGAATTGGACACAGAAGTTCACTAACACACACCAACATGCAAACATACACTTGGACATGAAGTGACATTAGCTCTGGGAACAAAAGATCAAAGAGGTACTGATAGAATAATGATGACTAACGGCTAGGCAGAGAAGGAGATGGAGAGCAGAAAACAGATGGAAATATTAGCAGAAATTCAAGAGAGAGAGAGAGAGAGAGAGAGAGAGAGAAAGAGGACAAAGGTTAACTTAGCAACAAAACAAATAAACTACACATTTTACTAAATTAAATAATTATACCGTGCGTAAAGTCAAGTGAAAAGGACAAAATAAATGCTCATAAGTCACATTGATGTACAGGACTGAATAAATAGGGAAAGACAAGCGTCAGAATATGCGTTTAAATATCCCTCTTGATCTGAAATGTGACTAGTTGTGAGCGTGTGTTTAAGCATTGTGAGTGCTGTTTGGCTGCACATGAACACTTTGACACCTGTAAAACTCATTCAAACTTCTTTACAACGATTCAAAAAGCTACATGTGGATGAAACAAGAAATGAACTGTCTCTCCTTATTTCCTGAGACCTGTTGGATATGCCAGTGTATATGGAATATTTTCCATGTTTCTGACAATAACAATTTGCCGTGTTCATCTTGCTCAGCACGAGTGAATATGTGTTGCCGCACGTACAGCACCACAGTGTGCGTGGGTGTGCGCATTGTTGACTGTGTTACAGTATTTTTACCCCGCTGACTTCAATGTCATCATTTCCTCTGTGATCTCCGTCCAATCAAAGTAACAATACTGCATTGTCTTTAAGAGGAACAGAGAGTCACACACACAGAGTTCACTGTAAGGACATTTAAATCAGTAACATGGAATCTAACAGTCGGTCCATCTCTAGGTCCTGTCAGCTTACATTCCCTTTGTATCCTGAAAAGATGACTACATTTAGACTCGCGCTGGTCATGCCTGGTAGCCTTGTACACTGATGTCGTTGAAGGGGGAGTAAAAAGGCTTAAAACAAAAGGTCTTTTGTCCACAGCGACCCTGTTTTGACCTGGCAAATCACACAATCCAAGGATATGGCCAGTGTTCGTCAGGTGAACTTGACTAACTGGTGAATGACAAAGAAAGAATCGTTCTGTTATTTTAATTGCTTCCTTACTTCTACACTTGAGTCAGAAAAAAGAATTTGACTGAAGTCTGATGCTCAATGGCGATCCATAAAATCCTGAATTACAATTATTTTCTCCCTCTGGCACTTCTTTACTTGAATTTTTCTGTTTTTATTGATCATTCTGGAAACTCAGGTCTTTTATTCCAAACAGTCTATTGATGTTGCTGAAGTCATGAATCACATCCCTTACTGTGCAGCAGGATGTTTTTCCCAAAAAGATACATGGCACTCCTCACAGCAAAAGAAAAAGGTTTCATAAATATGACATTGGTTCTATCAAGTTGGCAAGAATTCTTGTTACATGTAAGTGCCATGGATCATGATATTATACAGTATATCATACGTAAACGTACTTTGTATTCATTTGTTACCCTGCTGGCTATACACATTCCAGCTTCTAGGGTTGGTCTGGTTTGGGAACCATGTGGGAAACCTTTCTTATGAACTCTGGCAACTACACTGATCCTTTATTTCCTTGTTTCTCAGACAGCGTCTGATTTCTCAGACAGACACAGAGTGCAGTGGGAGGACAATAAATCTAACACATAGGGTGAAACTTAAAACAGCTAGTTGTTGAGCTAGATGATGCATTCTGTCTTACATTACTACTAGCTGGAATTAATGACCTACTGTATGAACCTCCAATCGTCTTTTTCTTCCACAGCATGTGTTCACCATGGATCCTTCAAATGTGGAGAATGGACGAGGGAAGGTTCCACACGACCCCAGCCTCCCCTTTGCTAGCACTTTCAGTGGTACGTTCCATAATGTTTTGCCTTTTAACGATTTCTCAAGTGTTTTTTGGTGCTAATATGGATTGGGAACTAGTTTCCACAAGTTATTTGGCCCAAACTGTTGCAAGTCATACCCTTTTCCTCTTGTTTCCTGTCTGCCTCTTCACTGTCAACTGTCAATATAATAAAAGGCAATAATAAAAATAAAGGCAAACATGCAAAAGGAAAGAAAACGTAATACACTGAGGATGTAAGGTCCAAAGAGGTGGTTGATCTCTAATCCCATTGCGCCAAGTCTGTAATAACAAAATACAAATTTCACATGTTAACCCACTTTGACAAAGCTATCAAATTAAGGTTGGCCTTTTTGCAGTTTGGTGTTCTCTATCTGCCACATCTAACTACTTAAAATGCCAAGCACTGATGCTCTTTTTCTACACACTTCACCTCTGCACAGGTCTCTGCTCTGTTTTGAAATGATAATACCCTGAAGAACAGCAACTAGGAAACTTTCTTTGGCTCTAAGACATGCACACACTCTGGAGCTGTGCTGAGTAGGTTAAATAGTTTTGTTTTTTTCTCTCTGAATGTCATTAGGTACTTAGTTTGTGAAATGGTGCTGATTTCTACCAGTGATAGACAGTCCTGGGAGCCTCAGAGGCAGGAGGCGTGTGTGTGTGTGTGTGCAGCTCTCCTTCACCTTCACCTTCCTCCCTCTGCAGCTGGGTGTTTTGAACAGCAGAATTGATCCCACAAAGCATCATACAATATTTGGCAGGAAATTGTTCAATTACAGCCAAGTATTCAGTAGATCTGACTTCAGCAGAGACAGACTGTACTGTAGACATACATACAGAATAATACACATAAAGCTGAGAAACAGAGGAATGCAATTTGCTTGTATAAGATCACCTTTTTAATTGTTCATGAAGGGACCTGCTCCTCATGGTTTGCAGGGTTGTGTAAGATGACCAGATAGCTGGAATTTAAGTTCCAATTACAGGACTGAGTCTGGCAAACTGCTATATTTTGTTTCTGTCTCTGACCGTGACCACTGACCTCTCTATCGATTTTCTTCATCAGGGATCATTGGCCTCTGCTACATACCAGCACCATTTTCATCCTTTCTCTGATGTAAAGTTTACAAGCCTTTAAACTAGTCTGAAACACAGGCATACAAATACAGCTTGACAAAAATACTACAGAATATCAAGGAAAAAAAGAGTAAGAGGTTGGTTGGAGTGGTGTTTGGTTCCAACAACACAGGACTTTCACCCAGGAGAACGGGGTTTGTGTCCTTCTCATCACGTTTCCTAAACCCAACGGTCACTTTCCTCTTTTCCTACACCCAACTGTCCCGTTCTTCTTTTCCTAAACCCAACTGTCCCATTCTTGTCCATGGGACCATGTCCAGCGTATCATGAAAACGTAAGCCCACCTACAACATTTTCCTTAACCTAACTGCGTCCAACGTTTTGATATGACGATGAAGGAGAATTTTAGCATCAATAACAATTCCAAAGGCACCTGACCCAGCATCCATATTTTTACGCGTGAGAATGTGAGAATGTGTTGTCATCAGCTATCAGCCCCCTGCTTTCCCCCTCTCTTCTTCTCAATTTCAGGATCTGCTCCCAAAATACACAAAGCTGAACTGGCCCTGTTGTCACCAATTATTGTATCTACATTTGTTTTTTCATATGTGCTTGTGTGAAAATGAGTTTGGGTTGTATGTACAGTATGTGTGTTTGCATCTGTTTGGCAAAGAAGGATGTGTGTGTTTCCATTATTGCAGCCAAATTTTATTAGATAAGAATTCATTTTACACCAATGAGGTCACTGTCTGTGGCCAGATTCCTTTTCTACATTGGTCAGAATGCCTAAAAAAATTAACAGTTGTGTTATTTTAAACAAATAGGCTTATTTTTTAACAGCTCTCAATATTCTCTTATAACTTGATTATCTGACCGGTGACCGGTAGTTATTTTTGTGACCAAACCAGCTTAGATTGCGGTCTTTTCTGATGACAGATAACCCTGGCTGCTAAAGGCTTTTCCAAGGGTCATTTCCTCAACGTGCTTCAGGAAAGAGTTTATATCTGTTTGCAGGAAAATCCATTTTCTGAATTCTTGAAATTTAAACTGCGTCCATGCTTATGGTGGAGGAGGATGTACTCTACGGAGTGGGTTTGAGTTTGGGTTTCAGATTACTCTCCCCATGTTTTTATATCGGATGTCTTCAATTTCTTCTTTCCTTCCCATCCCCATTTGCCTGAACCGCAACATTTTTCTCTGTCACCCTTTATTTCATTATTGTTTTTTTACTGTGACAAACTTTTTTATTTTCCCCTAATCTCTTTTCCTTTATTGCTACTGTTTTTACATTTGCTCCTTCTTTTCCAATCCCTTCCACCGTTTTCATTCTGACCCTCCTCTGTCATTCCTGTTGTATTTATCCATTCTATTCCTCCCCTACCTCTATCTGGTAAACTTATCCTCCGTCTACCACCACCTCCCCCTCTCTCTATAGGTGGGGAGTTGTATACAGGTCTGACGGCAGATTTCCTGGGTAGAGACTCTGTGATCCTGAGGAGTATGGGAGGACGCTCCACCATGAGGACAGAGACTGACCAGAAACTTCTTCATGGTAATGCTTCACTGTTTTATCAACTTATTACTACATTCAATACTGTAATGAGGAAATACAAATCAAACTTGTTTGTGTTTTCCTAGAGTCCTAGAGTTTTCGTATCTGAACCTTGGAGTGTGTTATCATAATTATCTTATGTCTTATCAATTTTTAAACTCATCATCAGGTCAATTTGAACAGTGAGAGTTAATCAATACATAATGTTAATATACTTTGCACAACATTTTACCAACACTTGCCAGCCAATATTTTCTTGAAATGAATTGCTTTCTCCTTTCATATTAATGTGCACCTCTCTTTCGTCTTATATCTTCCTCGGCAGACCCTAAGTTCATCGCTGCCCATCTCATCCCAGACAACGATGACAGAGACAATGATAAAGTGTATTTCTTCTTCACTGAGAAGGCCACAGAGGCAGGGGACAGGGAGGGGGCCATACACACACGAGTTGGACGAGTGTGTGCGGTGAGATATTTTACAACTCTTTATTTGTACACATTTATTTCGTGAGACAGTAAATGCGGATGTTTCTAGTATTAAGGCTGCAACAGTCAACCGGTCTCTAGACATACATATACTTTTACTTGAAAAGGTTTTGAGATATTTATCACTGAGTCGTTTGCTGTAACTATTCCAGGGGAGGTGAATGTTTTGTTAGTGTTGCTTAAAGCATTTATAAATGATGTGAAAAACTCAACAGACGTTTTCTCTCCAGAAACAATGTCCCAGTTACTCAGGATAATCCAAAAAGTTAGATACAGATGTATACGGAAAGATTGAGAGATGATCTGTTGGCAGGTTGGGGATGAGTGAAGACAGATGGGCGGGTGAGCTACAATGCTTTTCCCTATTCAATTATCCAGTCCCAGGATTGAGACATCTGCAGGGGTGTTTCACTTGAGGAGCAGGTTGTGATCTGGAAGATTCTGGGAGTACTTTGGGGCTTTCATGTTTTCAGGAGAATTAGTTGTGGGTCTTACATGTTGATTCTACACCAGGCCTTTCAGGCTGATGTAGAGATTCCCACTTTCACTTAAAGTCCACTGGATGAGAGCTAATATGAAAAGAAAAATATGGTGAAAAGGTGAGTTAGAAAGAGACTATAATGTATATGTAAGGGTCTTTTTCTACATGGTAACATATCTGGGTTAACCTCCCAGCACATGGAGGTAATGGTTTTATGGGTTTATCCTGCTATTGTGACAATTCCAAACCTTTTTGTGTTGAAGACATCATGATATTCTAAATCATATGATTGTTTTTTATCCTACTAAAAACCACTCGGCTGTCAAATTGGCCAACTGGGATCCCAATCTGCTCTGCACACTCTCTTGCATTCTGTCAAGCATGAATTTTTCTTAGAAAACCAAATGTGTGCTGCGTGCACAACACACAAATATAGGCATGCATAGAAGAATACAAACACACACACACACACACACACACTCTTACACACACACACACACACACACACACACATAGCTGCCGGATTTCTTTAGAGCCTGTTTGACTGTGCCAGAGTTCGCAGAAACTTCTCAAAGAAAATCCCAGCTGAACCTTCAAATTATAACTTTGTTTGTCATTCTTATCTCCATCTCTCTTACCCCTCTTTCTCTCCCTATGCGTATTATAGTATTTTGTCTTCAGCCCTCTTTTCATCCCTCAGGCAAATCTGAATAATTGTCATCCCTTCCCATGTGTTTTTTGCCAGGAAGCCCATTATCACCGCTGATCCTCATCACACACGCACAAAAATGTCAATGCATGCACTCTTTCACACACAGAAAATATGTGGACAGTAAAGCACACACACATGCATACAGTTCTCATTCCCGATTTATTCTCTGCAAACTGCAAACATCTTCAAAAGAATAAAACAAACCAAACTGTACTTCTACTGCCACTGTTGCCTCAAAAAACCTCATTGCCTTATCTTTAATTTTAAGCTCAATATCCTGATACTGTCTATTGTCCCAAAATTGGGGGACAAGGTACAAACAGGGCTACAAGTCCAACTGTTTCACACAATTCACCCTTAAAGCTGATTTAACCACAGTGTTTCAATCCAAATCCTGTGTGCTGGAGTACAGAGCCGTAACAATAAAATTGTGTACTTGGAAATGAATATGCAGCTCTGTTTCATTGGGTTTACGGTTTTCTCTGCTAGAATGATGTTGGAGGTCAGAGAGTGCTGGTGAACAAGTGGAGTACCTTCATTAAAGCCAGACTGGTCTGCTCTGTACCTGGACCTCACGGCATTGACACACACTTTAACCAACTGGGTAAGATACACACAAACCTTTTTGAACAAAGCTTCTGTCCCTGCACACATGCAGCATGCCACAGAGATGCACACAAAGACTATTTACACACACTTGTCCTCTTCCACAAACAAAGGTCATACAATCACAATTCCCTCATTATAGTATATGTAACACACATAATGGATGGCATTATTTTTTTTTATACAACAGAGGATATATTTCTGCTGCGGACCAAGGATGAGAGGAACCCAGATGTCTATGCAATTTTCAGCTCCATCAGGTGAATAACTACGGAGCTTCATACTTTGTGTGTAATCAGTACAAAATGACATCACTGTTGAGTGTGGCTGCAAGTGCACCAGAGCATGATTGATGCTGGGTATTCAGCCTGGTTTGTTTCTCAAGTAATGATGGTTCAATTGTGTGTGTTCACTGACTTACAAAATTAAATTTCTAGTGATGTTGGGCAGTATGACCATCATTGATGCACATAGTTAAAACCTAGAAATATCTACCTTCATGTTTGTTTTTATTTTCAACAATTTCTTGCAATGTCATGTTTCTTGCAAATTAAACTAATCTTCCCACATTTGATGTCAAATATTAAACCCAAATAATAAAGTTATTGGTGGAAATTCAACTGTATATAACCCCCTATCTCCTTTACAGTAATGTGTTCCAGGGTTTTGCCGTGTGTGTTTACCGTATGGCTGACATCAGAGAAGCCTTCAATGGACCTTTTGCCCATAAAGAAGGCCCAGACTACCAGTGGGGGGCCTACGAAGGCAGGGCCCCTTATCCAAGACCAGGCGTGGTGAGTAAAGTATATCACCTCTAACTCTAAATGTACTCAAATGTTTTGGTTGCCTAACCTTAACTGTACCTTAACCGTACGGTACTTACCATGACCACAATATTTCCAGATGCTTATACATGACAACATTACAGTATAAGGAAACACATGATGTTCTACTCTTCATATGCTGATGACATGCAGCTTTACATTTCTTTAGCCTCTGCTGACTTCTGACCTACAGTATAAACAAACTGGTGAACTATCAGCCAAAAGACTCATTTTAATCTGTACTCATCAATAGTACAAAAATGTATATCTCAAAAATCTGACTCTGAGAAGCGGGTTAATGCAATAATTCTATTTTTGTTGGATAACAAAAAGGAAGGATCAAGCTCATTTTACAACACAGCAGCAGCACAACAAATCAAAGCCTCCCAAATGACCATACATGTGAATCAACACCTCTCTAAAACAGTTTCAACAATGTCCAAGGATGTCCAGTAACCTACATTTTTTAAAGACATAATGGGGATGGCACATATTCTTAAATTAAGTGGTTACTCAGGCCTACAGTGTGTGCTAGAATAGAGAGGGTGATATTTTTTTTTAAATGACGCGTAGAAAGTGTTCACATCAGAAAACTATAAACTACTGTATGTTGTAGTGCAGCTGTGGAGACTATACACAGTACAGAGCCTTCTCCTGGTTTATATCCTGACTCTCAGTGGAGCTCTGTCATGTTCTCTCAACCACTTCACTATATTTCATACACACAAACACACGTGTGTAAGGCAACACACATACACACAATCACATTGCACTGGTACTTCCACCTCATTACCAGAGTGCAGGAGAGCATATGGAGGCAGAATAAATATGAATAATGTGAGAACAGAGCAGGCACCTCTGTGGTTTCACTCTGCTGACTCTCTGATTAACAGGAATGCCTTGGACCGAAACTGAGTATGAGAGAGTGAGAGAGAGAGAGAGAGAGAGAGAGAGAGGGAGGAAAAAGGTGATGGAAATGAAGAGGGACAAATTAGCTGGAGTTAAGATATTTACCATAATCTCTTGTTAAACAATTTCAATGACCTAGATTTTTCTCTATCGCTGACAACAGCTTGAACATTAAACTTTTGTTTTTCCCTGGCTTTTAGTAACAGATTACATCTTTATACTCTGTCATATTCATCAAGTCTCCTTACTCACCTGTCAAAACTCAGCCATAAATGGAAAAAAAAGCTCAGTACATGAGAGAAAATTGTTGGGTTTATCCTCCCTAGGTATTTATCTTGAATTGACATATTACTTCACGTTGTTGAAATGTGTGTCAGAACTCATTCTATAATAAAGGGAATGATGGGATAGTCTAGATCTTAGAGCTTTAATGGTAATCCTACCTGGAAGGAATTTTGTGAGGCACTAGTCTGTTTCCGCCATCCACAATGACATCTAATTTCATCATAAAAGCCTCATGTTTAATACTTATATATCAAGCTTCTGCACTGCTATAACAATGATTTTATCCTGTATGATCTACACAGCATTTAATTTACCTAGGTATTTCTATTTGATTGATTCGTGATGTGAAAATTATTTTCACAGCCTGTTTCAAATCAACAGTACTATATTATACTTTTACCTCAATAATCAAAGCATCATCTGCACATTTTTCTGCCGCCTCCCTGCACTGAGAGTTTGGCTTGAATTCGAAGTGTCATACTTTCAACCATAAAGGCTTTTGATGTTAAACTTAATTATCTTTTCCAGATTGAGTAAGAACCCTGCTATCTGTTAAGGGGTTGTCAACTGTCTTCTTTGGTTTGAGATTACAGGATATAATTAATGTTCTTAGTTCAAAGAGAGGTTTCTGCTAACCTATTTATATGTCTGTTTAACATATAGCCATACTCCCTTTTACGCGTAGTGTTATTTTCTTCCACCGAACTTACATTCAAGTAACATCAGGAACCAGTGAGTATGTAATTGGTACCTGATTCATCCAATAAATTGACTGTATTATAAAGTGTTACCAAAAATGGATTCTGTTGTGTTTGTGTTTTTCTTGCAGAAGAGTGAAACCGCAACTAGAAAGGTTGATATAGACAGAAAGAATGTCATTTTCCAAGATTTGAACCTCAGTTAATCTCTCTTTTGTCTAGTGGGTTTGTTTGTTTTAATGGAGCAATTTGCCAAATGCAACACAAAAGGGCTTACCCACAATGCATACTGTGCTTAACACACATACATACAAACACACTATAATACACACAAATAATGGATGTGAATTGAAGTCTGCCAAATATGCTCACATCTTCTCTCTCTCTCTCAATTATCCTCATTTGGCTCTCAATTGGAGATGGAAAGCAATCGGCCTGATGCAGCAAAGTTTGGAGTTGACAAGAGATTTTGGAGCTGTTCCAGTTTAGGTTTTATGCACTTTGCAAACAGATGCAGAATAGTTTAGAGAGCAGTTTAAAACACTGACAAATCCTAAATGTTGAAGAAACATAGTCGTTTAAGTTCCAAAAGAAAAGTGCAAAATATTATGTTGTTTTGTTTCCGTGTGTAAAAGTAACAATTTATTAACAAAAGGTTAATTTTAGCATACAGCTTACTCCAAGGTTAGATAAAGTGCTTGGAACCCATTTTCAATTATAAACAACCATCGCAATTCATATGCTCCTTTTTAGAAAATCACATACTGTAAAGGCATGTACATTTATGGAGTAGTGAGCTTGGATTTGCTTACACATTCCACACCTTCTGCAATAAATTGTAATTGACACCATTTGGTAAACATACTCAGAGGAACGTACTATTATCAATAGTCCCCACACAATTTAGTCCCCCCTCTGAAATTGAATCCATACCATTACAGAGCTATTGTGTGGATCACTTTCTGTCATGATAAGCAAAAGTAATACTATTTCTACCATATGGTAGTACAGTGTCTGGGACAGCAATATAAGGCAATGATATTTATGCAAATACCTATGAATACCTATAACTGCTCTCTCAAGAATCTCGTCTGTGTAAGAGACTGTCTCAGTTAAATTTCCAACCTTTTCTCTCAGACTTAATTTATGATATCAACTAATGACTTCGAAATATGGTTTCATTTCGGTTAGTCACTGTTTCTGTTTTACTTTGCTTCTTTCATCCACATCCCTCTGTCTTCCCAACCGCCTCCTTTATCAAATCTTGAGTGAAATTATCATTCACCAGAGCAGCTATTCTGATCTTGCAGCTCCCTGGTTTATTTTCGAGTGACTTTCTTAATATCAACCCCAAAAGACTAGATTGGAGTCTTGTGAGCCCAGGCATTAACTCTGTAAAGCGCTAGTCTGCCCTCTCTCTCCATTGCTGCAGTCAATGATCTTAATTCACAAAACTGCAAACCTTTGGCTTCTTTGCAAAGAATTGCTTATCAGAATGAGAAAACCCAACAGTCATTTGGTTTGCATACATGTCTTTATTTGGATATTGTTCAGCCCTCTAAATTATTTGCGTGATACAGTGCCTCAGCCAAGTACCAGCACATTAATTTTTCTCATACAGTCACGCAAATGGGCCGATTCTGAGCTAACACTGCTTCTATAGAGCTGTTTCCAAACACATAACTTTACAACTGTGGTTTGAACTGTCATCCAACGTTTTCAGGCACAGTAAAACTGCTAATGAGGGTTCTTTGAGAAGTCTTTACAAGCTTAATTAGGCCACATTTTCTTGGAAAACCCACCTCCAGTGAAGGATAATGGTGGGAATGTAGAGTCATGGTGGAAAATGCCCAGAGCTTTGCTTTCTTCTGTCTGGCTTCTGTTTGTTTATCTTTCTTATCTCTCCCTCTGCCTCTCTAGTGCCCAAGTAAAATCACCAACCAGCCAGGCAGAGAGTTCGGCAGCACAAAAGACTTCCCTGATTCTGTACTGCAGTTTGCCCGCAGTCACCCATTGATGTGGCGGCCGGTGTATCCTGCTCTGCGCCAGCCTGTGCTTATTAAGGCCAACATTCCTTACAAGCTGAAGCAAATAGTGGTGGACCGGGTCGAGGCAGAGGATGGGCTGTATGACGTCATGTTCATAGGCACAGGTAACATGAGTATGAAAATGAATACAGCCCTGTGGGGAATATGGAATATTTTGGCAGAGAACATGTTCCTGTTCTGTCACTTATGGTGTGTTTGTGTCTTTCAGATGTCGGCACAGTACTGAAGGTGATTGCCCTGCACAGTGGAAACAGCCTGGAAACAGAGGAGGTCACACTAGAAGAGCTGCAAGTCTTCAAAGTAGGTTTTTACTCCATCAGGTGTCTTTATTAATTCTCTCTGTTCTCTGCTTCTTCCTAAATCATTGTTTTTTAGGCCATATTGAAGAAGATGACATTTCATTCACTGTGTCTCTTAAACCTACTTTGTAGTCGACAGATAAGGAACCATAAAGATAAAAGAAAACCTAATCACAATTTTGCCTCCTCATTTTGTTCTTAAATCCATCTTTTTTCTAATTGTAAGCCTTTTCACACATTGTGAAACACATGAGCTAGACATATTTTTTTTTATTGCAGGTGCCAACTCCAATTACATCAATGGACATATCCGTGAAAAGGGTAAGTTAATATAACTGTAATCACTAAACGATTGCTCCCTTCTATTAACTGTTTTACCAGCATCATGGCTTACGCCATTTTTCTCCTCTTATGATTTTAAACAGCAAGCCCTGTATGTAGGCTCTCCAGCAGGTGTGGCTCAGGTTAAGCTGCATCGCTGTGAGACTTATGGGAAAGCCTGTGCCGAGTGCTGCCTAGCCAGAGACCCTTACTGCGCCTGGGATGGATCATTGTGCGCACAGTACATGCCCAACAGCAAACGACGCTACCGCAGACAAGACATCAGGCATGGAAACCCCGTGCTGCAGTGTGTAGATCAGAATCTGAGTGGTAAGTGTGACAACCTACTTAGACCCTTCTTGTGTGCCATCTTGTTCCCCATGTAGGACTATTTCTTAGTTGGGTACAGTGACTTCCCTGACATCCCCTGGTGAGGTAATAGTCCCTTAAACGGCAACTTTTTGTTTTTACACTTTGGTTTTTGTACATATTAAACATACAAAGATATATTTTTACAATTAGGGAACCAGGCTAAGGGTTTCCTCTTGCTTTCTAGTCTTTACAGGTATGCTAAGCTAAATTAACAGGCTGCTGGCTGCAACTTAAGTGATAATTTTCTTAATCTAAATATCCTATCATCTAGATAACTGATACTTTTCATAGAGAACTTACTACATTAAATGCACATTTTCTTCTTTATAACTGCTCTTTGTCGTGGTTTTGATGTCATGTTCTGAACCTTTTTAGCTGGGCATGTATTCTTTTAGGTCTAGACAAGCGTGGTGCTCGCCTTATTTCAAAATATTTAGCTGTGGATATGAAGAACACCAGTAAGACTCCACTCTTATGTTTACTGTCTGTGAGTCTGTACACACCTGGCACCTAAGGGAGGATGCTATTGGACAAGCGGCAGCCTGTGTTTGAATGATTATATGTGTTTGTGTTTGTAATTGTCAGTGTGCAGTACGTATTTGAGCCTTTTTTCTCAGGATGAAAGCTATGTTAAAAGAGTGTTTATGTGAGATGTGTAATTTGTAGTCTGGAAGTTTATCCTAGCTGTGTGGGACAGATGTTGTGCAGTATATATTAGACAGAAAATGTTATCTCCTCAACAACATGTCTGTTTACACACTACATCATCATACATCATGAAATGTAAGCTCAACCTGAGGTTATCTAAAGCCATCAGTGATCATATGAAAAGTAGGACCCAACAAAAAGTAGAAAGACAAATGACTCGGAGAAAATGGATAAAAGAGATGTAGAGGTAAAGGGTAAGAAGACAGGCTGTGTGCATGTGTTGGATGTGTTTGCTCATCTGACTGTAGGCATGTTGATGAGGGGATGAAATATGCCTCCCTCAAGGCCTGTAAATGAACATACATTTCATGAAGTTTCAGTGTGCCAGGGTTTAAGTTGGTGTTGAAGTAAAACTCCCAGAGGCATGTTGTATTCTTTGCTAAGACTGAAATAATGTTCGCTATTTGTTAGAGATTTATTCTAAGTGAACTTTTCACAATACAGGCCAGTGTTGTAGTACTCAAGACCACTTAAGAAGGTCTCTGCCTCATTTTTCTCACATTTTTACTTACGGTCTCGGATGAAGAGGACTGTTGGTTTTATTTCAAGAAACATAAAGAAACATAAACGCAGTGTAAGTGCTTCTAGCAAAGCTTGCTAGCTAAAGTTAGCTAAAGTTAGCAGTCTGTCTCTTTACCAAAATCTCTTCACCCCTTACCCAAAGTGATTTAGCGAATAATATCTATTTATTTTAGCTAGTTGTGTAAATACTGTATGTTTCAGTTGTTTGGTCTTGTCTTGGTCTTGATACACTCTGGTCTTGGTAATGACTTGGTCTCAGTTTAAGTGCTCTTGACTACAAAACTGGTTCTGGCAATTATGCTGCCTGGTTCACAAACTGTGAATCCAAATTACCATCATATCACACTTATATCTATATTTTCTGAGGAATTGAAATCAGATTGAAACTTTCTTTGTGTACAGTACATTGTTGGTAGTATTTGGGATTGATGATTTGAGTAATATGCTTATTTATAATTTTTTAGTTGGGGATGTGTGTAACTGTCTCACATGCACATGGTTGAACATGTTGCTCAAAAGAACTTTAGGTTTAGGCCCGGGTTCAACTCTGACTTGCGACCCTTTGCTGCATGTCATTCCCCCTCACCCTCCCCTTTCATTTCTTCAGCTGTCCTGTCAATAAAGGCCCAAAACACCCAAAAAAATAATCTTTAAAACTTTAGAACTTTAGGCTCACTTGATGGATGCTTACATACATTTAACACATACAGTAGGTGTCTGTAAAAAGGATCTTACCCATGACGGTAGTCTTCATTTTCATTTTCTCACAATCTTTCAAATCATCTCTCTAAACCAGAAGACCTTGATGTGACAGAAGACAGGGTGGTGTATGGGACCGAGAACAACAGCACCTTCCTGGAGTGTGTTCCTCGCTCTCCTCAAGCTACTGTGACCTGGCTCCTCCAACGAGATGACCGCAAGGAAGAGGTAAGATGATAAATAAATAGCCATCAGATCAAAATCAAGATAAAGATAACAAAATGCCACCCTTTTTTATATGATGGGAGGAAGTGTAGGAAGCCTTGATAGACAGATGAGGGAAAGAATGAATCTTCTGGCCAACGGTGGCCTGAGTAAGTGCCTTTAACTGCTGGAGTAACTGCCTTTAAAAGTGAAATCTTTGTGTGAACTTGGCACATGGTTGACACATTTGACAGCCATTTGACATATGGTTGAAATTAAGCAGTTATATTTCAAAGGAAAATGCACAACCACTCTTTCTCTTGGATAAACAGTGAATTCAAACCTTGAACACATGCCACTGAAAACTGAGGTGTCAATCAATGTCTACCTGCCACGGTGACTTAAACACAGTATCACAAAGTTGTTTAAAAGCGGACTTATAATACTTAGAAAAGTATGTTTCTGCGTGCGCCCTCACCAACAGTAAACATTCATTTGTTTGAGGGCATGTTTCTATAAGCTTAACTGAGACCCTCAGTCAGCCATGAAAGTATTAAGGCATTACCACCCCTCTCTATTTCCTTGCAAATAAACATTTGGCTGCCACTCCAGCTAACAAGGCTGCCATGTTTATGTTGGCACAGAGGGATAATTCGACAAGCAGAGGTATGGAATCTGAAGACGGGGGAAGTAGGAGGTAAACAGAGAAACAAGTGTTATAAATGAATAGAGGAGAGACTTGGGGTGAAAGAAAAAGGCAGCAAAAAAGTCAAAACTAACAGTGACTGGATTTCATGGTACATTCTTGCTGTTGCAAGTCAAGCTGCGAAAACAGTACATAGATCCCTGTTTGCCCTCTTTCTTTTCTCATGCTATGAAGTGCTCTTTAACATGTTCTTTGTCAAAATATTTCTGATTTCTTTTTTATAGTTTGTTAGCATCAGCCTGATGAATAGGCTAAAAGCAAATTATTGAAAGCACAATTTTTCCAGGGATTTTGAAAGATAAATATGCATATTCTCATAAAAACTACCTATAGTGGCTTTAAATCTCTTGTTTTCCCCACTGCTTTCTTGCCACTTAACAATAAAATCTTTGTATTTATAGTAAAAAGGCTTTGGATATTTTATATACACTGCAAAAGCAAATTTCTTGGACATGCAACCAATTGCAACATTCACAAATTCTTGCAAAATCAATTTTATTTTGTCCTTTTTTTGTAATGCATAGCAGCAATGTGACAACGCAATCACAGTCGAATATGAGACAAAACTATGTATTGTAAATTTTTCTCCCAATTCCTAATTTGTTTTCTCCGCATTATGTCTTAACCGAATGCTGTTATACACATTCTCCCTGCCTCACTCAGGTAAAGCTGGACGAACGGGTCATGTCTACAGAGCAGGGCCTTCTGTTTCGTCGTCTCTTCCGCCAGGACGAAGGCATCTACATCTGCCGCTCTCGAGAGCATGGCTTCACACAGACTCTGGCCCGCCTTACTCTCGAAGTACTCCAGGGGGAAACTGTGGATGAGCTCATGGCACGCGACACCGCTGGCCTCACCGACACGTTCAAAGACCGGTCCACAGGAAGCTATAGGGCCTGGATGCCTTGTAGCGCATACAGCAGGGGCGGCTCATCAAGCCAAATCGGCCAATCGCGTACATGGTTCAAGGATATAATGCAGCTGATTGGACCGTCGAACCTGCCACACGTGGAGGAGTACTGTGAGAGGATGTGGTGCAACGACAAGCTGAGGAGGAAGCACAAGAGCATGCTGGAGAAATACCGCCAAGCGCAGGAGAGCGCCAGGAAGGCACGTAGCAAGAGTTCTGGCGAACGGAACCGGACGCCGAGGGATCTCAGTGCATGGGAAGAGTAATGGAGACAAAACGACCGGGGGATAAAGAAGGAGAAAATTGAGCGAAGTATAAAGGGACAAAGATTTCAGTACAGGACAAGATGAATTGGGAAGAAAAAGAGTCAAGACCAGCATCAACTCCTATTAGTTGAAAATTTAGAACTTGGTTTGTAAGAATGAGTTAGACCAAAACAGTGTGTTTGCTGCTTTGGCGATTAAACCTAGAGTGTTTTTTATCAGTGTATGTGTAGGTCAGGTGCCAGGGGTTTGCCCAAAAAAGACATTAGGTTGTCTGGAAAGACAGCATAAAAGAGACTGCTACTGAATTGGTTGTGTTGCTGATGTTATGATGTTGATAACGATAAGATAAGAGACAATCTTTCAAATACAATCTGAGGATGCTTTTTTTAACATCCTATGTACTTTTATGGTTGAAAATGGCAGACACTGCTTTCATTTCATCAAGTCATATAAAACCCTCACAAACCTCAGATTGCTAAAACATATACATGCCTGTGGACTGACTCTTTGATGAACAGTTTGTGTTGGCTCTTGGCAAATTAGGACTTCAGAAAGAGGGGCTTCACATTTACATACTTTGCATCTTTGAACTACAAAATAACAAGTTTGTCGAGTGCAGCCTTGACAAACATGGACACATACTTTCCGTTTATCTTTGTCACATTTCACACAGTGCAGTCACTGGATCCATCTCCTTTTCACTTGGTATTTAATGGTCCATGTTTCTTGCCTTGCTCTGCACTTGGCTTTAAAACAAAAATAAATATTCAAGTGTCACTTCAAAACAATACATAACTGAGTTTTCAGTGTATTTATGAGAACCTTATGCAACTAATGCAACCAGGCGTAGACACTTACTGTATCTGATCTTGCCACTGTAAATGCACACAAACGGTCTCTTATATAAACTGAGATCCCGTTCATCCATCACACTGAATGCATAAGCTCAACTAGCTCAAACTGGAAGCTACCATTAGACGACTGTTGATGGTTCAACAGATTAAAGGCAAATTGCTTTATTTTTACGGCTGTGGGTTGAAGATTCCATTAAACACCAGCTACAGATCAAGATTCACCCGTCACCGACCCTTAAAGGGATATTTCACAGTAGCTTACTTTCATGCCTCTGGGCACATACCATAACAACTCCTGGAATGTACCTAATGGTTTCAACCAATTGTCTGTATTGGTTTCCATGGGATTCCTTTTGCAACTCAACTAATTGAAAACTAAGTCTGTGACTTTAACACCAATCCAGCAAGTAAGACTACAAATGATGATTATTTTTAGGTCATTTTTCCATTAAATTGTATTTCTTTAGTGATTGTTTAGTTTAAAACAGCCAAGATGACATCTTCAAAGTGCTTTTTTTCAACCAATAGTCAAAAATCATCCATTAAAAATGACAACCTCTCTGTTGTAGCCTCTCCCCACACACTACAATCATCCACTAAACTCATTTTCCCACAGTTCCTTTGTGCTGTAGCTTTCCAGTGACAATAGAGGTAACAATGGAAGGGGTCAGCTATAATAGTCCTCTCCATTTCTGTGTTTTGCTTTGTTTTGTAAACACTGGTTTTATGATGGTTCATGATTTGAACACATCCACATTGTTATTGTCCTCAGTTGTGTCGTTGAAATATAAACTTTTACGTAAACTGAATCCAAAGAAGGTTTTCGTTAAACAGAAGAGAGAATGGAGGGTTGAAAACAGATAAAGTAACAGGGCCTTGGATAGAGTGAGATGTGAGCATGGTAACCTTAAGGAGTGGAGGTCAAGGAAGACGACTGCAGGCTAAGCAGAACAAATGCCAAGCTTCAGTTTAGGTAACTGTGTACATAAGAAATCCAAGCTGATATCATCTACATTTGTTCTGGGATAAATCAGTTGTTGGTGGTCAAATGGCAAAATCATCAATTTCCTACTAAAGTGTTGTATGTTTATTGGATTAATTTGAAGACAGCTAAACACCTTTAAAAAACCACAATCAGCTGTTCACAAATAGCCTGTTGTTGCCAAAGAACTGAGAAGCTCCAGCATGGAGGGTGAAATCCCTATAACGTCTACATCTCGAAGATGGGATAGATATTCTGGGAGCCCTATCATTGTTTAAAATTAGCCAGGAAACAACATTAACACCAGTGAACTTGCTAACCTTTATGTAACCTTCATGGCGTGTGAATTGCTTATGAGAGAAGATAATAGGGAGAAGAAAGGAGAGAAAGATTTTTTAAAAATAAGGTACTATAAGCATTTTGTTAAGGCTGTATTTGCAATTTATAAAAGTCCTAATACCAATAATACCCATTTTTCTCATCAGTATGAAGTGAGAATTTGAAAAAGTGACACATTTCCCCCAGTTTGTACAGCACACTTAAGAACACATTTTACTCTAGCAAAGTTTATTTTCTTAGTTTGAGGATAGTAAGACTGGCTATTAGATGCCACTGTTTTCTTTAAAAATATTGCTTCTGATGTTTATCTAAACTGAAAGAAAATCAGTAGAGTGACAGGAGGATGGAATGCATGAAACAGAGAGACAACTGGCAGGGTAAAAGAAAGGCAATTCTTGATTTACCCTGAAAAAAATCCTTTTGAGAGATAAAAAAATTGAGAATACTTTCCTCATATTTCCTCAATAGTCACTTTTGTCTGGTCTGCTCTGGTCTATTAAGATGATAAAGTCATATTTTAATGGTGGTGGTATCACTCTGCTTCTGTAAGTCCACACCCTGACCATGCATCACTGTCATCAGAAAATTAAAAAATGTGTTTAAGGTATAACTGTGTTACTATTATGTAAAGTGGAAAACTATCTAAAAATACAAGTTTCCATTTGACAGCAACTGTCATAGTGAAACCGTCAAAATAATAGCTGATACGTTTTTTTTTTCTTTTCTTTTTTAGCTGGACAGTGTTTTTAGACTTAAAATGAAACAAAAATAATAATTTGCATTTTGTGCATTTTTGCAAATATTACATTTTTTGTTGCAGACAAAAAGGTGGCATGACTGATACAATTTCAGTTTTTGTGCATGTTCAAACATACTTTGTAAAGTCTTCAGATGCAATTTAGTTGTTTAACAGTTGTACAAAATATGTGGTGGTTTTGCATCTCACATTTATATATTTTTTATCTTACCCCTAATCTGTCCATTCTCTATAACTAGTTCAGGAAAGTTTGTCTATAGAAACATGTTATTTCAAACACATTGAATTTACAGTATACGAATTTACAGTACAGTTACAGTCACAATTTAATTTAATGTTTAACTGTAGTGTTTTTCAGTATTTTAGTGAAAAACACTTGGATGGATTTATCATTTAACAATGACCCAAACACTGTATGTGTAATGTATTGTGATACCTTTTGTAACACTGGGACAGGATTTTGCTCCAGTTAAACTACACCAAGTGATTTCACTGATTAGTTGCTCCACCTGATTGGAGGTGCAGTAATTAATACGTGCAGCCAGGTATTAATTATTGCACAGCTATTATTGCACAGCTACTCTACATTAAACAGACAAAGAGGTTCAGACTGTGAGAGTAGACACTGCATCAAAAACATTCATAATATCTATCTTATCTATCTTCTCGGGACTAAGGCACCCATGAATTTGGAAAGTCAGCAGTCTATCAAGCACATAGCCATAATGACCTTGAAAGATTCAACCAGCATGGTTGCCTTGCAGTAAACAATTAAGTTTACATAATTCTTCACTGTAGAATTTAGGCTCAAAATTGTAGCTTTGAATAACTTGGTGACTTGCCCCTTTATTGTACTGTAAAACTGTGCTTGTTGTGGGGTCTCTGACAGAGCCTAATTTAAATGCATATTTATGTTTTATTTAAGTGTCTTTCTGCCCTGCATGCTGTGTACTTGTATGCTATTTAACAACATTAAAAGTTGATTTTTTAACATAAAGTAGTTGATCCCTGACTGTGTGTCTTATAGAATTTGACTTTTTGTCTTTTGGGGTAAATTGAGTCTTTCTAGTGTTTTGGCAGGACAAGACTAATTGCACCAGTGACATAAACACAGAAAAACAGCAGGCCACTTTTATAAACTTTAGCTTTTACTTTACTGATACCTAGTCATGCTCAATTTAATACTGAATCAACAACATGCAGACTGCACACCTAAAAACAAAGCTGTTGGTCATTAAATGTTAGGGTTAAATGGACTGGCTTTAATTTCCATGTCTGCTTCCATTTATTTGTGTGTGTGTGTGTGTGTGTGTGTGTGTGTGTGTGTGTGTGTGTGTGTGTGTGTGTGTGTGTG
>NC_048413.1:19727491-19728955 GCF_013103735.1 Etheostoma cragini
TGTGTGTGTGTGTGTGTGTGTTTGTTTGAATGTGTGTGTTTTGTCTTCCTTGTTCCTTATATGTATTGGGTCAAAAAAAGCCAAATATAAAGATTTTGGTTAGGATAAGGGCAACTCAGGTTAACCCTACATGTTCGCTATAGGGAAACAAATTTAGGTTTATAACATAAATGCTGTCTTTTTGGGTCCCCATACTGTAGATACAACAACAAATATGTACCAGGGCAAAGGTTCTGGCATTTACTTTTTGTGTGTGCACACTGCAATCTCAAAAATTATCCAGAAGGACACGTCCATGCATGAGTGTGTGATTGCAGATTTATAGACCCAGTGCTGGCCCATTACCTTACCCCTGTTACTGGGTCTGCCCATGCGTGTGATTGGAGGGTAATTGGGCAGTAAACATCTGTGGAAATGTGCAGTAACAATGGCTGCTTGTCGCTTCAGCAAACAGACCATCTCAGAAAACTCAAACTTGCAGCCGAACCCCAAACGACTTCACACCCTGACAATTAACGCAGTCACATAAACACACACACACATGCAGTATGAATGTTAGCACACACAGATGTGAAGCTGCGTGCATAAAGGCCCACAAATGTTCACAGACCCTGCCCTGTAAAAATCTTAACAATGCCAATTCTGATGTGTATAAAAAGAATTAAAGTGGCCCCAGTGTTTATGTTGTCCACAGTATGGGTCAAGCTTCAAGAAACAAACTAATTATTACCTTAAGACACACAGACACACAGACACACACACACACACACACAAACACTCACACTGGAAGACATAGTAACAACTTATTTCAACTTTAAAGTTATATTCTAAAATAAGAATTAATGGATCAAAGTTTACTTTTCCCGTTGACTTACATTGGAAATGTAAACGATTTACTGAAGCTACTGATAATTCAACAAAAGCACACCAACTAAAACAAAAAACAATATCGGGAGGGGAAACTGCTTTATGAGGTCCATTGGACACGTTACATGCAGGTTCTCCAAGCAATGTTCAAGTCATTTTTAGCTGTTCGCTTACGGAGCAAAACTAATGACAAATAGCTCAACTTCAGGAGGACATGACCAGAATTTCTTTTTTCCAGCTCGCAAGCCAACGAAGAGTTGCTAGACTGACCCTAGCAGCAAACTACATTTGCTGGACTTGCTTACCTTACTGCATGATGTTTCTTCAATCATTCGTTTAGCTCCATATGTTATCTGCTCCTTTGATCTTTCAATGTGAGTGTTCTTGAAGTGTAGCCAACACAATCAATGGCACCTGTGTCACTTTTTACAAACTAAAGGTGGTGGTCTAAAACCCAGACTTTCCAAGCCCTATAAAAGGAAAATGGCCCAAAAATATTGGTAGATTTGTTCAACCATTTGCATCTGCTCATTTATCTAAGCCACCTCTGAACTGTTAATGCAGAAAGACCTGTGGCTAAAAGTGTGTGTGTGTGTG
>NC_048413.1:19728965-19729912 GCF_013103735.1 Etheostoma cragini
TGTGTGTGTGTGTGTGTGTGTGTGTGTGTGTGTGTGTGTGTGTGTGTGTGTTAGTCACACTTCATTAGGCAGCCGCACGCCTGAGTTCAAACAGTTGTCTGGCAGCATGCTGCTCACATTCTCTTCCATGCATCTACATGTAAAAAGGCTATTGTACATTTTATGACTTTCATACATATAGCAAAAAACAAAGAAAAAATATATTCAGATGTTTTGTTTGATCGTTGTTGGTCTGATAATTCATCCGATGGGTTGTTTCAGAGCAAGCTGTCTCAATCCTGCACATATTGTAACAAAGTATCTAAAACTATTTTACCAAAGCATTCATCCTGTGAAGATCATAGATTTGTGGAGGATTGCTGTGTAATGCAGACCATGATTTAAGATATTTGTATTTTTGGTGACCGCTTAACCGTTACTAGCAGCTAAACTACAGGTAATATTGAAGTGAAGATAATATTTCAAGACTGAAAGATGAATCTTTTTGTTTATTTCATTTGCCTCCTCATTTTGTTACCATACCACAAGATACACACAGAATCTGTGGTCGCGGAAATATGACACACCTCAGCAGATTTTAAACAAATGAAGAAAAAACAAAACACAGAATGTAGACACATCTCCACTCAAAGCAAAAAAACTGCCCGCTAAATTATGCGGATTTTCCTTCTGGATCACTGCTGAAAACTGCAAAGAGTTTCACACCTTCACCTAATCAGAACAATAAACATACTGTGTGCAGACTCATTCTTTTCATCAATACAAAAAAACATATCACACATTAATACTAACTATATAGACATATCTTCAGTTTACAACCACAGCTAACAGTCTCCATATGCACGCACAGAACACAGAGCTATCCCACCAATCCTCAACTCTGTAAAATGTTTCATATACATACATGTGTATAACAACAGAACAAAATTTGCACACAATTGTTTCAT
>NC_048413.1:19730012-19766420 GCF_013103735.1 Etheostoma cragini
TTTTTTTATGCCAGACTGTCATGTTTAAAATATGAGCATTTGAGCGCCTGCTAATTCATCACTGCTGTGTTTATCAGATATTTGATGAAGTGTTTCACTGGTGTGGTACTTATTTGTATGAAAGATTGCTAAATATACTTACACAGAAACTCAATAAAAGGTTCAATTGCTTAGCATAAGAGAAATTTCTGTTCCACAGTTGTCCTTGTCCCTACAGCTGGAAAGCAAACGTTCTACATACAAGAATGTGATATGTAACAAATGCATAATATTCTTTATGTTTTGATGTTGGTTTGGGACTACAAAAATGTAATCCTCACATGATGTATCATGACACAGTAAAGCATGGACATGTTGTAGGCCAAATGGCTTAGTGCTGCACTTTGATGCTGTGCGTTCTTTGGAATTTTACCTCATGGGAAGCACTTTGTGTTCAGGAAGTTAAAGAAGTTTATAAAAGTGTGCTACAAGGAGCACCATCACACTGCTCAGCTTCCTTTTGCTTTGTTGAAAACCTTTGGACCAGCATTAAAATAACTCTTGCCCAAATGCAATCAAGGATGTTTTTGTGAATGTATCCAAGTCAAAAATTTGTTTAAAAGCATAGCAAGGAAGGGAAGGCCCTTTTTAAGATTTGCCATATTTTTGTTTTCGGTCAAATGGCCTTTTGAATGGGAGTACCAGGGGCACTACTGTGATGGTGCCAAAATCGCTATTTTTAAAACACTACGAAGGCTCAACACAACATGAAACTTTGCTCAAAGTATCACTAGGGGCTCTACACATAAACTTGTTCAGTGAGAACATTGTTTGTTTACACAGAGTTTACTGAAAAGAAAGGTTTTGAACAACTTACTTTAGCAGTTGTTGTTTCCGGTTGCGGACATCTTGCTAGTCAAAAAGAGTCAATCTCCTAATACAATGTAACAGGGAGGAGATTAAAGATGGAAAGCTTCCAAATCTTAGTTCTGTATAAATTCATGGAGAATTTGTTGTTGTGTCTTTAGTGAAAAACAATTTTGACCGTGTAGTGGAAAAAGGAGCCTCATATAAGAATGACATTTCCTCCCAATGAGTCCATTCATTTGCATTCGGAGATCAACAGTTTTTGACTGGAAAGATGGCGGAAAGTGTAAACAACAACTGCTAAAGTAAGTTGTTCGAAACCATTCTTTTTTAGTAAACTCTGTGTACACAAACAATGTTCTCGATGCTTGAGTTCATGTGTAGAGGCCCTGGTGGTAATTGATGGTAATGATGTGTTGAGCTTTCTTTGTGTTTGAAAAATAACAATTTTGATGCGATCATAGAAGGGCCCCCAGCCCTTCCATTCAAAAGGCCACTTGACCGAAAAGTGGAACCATTTGGACTTTAGGATGTCATAAGGCCAGTTGCTAAAGTAACCGCTAACTTAGTTATTTTGGTTAGCTATACAACTGTCCTATTACCTGACTCAGCCCTGGGGTGGAAGAAAAATATCTTGGTGCTGTATTCCCTGTGCTCAAAGTGGCCTCCTCCTTTTACCTGATGACGATGGAGATTTGCTACAGTGAGCAAAACATTCCAACAGTGATCATTTGCATTTGGGCATGAAGCAAACGTTTCTGTAAAACTGCTTCGGTTTCTTCTTCTTCTTTTCTTCTCCCTTTTCTTGTATTTCTTCTTTATCTCCATTTTGTCTTTTCTTCTTTTTTTCTTCTTCTTCTGTTCTTTCTGAATTGACCATTGTGTATGAAGATGGGGCTGGCTAGCTGTGTGTGTATGTAAAGCTTGTGGTGTAAGCATGTTTTCATGCTCAAGTGAAGCTGCCAGTCTAGACTATTGGATGAGGTGGGTTGATTTTAGGTGTGTATATTTTTTTCAGTTAACCCCTGTATTAGTGTTTTAAACTGAGATTTGTCATCAAAGAACACCAAAAGTCTTCTTCTGTCTTATTTTAGGTGAATGCTTTATCTGATATAGTGGAAAAAGTGGTATTTATTTAACAAAAAATAAAAGGATTTTAGTATAATATTTCAACAAGATAGGACATGTCCTTGGTTATCGAGATATGCAAGGACACAAACTGCTTTCCAATTATAGTAGTGGGAATAAGTGGGATACATACACTACAACCTTATTTGGACTCAAACTCTATTGGGGCAACATATCCAGGTCTTATTTGAAACCTTTGAAACCTTAGACCTCAGTCTTAACTGTAAGAAACCACAAGGAAACACACTTGAACTGTTTATGTTTATGTCCACTCGAAAGACTGAAAGCTGGATGTTCCCAGGATGGTATTCCCTTTTTTGGAAGTTCTAAAAGTGATGAAACAGGCAATTCCAAATGTTGAATGTACATACACTGTTTTTCTTCTACTAAGGCCAAACATATGTTGTGTTCCATGCCTAACGTGCATTCCCAGGACGCATGAGGCCACAATCATGTGCCCAAGTGTCAGTTTAAATGTTTTCAAAATGCATTTTTTAACGTTTACAACTTCTGATTTAGGTTTAAGGCTGCACCTCACAGCAGAGTTATTGCCTCAAAGGCAGTTTTCCCTGTCAGTCTGTTGGTCTACTTCCTTTCTTGTCAACTACAAACAAGCTTCCTCCTGTTCAGCTTTTTTTGTCCTGGTAGTGATTGTACCCACTGGAGCAGTCTGTTGAACTCATTGATCTGGAACAGAGGCATGATTTTTTTCCTTTTATGTCTGAGTGCTGGAAAGAATCCTTGTCACACTGATTGACTGCGGACCTGCCTTGCCCTATAGTGTTAGAATTCCCACAACGTGTGTTTAATTTCTTCATGTGACCTCTATTTTAGCTGCTTTATTTTGGCATATGAAGGGACAATTGTTAGTTTTAAATTAGCTTTATCTCTAAAATCTGGCAATTTACAAAGCCTTACAATTAACTTAATTAATTAAACGTATCAAAAATACGTTTAATTAATTAAGTTAATTTCTATTAAAGGTTGGAGCAGAAAATGGCTACCTTCACTCAAGATTCAATTAAAAACCTTCCTGGGCATGTATTTTTCTTGTTTACTGGTGTTTGTTGGGCATGAATTTAAATGCTGCTCTCGATGCAGTTATTGGTAGAAAAGTGATGAAGCTTCAGAAAATCGTTTGACTTTTATTTAGAGCCGTGAAAAATATGTATAATTAAAATTAATAATACTTTAATACAAGCAGATTGAATCACATTTTTAGAAAATTGGAGAGGTTGTCCAAACAATCAGCAAACATACAGCAGCACAAATAAAACTTTTGGTGCTTTGTCTTGACACAAGCATGGTGACATAAAGGCAGATCACAACAAAGATTTAGGAACATATGTAGCCTACCATCCTGCAAAATATTTACAGCACATACTCAAAAAACCTAATCTGCTCATTTTTAAGCGCAAAGTAAAAACCCAACTATAAGTGTCAGACTTTAATAGTGGAAAGGTAAACAGTGGATGACAGATAGTTTAATGATCACTAAGTTGTTTACCATCGGTATTATACTTAAGTAAAAACGATTGACAGCACATGCAAACATTGTTTTCATAAAGATCTTTAGAAAATGTGATCTAATCTTCGAAAACAAAACCCACGATGAGAGTACAGTTTTTAAGATGGCTTAACAATGAGGAAGAAACAAATAAAGACCAGCACAGGACAGGAAGGAGCAAAAATGTTCAATTGAGATATAGAAGGAACTTGACGATGAACAGAGAGAAAGGACTGAGTAGTAGAGAAATACCTTTTGGGGGAGGGGAGGAGAGTTTGGTCATTAATCTCTAGTGTTCAGTCCCACTCATCCTCTGGGAGAATAAAATGAACAATTACGTGCTGTGTCTCAACATGCTAAGACTCTAAATTTGGGCTGCATTACAACCCATTACTCATTAGATAGATAATGTCATTACACCACAATCTCACAGGACCCAAAATCTATGCACAAGCTCAAACATTATATGACCCACTTTCAGCAGGACTGAATGTTATTTATTTTCAGGATTCAGTATAGACCTGCATCATTTATCACTTGCTGACCCCTTGATGTTCCACAACAATCACGGAAACCTCCCTCTCCCTCATGTTGAAGGTTTTAATGTTCATGGTCTTCTAATACAAAAAAACACAGAAGAATTCCTCCCTCCAGCTTTAAACAAGGTTTAATTAAAATTGTGTGTCAAATTCATTTTTTTATCCACCATGATTTATCCATATGTACTGATGAGTATTTGAACCCTTGAGAGGAGATAAACTGTCTGTTTTATGAAGAATTCCAAATTAAAATAAAGATTTATTTTGAGTTCACAATAAAAAAATGACCGGGTCAGGGTCACTAAAACATGACCTGCATGTGGGGATAAATGTTAACATATGAACAATAAGGTAGAAAACAAGTACTTGGTCTCTGAAGCACACACTGTTGAATGATTTTCTATGTAATGATTAATGTACTTCAGTCAAATCATCTTGTTAAGTTATTTGCAAGTCACAACAGAAAGACACACTCTGAATGTTGTCATAAAATCAAATTATTGTTATCAACTTTCCTTATAAGATTATTGTGTCAAAAGCCTTTCTTATACATTGTATTTCTATTTAAGGCAGAGGGCCAAATATTGATCCTTGAAGGACACCTTTATCAATCATTTGGGGACTTTGATGGGGGATTTTATGGGGGATTTGAAACCATCTGCAACAATTAGTTTAAATTTGACTCAGTGGTGCCGCTGACATGTAGCATGGCTGCACTGATACAATCACTGCGATTGTGCTTATTCCATAATGTATGAAGTGTTTATACGGTTAACAACTATTGACTTAATATTGACTCTTTCTCTCTTGTTTTTTCTTGTAAAGTCACATAGAGCACATATTGCGCTTTAGAGGTTGACACAATACAGACACCGATTATTGTTGTTGGTCAAGGACCCAGGCTGAGTGTAACCTTCCCCCTGTGTGCCTCATCCTGACCATCATTTATACAGCAACGATTTACCACTGGCGTCAGATCATTTGCACTTGCGTCTACCATGCAGATGATCTATTTGCTGTTGCTGTGTTGTCATTGTAAATAGGACACAGCCTGTCAACAGGAACCGCAGCTGATGATGTTTGGGCCTCTAATTTCCTGGCATTTGGGAGATCCTTTTCAACACAGAGAAGAACATGTGGTGTTGCTGAACGAGTCCCATTTTAGGTATTGGAAACTGATGTAGAGAGAGACAAAGAGGTGTTGTTTCTGCCCAGAGCACTGAACAAACAACTGAAAGGACAAACACCTGGTTATTTTAAAGTACAAGTAAACCATGACAATTACAATGTACTGTACATGTGCATAATGTAACTGAATATTGGAACTTGGGTAAAAAACGTACACACCACTGAATGTTCGTCACAAACCTGTGGTTCCCTTCCTGTCCTTTTCCTGTTTAGATACAGTGCTAAAGCTGGATTTCTTTTCCAGATTGCATTGATTACTTCAGAGGTAAGGGCTTGCGTGTGTGCGTATGTGTGTGTGTGTGTTAACTACAACAGCTGTACTGGGTAACCGAGCAGGCACCTCTGAAACTGCCCACCCGAGACCAAACCTTTTCATACACACTAGCCAACATAGATTTCTCTCACTCTCTCTCTCTCTCTCTCTCTTTCGCTCTCTTGCTCTGTCTTTCTTAGTCACTAACAATTCATTTAAGCTTTTTCATTAAAAACCTGTTGCCAAAGCATATACAAAAAGACTCATTCATATTTTAATACATGTATCTAGTAAAAGAAATAAAAAACTGAACTATGACTAAAATAGTAAAAGCTAAACTTAAGCTCAAGTTAATTGGTTATGTCTTTACAGACAGTTCATTAGCTCTTTCCTCTCATCTAATTTCATTCCTTTGCCTTTTGTGCAGTTTCTATCATCTACATAATAATTCAATCTATTTCTCTCTTTCTTTTTTGCTCCCCCTCACCCCCTTTGCAGCCAAACACTACACAGAACACACAGCTGCAGTGAAGAAGTGTCTATCTTCATGTAAAGTAAATAATTATTTCTGCTATGTGTTTATTAAAGATTAACTTTCACTTACTTTTTGTAAGCAGGGTATGCAAGTTTAAAAAAAATTCATAGTTTAGCATGTTGAAAAATCACAGTATAGGTATGTCAAAAAAGTGATAACAAGTAATTGCATAGGTCATCAAAAAAAGTTTTAAAAAGTAATAACACGGTACAGCAATCTTCAACAGGGGGTTCTCAGAGTCATTGCAGGGGGGCCTCCAAATAGTTTTTAATGTTTCTGTTGTATTGTTAAGGTTTTTCAAAAATT
Organism: Etheostoma cragini; assembly: GCF_013103735.1. Taxonomy (NCBI): domain Eukaryota; kingdom Metazoa; phylum Chordata; class Actinopteri; order Perciformes; family Percidae; genus Etheostoma; species Etheostoma cragini. Next base: position 19,736,315 of record NC_048413.1, read on the forward strand.
AAGAAGTCTTAACATCAATCTAACGTATTATTAGAAGATAACTCCCCTCTGATGATAGGCTTACTGGCCTATAGGTAAGGTAATCACTGAGGCCATCCACAGATATAAGGTATCCTAAGGATTCACTGTGCCACATACTGTATATGTTTAACATTAAAACACAACTTATAAAATCCCGCTAACACTTATTAGGCAAGTTCAATAGCTTAGTGTTATGTTCAGAAAAGCCATGTATAAAGACTTTAGGCCACCCTACATGTTACTGTAGGCCCAGTTTATTGGGCAACTTAATTTCATATAATATATGCTATAGTAGTCCATGCGCTGTCTTTCTCTTAGTTGGTCCTTGGCTTAAAAAACATTGAAGACCCCTGGTATAGTGTGTTGAAAAAAGGCATAGTACCGCATGTCAAGAAAAAAAAGTCATAGAAAAGTCGGAATAGTATAGTATGTCGGAATGTCTGATAAAGTCACAACATATTATGTTGAAAAACGTCAAAACATATTATGTGTAGCCTGACGTCCTCAGATTCTAGTCAGAATATGAGTCTGGTCCTGCGTCATTGGGCTGTGATTGTGGGGCGTGTTTCAACCGAACTAGGAGGGAAAACGCCTCTGCACACATTTGGATAGACCTGCAGCCAATCAGAGAAACAAGTATGTGATGTATGTTGATCTTTTGCCGAATCCCGTAGGAAGGACAGAAAAAAACGTTTTTCCAATTAACAAATCTCTTAATTGTGGTTCTCTGTTTCTCTTTTAAAATGAATGCACTGTCAATATATTTCATGACAGACGCAATGACGGGATCTACACATCTCAATTGTCCAGCAGCGGCCGTCATTTGTATGTCTAAAAAATGCCATAGTATAGTATGTAAAAAAAAGTGTTATAAATGTCGTGATACAATCCGTCAACAGAAGTCATAGTATAGTATGTGAAAAAAGTCATATTATAGCATCTCAAAAAAGTGATGAAAAGGATGTTGAAAAATAGAGATAAAAAAGTCATAGTATAGTATAGCATGTTTAGGAAAGTGACAAAAACGTAATTGCATAGATTTCAAGAAAAGATATATAAAGTCATGGTATAGTAACTCAAAGAAACTGATAAAAAAGTAATTGTAAGAATGTTGTTGTTTCGACATGTTACACAATTACTTTTTTATCACTTTTTCCGACATACTATACTATGACGTTTTTATCAATACTTTTTAACATACTATTCTATGACTTTTTTCATGATGACTTTTTCATGATGAAAAGTCAGATTCTGCAGTTTTTTCATGATGAAAAAGTCATAGTATAGTATGTCGAAAAAGTTAGAATAGTATGTTTTAAAAAGTGATTAAACATCATAGTATAGTATATTGAAAAAAGTGATTAAAAGAATTATAGAAATAGAATGACTAAAAAAGTAATGAAAAAGTCATATTATAGATTGTTAAAAAAATAATTTCAAAATAGTATTTTGTGTTACAAAACCTAATGTAAAGGCCGGGGAATCAAACCTAGGTCAGACACTGCAGTGACTACTTGCTAGTTCTCTGTTGGAGCTTTGCAAACCACTGAGCCACTGATCTCCAACATTCTTGAAAAAAACAGTTGCCACTCAACTCGAATCCAGTATGTTGAAAAAAAGTGTAAAAAAAAGATGCAGTATAGTATGTCAACAATAATCATTGTACACTTCCTCAAAAAAGAGAACAAAAAAGTAATGTTATGTCTAAAAACTCATAGTATAGTTTGTCGAAAAAAGTGATAAACAGTCATGTTGTAGCATGTGAAAAAAAAAATTGTTAAAAAGTTGCTGTAAAGTACTGCAAAATGTGATTAAAAAGTCATATCATAGATTGTAAAAAAAAACTGTAGAAAAGTGATGGTATAGCATGTGGGAAAAAGTGACAAAAAGTATTTTGTGTTGCCAAACCTCATGTAAAGGCCTAGAATCAAACCTAGGTCAGACACTGCAGTGACTACTTGCCTGTTGAAGCTTTGCAAACCACTCAGCCACTGACTCACCTAAGAATTAATGTTATAAACAGTCATAACAATGTATGAAAAAAAATGCATAGAACAGAAAGTCGGAAAAAAATGCTAAAAAAGTCATAGTATAGTATGTTGAAAAGAGTGATTAAAAAGTCATGGTATGGTATGTCGAAAAGAATGATTAAAAAGTCATAGTATAGTATGTCACAGTATAGTTAATGAAAAAAAAAGTGATAAAAAAGTCATGGTACAGTATGTAAAAAAAGTGATGAAAAGTCATAGCATATACCAGTTGTTAAATGTCACAAAACCGTCATAGGATAGGATGTAAAAAAGTGATAAACAAAAGTCATAGCATGTCAAAAGAAGTGATAAAATGGTCACAGTATAGCATGTCAAAAAACTGACAATGATGTCATTTCATACATTTTGAGAAAAGTTATATAAAGTCATGTTCTAATAACTTGAAAAGAGTGATAAAAAAGTCATAGTATAGTGTGTCAAAAAAATTTGAAAAAAGTCATAGTATGACATATTGAAAAAGTCGTAGTATAGTATGTTTAACAAAAGTGAGAAAAACGTCATAGCATAATATTTAGAAAAAGTGATAAATTTAATAGTAAGTTGAAAAAGTATTGAAATAGTCCTAATATAGCATGTGAAAATGTCATGTCACAGTATGTTGTGTCAAACAACGTGATGAAAAAGTCACAGTATAGCATGTTGAAAAGAGTGATTAAAAAGTCATGGTGTAGTATGTCATAGTGTAGTTAATGCGAAAAAGTGAGAAAAAAGTCAAGGTATAGTATGTAAAAAAAGTGAGGAAAAGTCATAGTATAGTATGTTGACAATACTCATTGCATACAGTTTCAAAAAAGAGACTAAAAAAGTAATGTCATGTCTAAAAAGGTCATATTATAATATGTAGAAAAAGTGATGAAAAGTTGCAAAATAGCATGTAAAAAAAAATGTGATGAAAAGTCATATTATAGATTTTAAACAAGTATTAAAGAAGTCACAGTATAGCACGTGGAAAAATATGACAACAAAGTCATAGTATTGTGTGTGGAAAAAACCTCATGTGAAATGATGAAACAGACTGGGATTTGAGCTTAGGTCAGACTTTGCAGTGTCTACTTGCTGGTTGTCTTTTTGAGCTTTGCAAACCACTGAGCCACTGATTCACCTAAGAATTCATGTCATAAACTGTCATGGTATAGCATGTCGAAGAAAGTGATAAAAAAGTTATAGTATAGTATGGCACGTTTAAGAAAGTGACAAAAACGGTATTGCATAGATTTCAAGAAAAGATTTATAAAGTCATGGTATATGAGCCACTGACTCACCTAAGAATTTATGTTATGAACAATGTATGAAAAAAAATGCATAGTATAGAAAGTCGGGAAAAAAAATGATAAAAAAGTCATGGTATAGTACATTGAATAATTCACAGTGTATTAATGTCAAACAACGTGATGAAAAAGTCATAGTATATTATGTTGAAAAGAGTGATTAAAAAGTCATAGTATAGTATGTAAAAAATGTCATATTATTGTTAATAGAAAAAATTGTTAAAAAAGTTGTGGTATAGTATGTCAAAAAAGTGATAAATAAAAGTCATAGCATGTCAAAAGAAGTGATAAAATGGTCACAGTATAGCATGTCGAAAAAGTGACAACGATGTCATTGCATACATTTTGAGAAAATTTATATAAAGTTATGTTATAATAACTTGAAAAGAGTGATAAAAAATTCATAATATAGCATGTCAGAAAAGTGAGAAAAAAGTCATAGTATACTACATTGAAAAAGTCATAGTATAACATTTTGAAAAAGTCGTAGTATAATATGTTTAACAAAATGAGAAAAACGTCATGGTATAGTATTTTGAAAAAAGTGATAACCTTATAGTATGTTGAAAAAGTATTGAAATAGTCATGGTGAAAATAAACATGTGAAAAAGTCGTGTTGTAGTATCTCAAAAAAGTGATGAAAAGTCATAGTATGATATGTTGAAAAAAGTGATAAAAAAGTCATGGTATAGCATGTCAAAAAATATTCAAAGTGATGTTATTGTTTGTCAAAAAACATGATGAAAAGTCTTGAACAGCATGTCAAAAAAGTATAGTGTGTTGAAACAAGTGTAAAAAAAAGTCATAGTAGACCATGTACGTAAAAGTGGCAGAAAGTATAGCCCTGCCGATAATAAGTGACAAAAAAGTCATAGTGTCGTTTGTCGAAAAAAAACATGAAAAGTGCCAACACAGACTGGGAGTTGAACCTAGGTCAGAGTCTGCAAAGACTAATAACTGACTGTTTGTCAGAGCTTTGCAAACCACAGAGCCACTGTTCAACCAAACACTTATTTTAAACAGTCACACTATAATATGTTGAAAAAAGGGATGAAAAAGTCATGGTACAATATATTAAAAAGTCATAGTATAGTATGTTGAAAATAGTCATCGTATGCAATGTCAAATAAGAGACTAAAAAAGTTATGTCATGTCTAAAAAGGTCCTATTATAATATGTAGAAAAAGTGATGAAAAGTTACACAATACTATGTATAAAAAAACGTGATAAAAAGTAATATTATAGATTGGAAAAAAGTGGAAAAAAAGTCACAGTATAGCACGTGGAAAGATGTGTGACAAAAAAGTCATATTATTGTGTGTGATAAAAAAACCTCATGAAATGATGAAACAGACTGGGAGTTGAGCTTAGGTCAGACTATGCCGTGTCTACTTGCTGGCTGTCTTTTTGAGCTTTGCAAACCACTGAGCTACTGATTCACCAAAGAATTTATGTCATAAACAGTCATTGTACAGCATGTCAAAAAAAGTGATTAAAAAGTCATAGTATAGTATAGCATGTTTAAGAAAGTGACAAAAACGTCATTGCATAGATTTCAAGAAAAGTTATATAAAGTCATGGTATAGTAACTCAAAAATACTGATAAAAAAGTAATTGTAAGTATGTTGTTGTTTCGACATGTTACACAATTACTTTTTTATCACTTTTTCCGACATACTATACTATGACGTTTTTATCACTACTTTAAAACATACTATACTATGGCTATTTTCACGATGAGTTTTTCATGATGAATAATGTCAGATTTGGCAGTTTTTTGTGATGAAAAAGTCATATTATGGGATGTCGAGAAAGTTAGAATAGTATGTTTTAAACAGTGATAAAACGAAAGTAATGAAAAAGTCATAGAATAGCATATAAACAATTTCATAGTGGGTGCCCAGATAGCTCAGTTGGTAACTCCTCAATGCAGTGGGCCCAATTTCATCTCCGACCTGCAGCCCCTTTTGCTGCATGTCATTCCCCCTCTCTCTCCCCTTTCATATATTCAGCTGTCCTGTCAAATAAAGGCCAAAAAGAATACTAAAAATGAAACAATTTCACAGGATATCAAAAAAGGGTTAAATAATATAGTTACTACTTTTTTTTTTATAGCATGTTGACAATAATCGTTGTATGCTATGTCAACAAAAGAAACCAAAAAGTTGTGTTATGTCTAAAAAAAGTATAGTATGTTAAAGAAGTGATGAACAGTCATGGTATAGTCTGTCAAAAAGGTCATAACATAGTACGTCAAAAAAGTCTTGGTATAGTATGTCAAAAAGTGATAAAAAAGTCATAGTTTATCATTTTGAAAAAAGTTATTAAAAGTCATGGTTTATGTCACCCAACCCCAGGACCTTCTCACCCCTCACTTGTATACAATCTCCTGCAACTCGGTTACGTCCTTTTTCACAGAAAAAATCAGCATCTAAGAAGTCTTCCCCCCTTCCACACACTCCTTCTCCTCCTTCCAGCTCCCCGCTATCTCAGAAATCACAGAACTCACCCGGAAAGCCAAGCCATCTACTTGTCAACTTGATCCCCTCCCCACACAACTTGTTAAAGCCTGCCTTCCCTTTCTGGTCCCCCTTATCTCTGCTATCATCCACTCATCTTTCACCACTGGAACTGTCCCTACATCCTTCAAAACTGCTGCCATCGCCCCTATTTTGAAAAAACCTGGTGCCAACCCATCCAACTTCAACAACTTCCGTCCTATAGCCAATCTACCCTTCATCTTTCATTATTCTTCGAAAAAGCAGTTGCCACTCTACTCGAATCCAGTATGTTGATAAAAAGTGTAAAAAAAAAAAGTTGCAGTATAGTATGTTGACAATAATCATTGTACACTTCCTCAAAAAAGAGAACAAAAAAGTCATGTTATGTCTAAAAACTCACAGTATAGTTCGTCGAAAAAAGTGATAAACAGTCATGTTGTAGCATGTGGAAAAAAAAAAGTTAAAAAGTTGATGCAAAGTACCGCAAAACATGATGAAAAAAGTATTTTCATAGATAAAAATGAAAAAAAAAAGCTGTAGAAAAAGTGATAGTATAGGATGTGGGAACAAGTGACAAAAAGTATTTTGTGTTGCCAAACCTCATGTAAAGGCCTAGAATCAAACCTAGGTTAGACACTGCAGTGACTACTTGCCTGTTGAAGCTTTGCAAACCACTGAGCCACTGACTCACCTAAGAATTAATGTTATAAACAGTCATAACAATGTATGGAAAAAAAATGCATAGTATAGAAAGTCGGAAAAAAATGATAAAAAAGTCATAGTATAGTATGTCGAAAAGAGTGATTACAAAGTCATGGTATGGTATGTCGAAAAGAATGATTAAAAAGTCATAGTATAGTATGTCACAGTATAGTTAATGAAAAAAAGTGATAAAAAAGTCATGGTACAGTATGTAAAATAAGTGATGAAAAGTCATAGCATATACCAGTTGTTAAATGTCACAAAACCGTCATAGAATAGTATGTAAAAAAAGTGATAAAAAAAGTCATAGCATGTCAAAAGAAGTGATAAAATGGTCTCAGTCTAGCATGTCAAAAAACTGACAACGATGTCATTGCATACATTTTGAGAAAAGTTATATAAAGTAATGTTCTAATAACCTGAAAAGAATGATAAAAAGTCATAGTATAGTGTGTCAAAAAGTGAGAAAAAAGTAATTGTGTAATGTATTGAAAAAGTCATTGTATAGCACATTGAAAAAAGTGATGAACAATAGCAAGTCGAAAAAGTATTGAAATGGTCATAGTATAGCATGTCGAAAAAGTCATAGTATGGCATGTTGAAAAAAGTTAATGAAAAGTCCCTTTACGTGTGTTGAAAAAGTCCAAATGTAGTAATTCAAAAAAAATGCTAGCATAGCACAAAACAATCCTTGTGTGTATGCCGAGTTGTACGTTGGTTAAGTGATAAATAAGTTATACATATTGAAAAATATGATTTTTAAGATTTTGTTCTTTCTTATTCTTTACTTTATTTTTTTTCCTTCCTTACTCATGTCTATGCTAATTTTCTCTATAGAAAAAATTTGCAGGTATAGAGGGTATAGGGATTTCAAGGTGGTAGGCTTACACTGCTGCAAATTAAGCAGTGGTCAAAAGTCTGAGTGTGTATGAATGAGTGACTATGGTTAATAAATTATAGCCTTGTCTCTTTTGTGTCAACAGGCTTTCTGACTTGTAAAGGCTAATCACTGAGGTAATTACTGTTAATTATGGGTCATCAATCATTAGACCTTTCAATCTGTTTCCTTGCCTGGTAATGTGTGTTTGCATTTTGTATAGGTGGGCAAGATTGGGGTTAATTTATTCTTTTTAAATACACAGTTTTGAAAAGTAAACAAAAACACTAAGTAAAAGAAGTTTTTTAACGTCTCACTTCATAAAATGTTCCACCATGAAACTGTGACTAAATCAAAAAACTAAGACTTGATACAAGCATGCTAGGCAACCAAAATCTACTCGGCAACACAATTCAGCTAAGACTATTCACATACAGTACATTTAAAAAATCCAGCACATATCAGATTGTGTTGTCTGGAATGGTATAGAAGCAGGGTGAATCAATAACAATACATGTTTTACAGTAGCTGCTCTGAGAACAAACTGTATTTATTACTGTAAAATACAAGACATTTTCACATAAAAATAGGCACATTACATAAGGACAGATCAGAAGGTGGATTATGTATGTTTCAAACCATCCAGCTATGTCAAATTCATATGCAAATACGATGATTTAAAAAATCCATTTCCTGTATTTATTGATATATTTGTTTATTCTTTAGGTCCTTGTTCTGTCTGTACACAAAATGACCAAAGAGTGATGTTTACATTAGTTCATTAAGTTACTGAAAGAGCAAGTTAAATGCTGTGTTGTGTGACATTGTGAAACTGTACAAAGTGTGTTGAATAAAACTGCTCACTGTTTGGTTTGTTTGCTTTATTTCCCCAACATGAAACACAAGTCAACTGAAGGAATCCCTGTTTTTATTCAGATATGTACATACACTTTCATAGCAATGGAATCAGTGGCATGGTAGCAGTTGTGTGTTCTAATGGTTCATTGAAACTTCTTAAAATTGACCACACAATGTGTTTATTGTACAAGCCAGTGATGCAATCACTGGGATACACATTCTCCTGTTTCTCATTTAAACCCAACATAAACAATCCCGCATGTAGTAGAAGAAAAGTGTTTATTCATTTAGCAAATGCAGTTAAAGCCTACAGCTTTGACTCTGAACATGCTCTTATATTCTTCAAACAGTGGGTGATGTATGATTACAATGGGAATTCAGTTTCTCTGTTGGATATTATCCTTTCCTATTTTGCAAATCTTTTTGCACATCATTTAGTGTCACTGACGTGCCATAACAGAAATCCAGTTTATTTTAACACAAGAAGGAAATAATTACATCATGTTACATGTGTAGATTGGACTATTTTGAGGCATTGTGGTAATTTTCAAAATGCTATACCACGTTAGTTGACATGATGACCAAGCTATATTCAAGTTTTCAGAGGGCTTGGCTTTCCCAAAATGATTTGTTTTTTCAAAGAGCAAGACGTTTTTCTCATCCTACAGTGTGTGTTGCGCCAGCTCAATCAGACTCAATCCAAACTATTTTTAAAGGTTTCAACTGTAACCCAAGAACTAGAAAAGAAACAAAGCTGTGTATTTTATGTTTAGGTCAAAACGGCATCTTTATAATCTACATTCTGTTAAGAGCTCACTGAGACCTGCAGTGTTTGATGTTTAAAATTGTATTGGATGGCATTGGAACAACTTGAACAAGCATTTTCTATTCACATTAACTGCTGCAACAAATTGAATGTAAACGTGCTGGTGTATCTAAATGGCATTAGTGTGTGCATGTGTTCAATCTCAGTGATATCATGTTTCATTCAACGGGCACTGTGTGCCAAGTTACATATGATACATTCAACATTATATTGAAATATGTTCACTTTATTGGGCAAGAGAGACACCTGCAACACAACCCCATGCAATGCAACACTCCCACACACACACCCATGCACACACATACACGCAGAATGGCAAGTGGTAAAATCAGCATGCGGAAATGAGCCCTTGTTTGTGACCCCATGGACTATTGCAGACCCATTTCAACACACAGACACACACACACACACACACACACACACACACGCACACAAATTATATATTTACATACATTTATATCCAGAAAACTGAGTGCTATTTAAAACACAGGGAACAAATGGGTTGCCAGTTTGAGTAATATGGACCCAATTTGATTTTGTGTTTATGACTGGTGACCACATACTGCATTACTTTGTGTGCGAGTGTGTGTGTGTGTGTGTCACTGAATACTTAAACACATGTGAATGCTTTTTTTATGTGTAAAGGAATGCAAGTGGCCTCACTTGTTATCTGCGCTTGCAGCGCTGAAAGGAAGGTCATACAGGTCATGATGATATTAGTATGAAGGAAGTGGGTCTTGATGTCAGAGATGGAGACACTGATATACGGATGGAACATGGGGGGAGAGAGAGAGCGAGAGAGAGACAGAGGGGTGTATTTGCATTTCTTCTTTTTTTCTTAAAACCTTTGTTTAGTGTCTGATGTTTTGTGTTTTTCATGCTTTAAAAAACATCTCTGTGAAGGAGACAAGAGAAACTTCATTTAACTCTGTTGTGCAGATTTACGTCATGTGTCAGAGGATCCAGCGGAAACTATTGGCCACACCAAATGTATGAGCATTTGCATTCAACATGCAGATTCAGTCAAAAATGAGACCTAGACATGCAAAAAATACACTGTGCTATGCAACACAAACAAGGTAGTGTGCATTAAATGAAAGTGTGAGACTGAACCAAAACACTAAGAGTTATTAATGCTCCTTTAGTGTGCTCAGAGATTAATTTTGAGGTAATGTTTGAAATTCCTTTAAAGTTTTGAACCTGCATACATACCCCCTGAGCATGTTCCATGGAGGACAGTCACTGGCCACTGTAATAGTTGTAACCAGCAGCTTGTTGTGGTATTGTTTGAGCTTTCTTGTTCAGCTCTAACTAACTTCTTGGGGTTAGATTTTTTTTTTATCAAGATGAATGAACTCCATTATTTTGCATACACTTAACATAACGTTTTGGAATTGGGAAGTTCAATGAAAAAAGTAGCCTACTTTATTAATATTTCTTGTGACCTTACATCATTGCGTGACTACCACCATGTGGTCAGAACACAGATTACATAATTTAAAATCCAGCACTGGGACAGAGTAAATTCAAAGTTTAATCAAATGAAAAAAATGTAAAAGGATCTGGCTTAATCAACCTCTTTTACACCTTTCTGGTAATTGTTTCCACAGTTATATTATCATTTGTGTTGTTATTGTTATTATTATAATCATCATTCAGGTTTTAGTAATTCAGTAAAGCGGTTATTAATTATTCCCCTCTCACCCTCATATTCCAGAAAAAAGATCAGGAATTTAGATTTTTAAGTAACTGCATATTTTTATTGTGTTAATCAAAAACAACCTGACATGACAATTCACAAAGACCTCTGGGAGTATTACAGTGCACAAGGTTAACTTTGGCCTTCGACCTTTCACCAACAGACCTCTCTACACACACGACTGTTCCTTTTCCATTATATACAGAGCTCTGCTTTCCCCCAAAACTCTCACACACAATCACACGCACGCATGCATGCATGCTTTCACGGCGCACACGCACGCGCACACACACACGCACACACACGCACACACACACACACACACAAACACACACACACACAAGCCTCTCCTTGTTAGATTTCATACATGGGTGCGTCACATGGCATGGGATACAACAGGAGTGTTGATTGGAGGGCTGTGTGAACAACAAAGACTGTAATTGGACACTGTTCAGGAGGATTTTTTTTTGTTTACCACTGGCTGTAATGTCCACAAAAATGTTGAGGATGAGTCCTTTTCAGCAGAACATGAACAATACAGATGTAAATCTACATTTTTAAGAAAAAGAAAAATCCACCACAACATATCAGCTTATCTTTGCACATAAATACATAGGAATAATAAGAATATTCAACATTGTGCTTTCTTTCTCTCTCTCTGTCTGTCTCGCCATCGCACCATTGTCAAACGCTTTAGCCACTAACATTGGTCATGCAGTTTCAAAAGAGTACAAAACAGCTGGCTTAAGAGAGACTCAAGCAAATGAACTACCAATGTAAATAATCTCTCAAAGAAAAAAAAGTACACAACTAATAATCTCCATTTAGTGAATTAGTAGTCTAAACTCAATTAGTTATGTTGTTTAAATGCAGACAGACAGCATCTACATTTAAAACTCATTTTAGAAATATTTTTCCATGTAATTTCTTTGGAGTAAATCCTGGATGTGGTGTCAAAATGCAGAGTGTCCCTTTTACAGGAGTCAGTCAGTTTTGAGAGTTACTTACATTTCTATAAAGAAGGTATATAAATAAGGACAAGGATTCCATACATCTAAAACCACTCACAGACCTAGTTTGTGCTGCCTGCTTTCATCAGGGCCTGTGGGAATTAAACACACCAAAAGCCAAGTGTAGCCAATTTCAGTACACTGAAACTCTTTAAAAACAGGATATTTCTGCAAAATCTGTGGCAGCAACACACAACACATATTGGATCCTAAATTCATCATCAAAATCATATTCAGATTTCCTCTTACATGGCCAGTTGCTGTCTTTCAAGTGGATAGACTATGCTATAATAAAGTATGATACCACTGGTAGGCTTCACATCCAAGCCTTTACACACAATGGACACTAAGGGGGCAGGCTACACACACACCATGTTAACACAGACAATCAACAAACAAGGTTTCTGTACAGATAATACACAGAGATATATTGGACTAAAGACACAGAGAAGGAAGACCTTATTGTACTAATGGTCCATTAGGAGGAGATGACATCATTAAGCAGCAAAAGTCAATAATGTTAATGACTGTAACACCACGTGGAGAAGTGATTCCAACAGTGTATGAAGTCAGATGGTACTTGTTTTTTTGCAAATAGTGAAATGCATTGTGGGTAGCACAAAACAGCTTTCTCTGCATTGTGCCGTGCTGACTGAGGAGTCGGCAACTCACTCATCTCATATTTTTTGCATATATCTATTTATCACAAACAACATATGCAAGAACAGTGTAAAAGAGCAAGGAGTAAAATTACTGCTTAGAATACAAAAACAAAATCATAGTTTCACTCATAAATATCATGCTAATATATATATACTGTACTGTAGCCCAGAAACATGGGTTGTCATACTAGGGTCCACTTCCCTCTTCATCCTCATCGCACTAATGCTTCCCACCCAAACCACCATGTTCATTAATTCTCCTTAATGTTAATGCATAAAACATTAAACACCCAATAAATAGCTAATTTAATGTGAGGTTTTGGACCATGTCAAAATGCTTCTATGTGCAGTTCCGATGCTCATTGTGTTTTTGTTTCTGTTAAAGATCTAACATAACTACCATTGTTTAACTGTAATCCTAGTCTTATTTGGACTTTTATTTGCTTTTGGAGATTGACTTCTATGTATGTGTACTGTAAACATCTCATCATTATCTCTCACATCATGGAATGCCAGTAGTTTTTCCAACCCCTTATTTTCTAGTGGTTTGGACCAGTACAGCATTATAATCATACCTTGCAAGATACGATTGCTCTCTAACCGTAGCGCTACATATGTATTGTGTGATTTATTTGCTGCAACATTTCTCAATGTGCCTACAAAAACCACTAACCACAAAAACTACTATATAACATAACCAGTTTTGCAACATGCGGTTCTGCTCCACAGGCTGCCCCACTCTGTTGGCAATCTCTACCTCGTCTGTGACTGCATTACGTAATAATAACAACACACAACCATGTGAAAAGTAAGGTTAGTGGACATATGTGCAACAAGATCACCACCGGAAGTTGATCAATGCATCTGTTTCTGTAGGAAAAATGTTTTATCAATGTGTTTATTTGTCTGCATGCTTGTGCAATTGCACATTAAGAGTTAAATGTGTTTCCAGTTAGAGACAAAAAAAAGTGCTACACAAGACTTGGGTTGTAAGGTTGAAATGAATCTGAGCAGAAGGATGCATTGAGCATGTTATGACACAGGTAGGTGACCATTACTTTCCAGTATATTCCAGTTTCTCCATTCCCTCTCATTATGCACAGCTCTTAAGTCCACTATTTTTCTACATCGTTATGAAATGTTCAGGTAAGAAAAGCTGTGAAGAAAGGTCATCCAAAAATGTTGGGCTGTTTTTGTTCTGAGTGGTGTAGTCCAGAAAGTAGGTGTTAATACTGTGAGCCACTATCCACATATAAGATGTGTAGCTGGCACGTAGTAGGCAAACATTAATTACCCAATAAAGATGTGGTAATCCTGTGCGGTAAACCCATCTTCCATATGCAGTCAATGACAAAGGGAATGACAGTTGATATAAGTTTATCACCCACAGAGATCAAAGGTGGGTTCACTCCCACATACTTTGCCTGCTTGTACACTTGACTATGCTAGTGGAACAGTGTAGAGGGATCGTGCAGAATCAATTTGGACAGTAAGGCAGCACATGCAGGGGCTGGCCAGTGGGACGAGGACTCAGGGATTGGGGTACCATATAGTGGGGGCATCCATAGATAAATATACACAATAGAGGAGGTGCTGTTTGTGTTTGTGTGTGTGTGTGTGTGTATGTGTATGTGTGTATGTGTGTGTGTGTGTGTGTGTGTGTGTGTGTGTGTGTGTGTGTGTGTGTGTGGGTGCATCTGTATGTGTGAACACCTCCAGGAGTTCTTGGTCTCTCATTCTCCCATCATTCCCCTTCTTTCTCCTTGTACCAGTCATTCTTTTACCCCTCCATTTCTTTGCTTACGTTGTTACTCCCCTGCACTGCGAGGCACCCTAGGGTTTGGTTTCCCGTCATGGGTCCGGCGGTTTCTCCCCTTCCTTATCTCCTGAAGATGCTTCCACTTCTTGTTAGCTGGGCGAACTGCAGGGCCCAGAGACGGGACGTCCTTCCCCGGAGCAGGGAAGGTCTTATCCCCTTGGTCACTGCCGGCATTCTTTCGTGCCCAAACTTGCTCACAAATCTGGTCGACGGTGCTCAGGTTAGGGTGGTCCACAAGCTGCATGAAGTCCCGGTACCAAAGCTTTTGATTTGTCATTGGGGGTCCACCTCCACTGCGGGGGTCTAATCGGACAGGGGCGTCGGAGGGTAGATTGGAGACTGAAGAGGATGTTGAAGGTACAACTTCCAAGGTGATGCCTAGTAAGGTTTGGGTAAAGCCGTGTTCCATGGCATGGCACTGGTAGATGCCGATATCTCTCTTCAAGACTCTGCGAATCAGAAGGCCTCTATCTGTCTGGAGTATGCGGTCATCTAGATGCACCTGGAAAACCAAAATAAATTTCACTAAAATGTTAGAGGTAAACTAGCACGGTTGCCATTTTGTGTCATAGCACTAATGTCATTGAGGAAAGCTCCATGTACGTGTAAAGATGATTCTGACACTGATTAATGGAAGAGCTACATGACCAGAAATTAAGTTGTAGATCTAATAGTGGCTCTAAACAGCACTGCACATACAACGAATGCACAAGTATAAAAAAAGCCCACAATTTATCAACTTGGTCAATCAAAAAATGGAGGACGAATTTTAATCCAATGATATGGCGCAACATCTTTACAGAGCTTTTCAGTACATTAAGGGACCGTGCTTAAAGACAATGTAATGGGGGAACAATTATTAAATCTGGATTTTTAACATTATCATAATAATTGTTAATACTAATTGCATGTTGTGGAAGAATGGCTTTCTGACTTCCTGATGTATCCACTCTTTTAAAACCTTTTTGTGACATTGGACAAAGTCTACCATCTCTCTACCATCCCTCTTACCTCTTCTCGTGGGTTTTGTGGATGTTTCTGGAAGGTCCATGTGACTCTGGCCTGAAGGGATTTGGGGATACACTCCAAGAAAGTACTGCTTCCCTCAACGCCATACAATTTCTTCTCTGCAACACGATGCTTATGGTGGTCTGCAGGGGGCAGCAGAGACAAGGACATTATGGGGTCTGCTGGACAATGCTACTGACAATCCAGTGCCAGGCAAGAAGGGAAAAGGCAAAACCAAAAAAAGGAGAGGGCAAGAGGACAAGCTGGTATGTGACAGAAACATTTATCTGGTAATGCTAATGCTAACAGTAAACAAACACTTGATTCAAAACAGTTTACTTGATCTATGAAGACACAATTATAAAAAAAAAAAATAGTTACTGGGCCTTTTTCAGTCTTGAGTAAATGTATTCATACATTGGCATCACAAGAAAAATATGTAATTTAGATAGGTTCTTAAAGCAATGTAGGATTTATTACAAAAGAGTCTAAGTCAACACTGATTAATGAAAGCCTCTGTTGGCTGTTGATGGAAAGTTCACTACCATCACCTGTAATGACAGCGTTTACTTTATATTTGTTGTGTGACACCAAACAAAGATTATTGTGGTCCTGGGAGTGCTTAGTCATGCATGTTGCCAAAATGAGGGATGAGGTTTATTAATGACAAAGGATTAGTATCAATGCCCTAAATCCTAACAGTACATGTGCTGATATATCTCCAGTTTCTCCAATATATCCAACATCAATACCATGGTTGTGTCAGAATAATCAATATGAGATCAATTTTGTTTCTAGCCAACAGCCCTCTACAAATTATTGGGGAAATAATAAACTGACCACTGATCAGCACTTAGGGCCAATGCCACCACATCAGAGACAAAAACTCTGACCTTAATTAGTTTTACACAACCCGGCTTGCATGCCACATGATGTAATCGTATTACTCAGGAGCTCCAAACGTTTGAGTGATTAACCTTATTCAGTTACGTATGTGGGAGAAGGACAGGCAGTGGTAGAATGGTGGTATTGTGGTCTGGGATGACCGAGGTCACCAGGCGTGAAGGCCGGGTGGAAGAGTTAGTGATTTTTTTTTTGGTACAGGGACAGTGAGATGTCAGATGCCAAGAGTCTCAGTGATTCAGAGCCGTCCAAGTAAATCTTTGTTCTTATTTAGTGAATACACTTCTGCAGCAGTCAGCCTAAAAACTGATCACAGCTACCAGAGCTTTCATGTTTTCATTTTAACAACCAGACAAAACAACCGTTTTTGAATAATACCTCCAGAGCATAGGGTATTGGGGTCTCCATTCCTCACATCCTGGCGACGGAAACGTCTGTAAAATTAATTTATTAGAATTTACTATAGGATTTTGAATTATTTAAGTATTGACTATTCTTGCAAATATAGTTGTTTTCATTGTGTTTTCTGCTCAGCGTAATTCATGTGTTTCAATGGTGTTTGTGTCACAGACCTCTTGGTGTTTGGCAGGTAGCGAGTACAGGATGTTCCATCCCAGGCACAGTAGGGGTCTCTGGCCAGGCAGCACTCAGCACAGGCCTTCCCATACACACTGCAGCGGTGAAGTGGAACCTGGGCGATGCCTGTATCTGAGCCCAGATACAGCTGTTGCTGTGAGGACACAGAGTGGAGGGACACGTTTTAGGACTTAAAAACAATCAGTTTGTACTTGTACTTTAAGTATTTAAACATCAGCCAATTAACAAATATTGAACAGGATTGTGAATACCAGATGGTACATAAAATATTTGGGATTTTTAGGGCTGAAAATAATTTATGTTAAAACGGTAGATGTAATAAGGTCGGGTTTCAACCTACAGTTTTTTGGTCTTGTTTGTTTCTTTAAAAAAAAAAAAAAAGAACTTTGTTTGTTTTTGGTTTATTTATTGTTCATTACATATGCATTGAATGTTGTGAAACTGACAAATTGCCTAAAAAATTCTAAACTAAACTGAACTAAGTGTAAAACAAACATACCCGTTTTGAGGAGATCTGCATGTCAATGATAGATGAGGCATCCTGAAGAGCAGTATTAAAAATATTTTCATTATTAAAGACATTTGAAGATGCATGAATTGTCATGTATTGTCACTCAATACACATTCATTACATTTATGCTACAGTATTTCTACAAGAAATGAGCTTGATTGAAGTTTTCTTACTTTAAAGACCTCCAGCTCTTCCAGTAGAAGCTCCTCCATGTTGTTCCAGCTCTCCTTGGGGACATTGATCACCTTCAGTACTGTCCCTTTGTCTGAATTAAGACACATAGACCAATTAAGTCAAGCATCAATTCATTATTTTCATGTTTGAATATAAAGTTAAGAGTTAGAATTGAATAGTCTTCCACCTGTGCCAATAAACATAACATCATACTGTCCATCTGCAGCGCTGACTCTGTCCACAGCAATCTGTGTGAAGCTGTAGTCCACATTAGTTCTGACAAAGACGGGTCGTCGGCTCATAGGGTAGACAGGGTTATACATCAGAGGATGGTGACGCGCAAACTGGATTACGTCATCTGGGAAACCCTTCGTGGACTCAAAACTGCCGAATGTCTTGCTGGGACACTAATGGAAGGAAATAAAGAAATGTATTATTCATGTTTCAGCAGAAGGTCCTTGTTTATACAAACGTGCAGACAAACACAAATAAGACACAACACAAAATATGTGTTGCGAAATATCTGTTGCTTACATTTAAATAAAAAGTAAAATATATACTGTATAAAAGGTACTTTATTGTCACATAAAGTACATGTAGCGAAATTCATCTCTCTGCATTTATCACATCCCTCAAGGGGGCAGTGGGCAGCCATTTACAGCACCCAGGGACCAACTCCAGATCTGAGAAGGCACTGACTGGAGAACGTAGTACATGTTTTTTGATGGTGGGGGAAAGAGAACCTTCTTGCTGGGAGGCCGCGGTGCTAACCATTGGGCCACAATCCTGCCCTGTATATGTATAAATACATATTTTCAAAAGTGTATTCTGCAGTTATTTTGCAGTTTTGGTTCCATTGTGGTATACAATTTACTAGACTTCAATGGGGATGCAAAATTCAAGTAAATCGGATAAAACAGACTGTAAATACTAAACAAAAATCATCAAAACCAAAACCATTTCAATGGAAAACGTTGTCCTGGCATTGTATGAATATGCGCGTTTTGTATTTATAAAAGGTTTTACTCTAGCCAAAGGTCCACTACCCAGCAATTTATAATACTTTAATAATCCAGGCAATCCACTTCTACTGTGAGGGATTTGTTAAAGCTCTGCAGAACAGAATTGATTGAGTGTACTCAGAGACTCAAATGTTCCACAATGATGAACACCTTTTCTGATGATCAAATGTGTTTCGTGTTTGCTCTGCATATAAACTGATATAAAATGTCTGACTTGACAAAGTCATGGCCCAGTGGGCCATACTGAGTTAATTACAATACATAATATTATTACAATATGCTGTAGCATTAGGTAGTTTTAACACTTTTTAATTGTGTGTGTGTGTGTACATAAGATATACAGTAGTTGGCCCATGAAGTGAAAAAACTTTTGATCTGGTTTATGCACTTAAAACTCTGAATCTGCTTTCTACACAGTTTTAATAATTATCTTGTAAGCGTGATCGGCTTCTTTCAATTTGATTCGTTCCGCTAATTTAACTACCCAGTTAGGTGATGATGGCGTGAGAGAGAGTTTACTGTAGGCCAAATACAATTACTATTCTGCAGTCATACAATAGGGATTGTTCTGCATGACAAATCCTGCTGACGCTACGCTTGTGTGCTTAGCAGAATGTAAGAGCCCTAATAAGCACATATTGATTGGGAGGACTATGGAGAGCTTTCGGATGAAATGAGGTCTAATACTGCAAGTCCATGAAGTGCCTTACAGACTTACTGTATATCACAAGAATATTGCATGTATTCATATTGATAAGACTATGTATTTTTACAGTTCAGTGCCCCAAATGGAAATATTAGAAACCAGGCAGCAAAGGTATTCAAATCTGTTACTGAAAACCTACATATGCAGTAAGTACAGTATATACTATTAACACTAGTACTTGTAATATACCAATACAAATAAAGTTCTTGCATTAATAATTTGATTTATGTGACAGTAATGCGTTCAAGAGTTTACTTAAGTGAAAAGGAATGTTCACTAAAATAACTTAATATGCAGAATGGCTCCATTCAGAATGTAATTGACTTTAATATAACTATAGCTGTCATATAAATGTAGTGTACTATAATTGTAGCATGTATATGAGTTATAAGTTCAACATTTGTTTGTGAAATGTAGAAGCATAAAATGGAAATACCCAGTAAAGAAAATCTGAATTGTACAATACGTACAGTTCTCATATTAACTATAGTACTTTATACCGATGTTAGAAACTCTTGATGCTACTTTAGGGATGGGTCTTGACAGTTATTGACATACCATTCCTGGGCGTGGATAGGGGACCTTTCCCTGGAAGGGGACCCACTGGTAGTTGGGCCCCTCTTTGTGAGCGAAGGGCCCCAGGAAGGCCCTCCGGATGTCATTCATGGAGTAGAGACACACAGCCGAGCCTTTAAATACACTGCTGCTGGAGGACAGGGGGAATGGGGTTAGAGACATCAAAACACACACATACCCACTTGTCCTCTCCTTTCTCTTTCTGTTTGATGCACATGCACACACACACACACACACACACACACACAATAAGAATGGACGCTGACCTGGAAGTAGAGAAGACAGTGTAGACCAGAGGGTTCTTTCTGTCCCTTGTCTGCAGCAGGAACACGTCGCCTGAGGACACACACACACACACACACACACACACACACACACACACACACACACACACAGTTCAGGTGTTGGGAGGTCAAAGGCTGAGAGAAAGATAAACAAAGCCCTATGGCCATGTATACTTTAAACAGATGTTTCACTAATTACTCAGTCATCACTCAAAACACAATCCACTACAGCTTTGAGCAGTGATTTGCAAACATTTAAAAAGATTTAGTCTGATTAAAACATTCTATCTGCTGTTTTCAATAATATTAAAAAGTAATGTGGCGCAGGTATTTCAGTAGAACATTTTCAACAGGTTCAGATCAACACAATTATTTCTACAGGGAGGTCCTTTCTAAAGATGTGGCCTCAGGTATGGTCAGAAATCTCTTGGTCAAGATAAGAGACTCATTGTTCATTTGAGGCAATGTGATTGACAAATTTAGCCTAAGGTAGGGTTAGGATTTGGAAAATTCTTTCACCTAATAGTTCACCTTTCACTGCGTCATGAGATAAGCATCAAGACAGATCATATTATGGCCCAGAGATTTGGTCAGAGAGATCAATCAGAAACAAAGCTGAAACTGCTGCAGTTAAATGGGCTTTCTTTTGGTCTGATTGTCATAGTTTTACTTGTTAAAATAAAGAGTATATTTTGTGCAGTTGACCGTTCGTGTACTAAGGCCATCAATCCACGAAATTCGTCATAAAAATAATTAAAGGGATTGGTTTCAAACTGAGGTAAACAAGATCAACTTCCCAGGTCTAGTTGAAGCCTTTGTTCATACGCAAACGGAGAATTTGCCTCTGAAAACGAGTCTTTCTCAAAAACTCTGTCCAGAGATTTTTGAAATCTTTGTTTGCACGTTTGCATTCATACTGAGACAAACGGAGGTTTAAGCAGCCGAGGAAGTGAGGAAGAGAAGAGAGAGGAAGGGATTTCTTGCTATTTTCGGGACTCTGATTGGCTAACGTGGGCTTGTGCTTCGCGTTACACTGCCATCTACAGGTTTGGCATGCTCTTGACGGCAGTGACGTCATAAATACACAGTTACATGTAAATTATGTTTTTCTGAAAACTGACAGGTGTGCACAGTGTTATTTTTGAAACCGGAGAGGTTGAAATGTCTTTTTATGAAGATAGCCACCCAAGTGTAAACGTAGTCTGAAATGGCAACAGGCAGTTTTCATCAGGAGTAGCTAGTCATCTATTAAGCTACTAAAACGTCAACTCCATGCAGAGTTTTTAATTTCAGCTGGCTCGCGGAAGAGTTACTACCATCAGCCTGCACTCTGATAAACAGTAGTAGTCAGAATGCTTGATTATCTTAAGCTAGTTTTTCTGACATGCTTAAATTGGAAGCTAAAATGCTAAAACAATACACTATCATCTTTAGAGTATTATTATTATTATTATTATTATTATTATTATTATTATTATTATTATTATTATTATTATCATGTTACTGAGCATGTGGACACTTTTGAGATTGACAGCTCTGCCCCGACTATTACGGTTGCTAAGCTATGATTAGACAATAACTTGACGAGAGGTTTAGCAAAGGGCCAGTATGAAGACATATTTTACTGAACTGAATACATAAAGGTCAGGTTTTATCTCTTGGTTGTGAATATTTACAGTGTGAGTAAAATACTCTGGTGAACTGGAACCATAAGTTTGTGGAACGATACAAATGAGTTTACAGTGAAGTTATGTCTTTATTATAAAAATATTTCCTCTGCCCACAATCCATGCTCCCCCTCCCCCTTCCTGATTCTGTCTAATGAAAACATTGCCTTTTGTCATGCGAAGACTCACAGAGACAAGCCTGCAACTTACTATGAACCCATAACAACAACACTGGCTTCCAAACCAATCATGCCAGAATCTATTACTCACTCATGCATTTGTCAAATCTAGAGGAATGTGGGGCTAAGCGGTAATCTACAATTGAGGTCAGAAATCCTGGATAACTTATTATGCGTTTCTTGACTTTCTTTCCTTTTGCACTTACAGAGTGTGCTTTCAACGGTTAAAGCATGTTTGGAAAATTAGCTTAAATTTTAACTCTTTGTTTAGATTTTTCTAACCTCTGAGAAATGGTATTATATTGCACATGTGTTGGATGAATAACGTCAAAAATGGGGGACATAAAGAATACTAGACTAGTTGAGCCATTATCATTGAAGTTGATTGACTTTTACTTGAATGTCATGCAGGGCCTTCACTTCAAACCCCAATAACTATCACATCATACTTCTTCATGTGATGTTAGTCATAATTGATATAATTGATAAAGTACAGAATCTCTGTCTGCAGAGTGAACTTACGCAGCTCGTCAAAGTATGTGTCGCTGCCGTCGGCTCCTGGCACTGAGCAGATGAGACGTGTCTTGAGAAATGTCGTCCACTTATTCACCAGACTTCGCTGTCCACCCATGTCATTCTGATTTAATAAAAGACAAGATATAACGTTTAAAAGTTTGGCTACAGAGAGTCAGAGCAGTGTTAAACATTGGGCACCAGCCTCTTTTCACCACTTTACCAAATGTAATTCTTTTGACAGAATCTCATTTTGTTGCATTGCTGAATCTGTCAACTATCCAGGCTGAGTTTGCTTGATAGGGACTGGTTTTACTACACCCACTGTAGTGGCAACATGTTAAAAACCTTCCATTCCGCTATTTGCTTAATGTTAAGGATTCTGACTCATGTAGACCACCATGTCCAAGTTCAACATGCAAAGCTATCCCGAGACTTGTGGCAAGTGAAAACGGTTTGTTCCATGGATGTGAAAGAAGATAAACAAAAAGTGCTGGAATGTCCAAAAACTGACCCTTGTGCTGAAATTGACTTTCCTATAGGCAGAAATGCAGTCTACAGTCAGCCATCTACAATCAGCTGTCAGAACAATTATAGTTTCACATCCTGCTCTGTTAAAGCCTAACCTATAGTAACTTCACTTGGAAAAACTAACTCAAAACTGTCCAAGAGGAGGACAGACTAGTGGAGTGTGAGTTTTAATAGGGCAAAACAAACATCAAAGCACACTCTACAACATTACCTGAATTCTAATATATATTGGACTACACATTTTTTATGTCATAAAACAATTTACTTTTGCAGTAAAAATAAAATACCAAAAACTATTAACATACACAATGGCTCTAACATCCACTTTCATTAAAATGATGAATAAATCTCTCACCCTGCAGAGCTGTCCAATGCGGGAGTAGGTGGACTTTCCCAGCCCCTGAGCCTCAACCGCCGTTTCACGGAAGAAGAAAAATACCTTATCATCATCCTGGTTTTCACTTTCTGGGACCCAAAAGGAACCAACAAATTTGGGTTCTGGTGGACAGAAACAAGGTCTTAAACAAGTTGTGAGTTTTTTTGTTCTCAACACAACCAGATTTAAGTTAGTTATAAAGTCAACCAAACTACAAACACATTCATACCTAAACTGGCAAATAAACACACAAAAACACATAAACAGACCATTGAGCCAGCGAGAGTCATGCTGTTCGGTGCGGATGGAGGGGCGTTTCCCCAGGCTTCTAAAGATGGTGAAGTCCCGTCCCATTAAGTCTGTGGCCACACCTGCATATAGTTCATCACCTAGAAAACAGAATTAATCAATAAATCCCTGATTGGACATGTGACCTTCACTGATGATTAGGTCTATACCATCCACCATGTATATAGCATACAATGTATATAGCATCACAATGAACATAGCATGACAATAACATATTTAAAACCAGTGTGATTAAAACCCTTAATGGATAACCAGCTCATATTAATTTGGAAAGTTTAGTTACCGACGAGTACAGATGCAGCATTGTGGCGAGGATCATACGGACTCTTTCCTTTCCCATCCTCCACCTGAGAGGGGTCAATCCTGAACACATGGTCCTGATTGAGAAAGAGGACAGGGAGAAATTGATTTAAAAAATGATCAAACATACACTATGTTTTCTTTTGTCAAAAGCCTACAGTCATTTTTGGGTTCAGATTTCAGGTTGGAGGTTTCCGCAATGCAAGTGACTCAAAACAAAATTTAACCGGTAACTTGGGCTAAGCATGATGGATGCCATAATTTACCTTTTCTACAGCGTTTGTATCAGACTCCAGCTTGCTTGAGTCAAATTTGCAATGCTAAGCTTTCCAAGCATGAGCAACTGCTGGATATCAGATGTCAACATTCATCTCCTAAAGCAACACTAAACTTTTCCCTCTTTTCCCTTCAGGTTGGAAGCAGAGTTGTCCATTCTCATTCAAACTACAGATCCGTTACCTGATCTGGCAAACTTGCACAGTGCGGTTATAGCCAGTAGAGAGCCGCAAAGCAAATGCAGAAGTGCCCTGTCACGAGTTGATGAAAGACGGCAACGTTTTGGAAACATGATTTTAATTTCTCTTTCAAAAGTTCAAGTTCAAAAATTTCTCTAGTGTTGCTTTAAGACACATAAATCTTGTGTTTTGATGCTCTTTGTGTGTGCATGTACAAGCGCATGTGAGTGTGTCTGTGTTTGTCTAGAGTTTGTTTGCAGGTGAGACGAATCAAAGTTTAATATCCCCAGTGTAATTGCACCATGACTTGTAATTGATTTATAAAGTATAATTATAAAATTAATTCAGGCAAAACAACTAGTGTTTGAGCAGTGTCTCTGTAGTAGATCATGACGTATAAAGAAGGGAATACTGCAGTCCAGCAGTTTATGTTGTTTTGTGTATTCCTCACCTCCATCCTGTGTCCCACCTCCACAAAGGCACAGGTAGGGTGGAAGGCTCCGGTTCCACAAGCATACAGGTGGGTGCGGTTATAGTGGTGTACAATCTTCACGTAGTTCACACAGTCGGACTGAAAGATACACACAAAAACACAGTTTCAGTTTACCTATGAGTAGCAATTTGAAAGGTGTAGTCTTTAAAAACAAAACAATCAATTTGAATCTTTTTTTTCCCCTATGTGCATGATTTGACAGCTGCTTCAAAACAGTTTACACCAGCAGTGATAGAAGTTTAAGATCCTATTAATAAGCGAGGAAGGGATAGAGGGACCCGGCCCGGAGGTAGCCCGGGGCTCCCATCTGGAGCCAGGCCAAGGGTGCGTCAGCAAGCACCTGGTGGCTAGGTTTGCCACCTAGCCTGGCCATGCATGGTTTATCCCGGTGGACTGGAGGGTCGCCTCCCTACGCCTGCGGGTTGTGGGGGGAAAGCTCTGACTGTTGTTTGTGCATATGCACCAAACAAGAGTTTGGAGTATTCGGTCTTCTTGGAGACCTTGAATGGACTCTTGTATGGGGCTCCAGTAGGGGACTCCATAGTTCTGCTGGGGGACTTCAACGCACACGTGGGCGATGATGGAGATACTTGGAGATACTTGGAGAGGCACGATTGGGAGCAACAGCCTCCCTGATCTAAACCATAGTGGTTGTCTGTTGATGGACTTCTGTGCTAGTCATGGATTGTCCATAACAAACACCATGTCCGAACATAGGGATAATCATAAGTGTACGTGGTATCAGAGCACCCTAGGCCAAAGGTCAATGGTCAATTTTATAATCGTTTAATCTGATCTGAGGCAGTACATTTTGGACACTCGGGTGAAGAGAGGGGCAGAGCTGTCAGCTGATCACCATCTGGTGGTAGGTTGGGTCAGGGGGTGGAGGAAGACTCTGGACAGACCTGGTAAGCCCAAACGGGTGGTGCGGGTAAATTGGGAACGTCTGGAGGAGGCCCCTGTCCGACGGACTTTCAACTCACACCTCCGGCGGAGCTTTTCGG
The DNA here is from genome assembly GCF_013103735.1 of Etheostoma cragini. Classification (NCBI taxonomy): domain Eukaryota; kingdom Metazoa; phylum Chordata; class Actinopteri; order Perciformes; family Percidae; genus Etheostoma; species Etheostoma cragini. The sequence continues at coordinate 19,762,217 of NC_048413.1, forward strand.
GCAGCCCTGTGGAGCCTGGGGGCGTTGAACCTGAGTGGACAATGTTCAAAGTTTCCATTGCTGTAGCTGCGGCAAAGAGCTGTGGGCTGTGTAGCTTAGGGTTTTAGGAGCCTCAAGGGGCGGTAACCCACAAACACCCTGGTGGACACCGGTGGTCAGGGAAGCCGTCCGACTATAGAAGGAGTATTTCCGGGATGTGTTGTCCCGGAGGACTCTGAAGGCAGTTGCAAGGCACCGATGGGCCCAAAAGCCGTGACGGAGCGGCAGCAGGTGTGGGAGAAGTTTGGGGAAAGCATGGAGAAGGCCTTTCAGTCGGCACCAAGGTGCTTCTGGAGGAACTGAGGAGGTAATAGGGCGGTGGAAGGAGCACTTTAAGGAACTCCTAAATCCGGCTGACACGTCCTCCGTGGTAGAGGCAGAGCTGGAAGATGATGGGGGATTGTTGTCAATTACCCTGGTGGAAGTTGCTGAGGTAGTGAAACAACTCCACAGTGGCAAAGCCCCAGGGATAGATGAGAGCCCCGGGGAAGACCCGAGACTAGGTGGAGAGATTATATCTCCAACCTGGCCTGGGAACGCTTCGAGATGCTCCAGTTGGAGCTGGTGGATGTGGCTCGGGAAGGGGAAGTTTGGGGTCCCCTGGTGGAGCTGCTGCCCCTGCTACCCAATAATGGATAAGCGGATGAAGATGGATGGATGTGATAGAATTCTGGTAAAAACTGATTTTATTTACATGTATTAGTCTAAAATGGTCACATCTAAATAGTCTAAAAGATATTGGTGTGATTTGGCTTTAAATAATCTTTTTTGCTTGTACAATTTCACTTCAGGACACAAAAACCAAGAAATTCCCACAAAAAATACCTTTGATGTGACCTCAGTTAGCTGCTGCCCAGTATAAAAGTGTAAAAACAAGTTAACATGACAACACAAGAGAAAAACACCCGTAAATCCAAGACAGACAGACAAAATGTGGACTATCTCTTTCTTTTGGTTTGGTGCTGGACATTCCTCACATAGTTCCTCTCACCCCGTCTGCCTGTGACAACACTGTCGAGTCCCCAGCTCTGCCTCCAACACCCTGTTGTGACAGCCTTTGTGTCCTGGCTGTACACACAATTGCTTACAATGTGTGTCTGCTAAGGGTTAAATGGTCATATGAACCGCTATGTCAATGCACACAAATAATAAGTACCAGGAACTTTGAACAACTCAATATATATGTTACTGGCTAACTTACACAGTATAGATTTAATGTAACAGACATTTTCTGCATTGCAGTGGGTGTGAAACACTGTGTTTCAGTTATCTTCCTGCATAGCTTAATGGCTTATTGTATATTCTAGTATTACGGTTTTCCAATTAGGTTTTTCAGTTCAGTTTAGTTGATAATGTTTATTTCACACCTCTGAGTAGCTGTGTATCATGCTTGACATTTGTTTGATACAATGCGTTTTATGCTAGCTTAGTTAAAATGTTTACATCAGTTAGGTGAAACAACAACTGAACCATATAGATGTCAAATATATATATTTCAAATAAAACATAAGCTAATATAATAGATAAGCTACAGCCAGCTTAGCTAAGAAATAGTCCGTAACCTATTTTTTGGTATTTGCTTGGCAAAATTGTTAGCCAATTATCATCATCCATTTCATAGAATTATACACCACTTTCCTTGTTTCAGTTTAACCTGATTCCCACATTTCCTTCTTTGAGTTTAACATCCTTTTGTTAGATTGTTTGTTCAGTAAACTGCACATGCAATTAAACAGTAGGAAAGATAAACACCTAAGATTGATTTAGTGCAAAAGATGGGAAAAGTAACTTTTCAGCTCTCCAGGAATGACAAACTTAACTAGCTGACTGGAAGTGCTGTGACAAAGAAAATGTACTGCTGGCCATACCTCTTGATGAAAGATAATGACAGATATTAGAAATTATTATTATTAATATTAGAAATAAATGGACAATTTTTATGATGTAGGCCAAAAATGAGCTTCCCCTTTTTGAAATACCAGCAGCTGCCACTGTGCTGGTTGGTAGATTGGGTTACATGCAGAGCAAACCTTTTCTTCCTGCTTCCAGTCTTTATGCTAAGCTAAGCTAGCCAGCTGGTGGCTGTAGAATTTAGTGTGCAATTATAAGAATGGTATGGATCTTCAGATCTAACTCTCAGGATGCAAACAAACATAAATGTAAGTGTATTCCCCAAAAATGTAAAACTTTTTTTTCTTTTAACAACATACTTGATAGTATTTACTGTTTGCTTTTTGTCTTTATGAGCATCATCTAACTTTTTACAACAGACCACTTTTCACACCATTTTTAATTCTCTTCCTCCTTTATCCTCCTTCACATCTTCCATTTTCAGTATTCTCCTTATCCTTCTCTCTCTCTGTTCCATCCTCTTCATATCTAGACAGCAGGTTATTGACCCGCAGCCACATCTGTCCATGTTGGAGTCAAGTTACAGTAAGCTTGATCTCAGGAGACATCCAGAGGAGAGGTTTACTGTACACTAACAGACTGGATGGCACACATTCCTTTTTCTGCTCAGAGTCCTTATCTTAACACCAGGCTTTAAAGTGATTGGCCCATTTACGTGAAGAGAACGTTCCCATGATGATTATCAGTGGTCTTCCACCCCAGGGTTACGTAATACATGATGTGCTAATATGGTGCTTTCAAATGTCTGTGTTGTCATTACAATTACTTCTGTAGTCTAAAAACTTAAACCTTACTGTCTTTACACACTACTGTAAACACATATCATATTCTCTCCTGTCTACTTTTCCCCAGATAGGCCACTGTACCATCTGTCTGTCAAGCAAGTTACAGAAACTGTTAAACCCCAGGGGGCCACTGGAGAAAAGGTTCATAAAGGCATGAATCTGAGCATCAATGAACAATTGCCCTGTGTGAAAAGTCCATAGATTCTTCTTAATTTAACTTGGTAATCTGCATAAAATGTTTTTATTTTGAGTTAAGTCTATTTGTGTTTTAATGTACAGGACACTATATGGCTTTGTTATTCTGTAATCTGTGTCCAAGGTAATAGAACTATTTTGGCTTCTCCATATATATTTTGTTATTAGCATTTGCATTTTTGTATTTTATATTACTTTTGTCTTTAAAAGATGTGAACGTTGCGTTTCTGGGATCTTTGTGTTTAACAAACAAATATTCTTTATAATAACATGTACTGTAAATTGATTGATGAATGGATGAATAAAAGTATATAGTATAGTTCTATTTCTCTCTCCATCTATCTATTGTATACAACTTTACTCTTTTCTTTAATCAAATTCTACTTTCTTTATAAGTCTTTTAGCCCAACCCGAGGGTGACAGACAGGCTAGGTTGTGCAAGCAGGAACAAGCGGAATTGTGCCTCATTAGGCCTGACAAACAGACACACACACACACACACACACACACACACACACACCTCAATGGTTTACAACAAAGGCCTGCTTTTCAACATTTGAAAACCACTAGGGGGTTAGTTGGAGTTGTTGGAGTGTGATTTCATATATACTTCCGTGTGTGTGTGTGTGTCTGTGTGTGTGTACATGTGAAGGTGTTCAACCAATCGACAGGCCTATTAAGCTGTTAACAAACAGGGGACCTCTGTTTCCTGTGAAAGAAAGAGGCACACTCTACTTTTACCTCCACCCTCTGGCTGACATGCACATTTTACACAATGAATGAACATACACACACTTAAACTCACACCTCACCAACTTCCAAATACCCATGTTCTTCCAATAAAACGTACATTTTTATCAACCCTTTTTCACATTATTACCATTTTCTATCTGAAGCAAACCTTATCTTACTCAATCTAATTCCCTAACTCTGTGTGTGTGTGTGTGTTTGTGTGTGTGTGTGTGTGTGTGTGTGTGTGCGCGTGTGTGCATGTGTGCATGTGCGTGTGTCCATGCGTGTTTTCACGTGTGTGTGCGTGCATGTGTGTGTGTGTGTGTGAGGGCAGAGGAAGGTGAAGGAGTCAGCTTTCTTTGATGAGACAAAAGAGAGAGAGAGAACAACAGGAAAAGAAAAGGTAAGAAGGCAGAAGACGCTTGAAAGACGTTGAAAAGATCAGAAAGGAAGGAGGAGAAGAAGGGAGGTGAATTATTTCAGCCATCACATTTCCTTAGTTTGTGTGTGTGTGTGTTTGTCTGTGTATGTGGGGGGGGGGG
>NC_048413.1:19766438-19795394 GCF_013103735.1 Etheostoma cragini
GGGGAGTTAAGTGAAAGGGTTCACTGGCTAACCTTTGCCCTACCACTGACTCATTAGTTGAAAAAGTGAGCAAAATGCAGGGTGTGACCTCACTGCGGCCTGAACTTTAGGTCTTGCCTTTATGTCTTATAAAGCTCTATTGTTCCTCATCATTTCCATTCTAGAAATGATTAACTCGATCTTTTCATAATTTAAGCCACTGCTAGTTCTCTCCTTCTCTGTCCGTCTCATATTAACTAGGTTTTCGTTCAAGTCCAAAGGAAAGTACAATTTATTCACTGTTGCGATGACTTCTTATGCAACTTAAAAGTAAAAAAACGGATATCAAAGCTATTTCTTTAATCATACTTAGACAGCTAATATGCCCACATGTTTAAGAACAACCTTCCACATTTTTACACATTTATCCGGCATTGACATCTTTTCACCCAACTGAAACTCACATTTTAAGCTATTTTATTGCAATATATAAAAAAAACTGTTTATCTTTCTTACTCAGTTTTAATTTGTGTCTGAGAGCAAAGAGCCCCAGTGGTCCAGCCAACTTAATAAAGTTAATGGCTGAGAGCCTTTGACTGAACACAGAATGATGGTGCACAGTATACTAGAAGACCATTCGATGCACAACAGAGCACAGTGTAATATCCAAGGAATGCCTTTGATTGCTTCTGCTGAACAGGACAATGTAGCAGTGTTGACATTTGTCTGACATATTGTTCCTTTGACAGAATGATTCCTTGATGCTCATCATCTACGTACAAACTGTAAAACTATAATAATACTACTAAGGAACCCATCGAGGCAGAGCAGGATTTCTATTTCATTGATTACTTGGGTGGAAAAACATGATTTGGTTCCTGTGTTTTCAGTAACCCTCTATAAAGGGAATACCCAAACAGTGATGATACAATAATCTACTCAGTAATTTACAACAGTAACAGTCAAATGATTTTTGGTGGTTTTCAGGATAACTGCAACTTCAAGACACCTGCTAAAGGTACTAATACCTAGATGCCTAAACGTAAGTATTGTGTTTGTGCCTCCAAAATGACCAATGTAACTATTTGTAGATCAGACTCGATACTTGAGGCTTAAATCTATGAATGGCAATGTTGGTTGGTTGATAGCTCAGCAACTATTGGATGGATTGCCATGACATTTGGTATGGACAGCCATGATCCCCATTGGAAAACTCTTTTGTGATCCCTTTTCTGTGTAACCAGAAGATTAACAGTTTTGGTTTTGTGGGAAATGTTTAAAAAACTATTGGACAGGTTACCATAGAATATGGTTAGAACATTCACGTCCTACTTAGAAGGAATTGTTTGGCAATCCCTCAACATTTCGTTTAGTGCTGTCATCCTGTCAACAATTTTATCTGTCAAATACTACTAATTAACCCTAAATCACTGAATACCTGCAAACCTGACTTACGGTATTCCCATTGCGTCAGCTGTATTTAGTATTAAGTGAAAAATATCAAATGTTAGCATGCTAAGATAATAAAACTAAGATGGTGGTAATGGTAAACACTATACTTGCTAAACACGAGTGTGAGAATTGTTGAATTGTCACCGTTAGTCATGTTTTCAAGATAGGAAACAAAAAGCACTCGGTTTTAAACAGCCTTAGCCAACTATGACAACTGTAGCCTCAGGCCACAATTTATGACTCCAGAGGTTACAATTATTGCCTTTTTAGACACATTTTTTGTAAAGTGGATGGTAGATTACATTTCTGACGCATTTTCTAAGGAGTTTATGGTCCACTTGGCTTTTTCCACTTTTCAAATGCTTGAACAAATGAACAATGCTGTCTGGTTGATTATGTGCAGGGCCTTCTGTTGTCAAGAAAATACAATTTGCATGTCATGCAAATGTAAGAATTAGTTAATTTAAGTAATTTAAACAAATGACCAATGCTTGTGTTTTTGGAAGACGTTCACAGTCAACTTCACTCAACCTGTTTTTCCATTATGTCCCAGTCAGTCAATGGATTTTAACTGGTAATCTTCTTTAAACTAGTGTTAACATGACAGCACAAACACAATCCATCACTTCTGTAGGTTTAAATATGGCTCCAGCTCTACACTCAGAGTGCCGAGTCCGACTGACTGTCTGGGTGAACTGTCAAGTGTTTACTGCTACTGTCTGACTCTGTTTATGTGTATGTGTCTGTGTTTGAGTTAGTGTGTCTGTGTGCATGTTAGATGGCTTTCCTTTGATCTATGTGTGTGTGTGTGTGTGAGTGATGAAGTGATTATTACTTGTCTTTATGTGGGATGCTTCTTAAGCCCATACCAAGCCTTGTGTTTGTTTAATGAGCTACTGTGAATAGGTATACTATGCTGGATAAGTCATTTTTGAGGTACCTAGCATTGCGTTGCATTCTTTGAATGTATGGGAAATGCAATATACTGTACTGTATGTCAGACAATATAGGAAACCATTCCCACTTTTAAAGAAAAACTTTCACATTTCATAAAGGGTTGGATTATTTTCTACTCCAGTGACAAGGATCAGAGTCCTCACTGGCTTCCCATTGGGGAACCCTTGAAGAGTGCCGTCCCTGTCTTGTGTGTGTGTGTACAATATGCTATAATGTGTGTACATGTGCAGCACAAGTGCTAATGAGCCGCACACATAACAGTGTAAAAGCTGTAAAAAGACAGAGACAACCAGTAAAAGGAATACAAGAGTAACTGCATGAAAAGAAAGATAAAAGATTTCAACAAATGAATATGTAAGACGATGGGAGGGATGAGGGGGTTGTAAAAAACATGAGGAACTATTGGTTCCCAGAGAACAACTAATAGAGATACAAAGACAGCAAAAGAAAAGAGGAGGGCTCAGAGAATGAGAGAATGAGAGAAAGAAAGAAAGAGGAGAGAGAAGAGATCCAGTAGAGAAAAGAGATATTGGCCTTTTCTCTCCAAAGAAACACACTTCTCTGTAATTAGGGTCAAAGGTGTAAGGTCAGCTCCTTCTTAGTGCGTGGGTGAGTGTTCAGAAAGATACTGTGAGTTAAAAGTAATAGGACAGGAGTGAGTGTTTAACAAAGGATACAACAAGTACTAAATTCCTAATATCATTAATATATTGTCTTCAAAATGTGCCCAAATCTTTATTTTATTTCTCTTCATTCCTTCGCCTCCCCTTCCCTTATTCCTCTGGAGCAATTTTACTAATTCTCTCCACTACTCCCTGTCTCCTCTGTTAATTTCTTCTTTTTAAACGCAGAAACCTGAGCGCGCGCACACACACACACACACACACACACACACACACACACACTCAGACAGAGTCCTGGTCAGGTGAAACTGGAGCTTGGGGTTTTGAATGAATGGAGCTCGTTGTCTGTCTGCTACAGCTGTGTAATCACACTGATGAAGGGTTTGTTTTACACACAGAAAAAAAGACACACACACACACACACACACACACACACACACACACACACACACACACTGGATACTTAAACATACATGAACAAATGTATACACACATTGCTATTTGAATACAGTACAGTACACAGGCAGCTTTGTGGCATGTCAGCTCGCATTGATGGTAAGGTACTGTTTTACACACATGTATACACCGATGTACACACACATCTATGTATGAGTTAGCTAATTGTGTATGATGACATCCTGGGTGGTCTATAGGCTCTTGGTGGCCTCTACTTGTCGGTCAGTGAAGCAGAGCCTGCTCTGCCCGACTCTATCCACATACATCACATTAAGACACATAATCATCACATTCAGCATTTACTTGACATATTCTCGGAAACTAAATGTTCCTCTGGTGTAGATCAAAATAGAAAATCTTGATTTTTAAATTTGTTTCGGCAGCTAAGAAAAAGAGGGACAGAGCAGGGTGGCCTATGTTTTAGGAACCAGTCCTGAGAGTATAACAGTAGGTCATGAGTTCAATCCTGGCATGTAGCAGCCATGTACTATATGCTGTCAATGCGATCCCTCACTGCACACTCACTGCATTTACAAACACACAGGAAACCATGCAGCTTTTTCTTTAGGATTTTGTAATTTAAAAAGTATGATCTTGCGACATATTTTGTATCACTACTTTAATATTGTTGGTCTGTTAGTCCTAAAAAGAACAGTTGCAATCTATTATAACACACCCTGCAACCATGGCTGAATCACTGTCTTTTAATGGTCTGGCGAGTCCACACAGCATTCAAGCATGGGAGAAAAACCTGCTCTGGTTTATTGGCATTTCTTTAAACCAATCACAATCATCTTGGTCTGCGCTAATCAGGCCTAAATTAGGGGTATTTAGTGGAAGACCGACCGTAGACATCTAGAAGTCACTTAGGGCCAATTTCAGTTAAAGTCGTAATTTTAAGTAAATTATTCAAGGAAGCACCGCTTCCAATCAATCCTTTTATCCCCTTGCAAATACCTACCAACGATAAAGTCTCTGCGATGCACGTGCTATCTTGTAAAAACTCTGTAACTTCTATACTGTACATAACCAAGAAATCAGGTCTCTCAGGAATCTGCTTTAGCTGCTCTAACTGGGCTTATCTAATTCTTCAACCAAATTGAAGTTTCTCATTTACAGAACATGATGCTTAAGAAACGTTTAAGAAATGTGTGTAAAGACACGGAACCCATACTAAAGCGCTAAGTGCAAACTGCATAGAAAAAAAAAAACAATGGCTTGGAAATATGGTGAGTTTGATAGTAAGCCAGTCAGATAAAATTTTAAGCAAAAAAAATAAAAATTGAGGAAGTGACCTAACCACAGTCCAAAAGTAGGAGTGTTGCACCTATTATAACATGTTATCTGTGTAGACTTAGTGTTTGTGTCTTGTGCTGACTCCCATGACTCCAGTGGATTAGAAGGTAGCATTGTGTTGCACTGGGTAGGAATGGACAGTTCTCCACAAGGAGATCCTCCACCCTTTTGTTTAACTCTGTGTGCAATGTACAGTATGATGTCTGGGGCTGATGAGGAGTGATTTAAAAAAAAAAGTAAGTAAGTCTGTTTTGTTAATAATAAGAGTGGTCTTTACATTTCCTATGAGAGAATATGTAATGCACAGTTGAGGTTTGATTGAAGGTGAAGTGGTGTGAAGAGACTTACAGTGATATCCTTGCCAGCCCAGTTACACTCCTCCCTCCAGTCGACAGGAGCGGGCCAATAGATCTGAAACGCAGCAGGCAAAAGTCAGATGATCCTGTGTCTAAAATCTGAATTTATTATCTGGATGAATTTACTAATTTAAAGTGTGCTTGATGTGCATTTATAAACATTAAAAAAGGGTTTGTTGTTCTAAATTAATAGTACCCTTCAGCTCGAATGAGACCCCTATAGGCTTAGATGAGTAAAGGTTTCCATCTCACTACCCTTCAGCCTCTCCATACTTTTGTCCAACTTCACTTCCTGTATTCTCTTCATCGCTCTTGCATCCCCACACATCGGCTACTTTCTCCTCTTTCCTCCCCTCCTTATCTTCCTCATACTCCCGTCTCGTTGTAAAGGAGGACAACCCCGCCACATGGATAAACCGCTTCAGCTACAGTGAATCTGTACACCCAGGTCATAAATCAAGCTCGCCCATATACACACCAAGCATGTAATTGACTCCAAACAGCTGTGAACAGATGTTTATAATGGGCTATATTTTGTATGTATATCTATGCTTTATTTGCGGGTCTCTCTGCATTTAGTGTGCACATTCAACTCTGTGCAAGGGTCTGTGCACAATGTTTCCATCAAAAGATTCTCATTTAGATATTATTCCAAAGGTTTTCTTGGGATAAATGCTCTCTTGCCATTTCAGTCCACATCTTTGATTTTTGGTCACTTGAGTGGTCTCATATGTGCAAGAATAAAAGTCAGTCACTTTCAAAGAAGCATGTGGGAAAATGTGTCCACAATTTTGAATATTTCTCTTTCTTCCATGCCTTTAGATCCACATGAAAACAAACTCATAAAGTGACTTTGGCATGACAACAGTAATAAATGATTATTAGGAATCAGCCAATATGGTACTGATTGTAAAAAAACTAAATACTTCCATTCTGCACCACTTTCATCTCCTATATTTAGTTTGTCAACTAAAGTAATAAAGTAAAGTTATGATAATAACTTCACTTATAAGACAACAGTTATGAAAATAGTTAAAAACAGTTGTGAAGTGCAAAGTAATTGAATTTCAATGTGATGTGGTTACTCGAGATTAACTATTGAAATTCAGCAACTAGTTGCAATCTTTTTTTTTACAGATTTTGGTTCTGACCAACCTTGTGTTCCTGCTTGGCGATGTTGTCTAATGATAGCGACAGCAGGAAGTTCTTGGCCCCGACGAAGAGGCGGCCTCTTTCTTCATCCAACAGCAGAGCACTGAAGCAGCAGGAACGCTCCAGCTCGAACCGCCGCACTCCATGGAACTGCTGCAACTCTGAAATTGCACAGAGATGTTGGATTATACAGGGCGGCACCCCCTAATCTGTCATCTGTATGTGATATACTGATGGCCTCCCATACTTTTCCAACAAACAATTCCTTCCAGTTAATGTATACTGTTAATAGTACTCAGCTTCTTCCATAAATACAGGAATAGACCAGAAAACCTACATTATAACCGAGATGAGTCCAGACAGGGTTGTACAATTCATGATATAATGATAAAATAATATTATATGATATAATTTAAAATATAATATGTAATGATCAGGTTGTTTGTACATGTTTGACCTTTCATTGTGAATCCTGTTGTAAGACACGTGCAAAATCTCTCACATGTCAACAGTTATCAATAAATCCATTTTCCATGGCCATTCATGTCTTGAATAAAGTAACACTGTAAATATTGATGTAAGAAAGAGTTTATGATCAAAGTTTAAACAACCTCAAGTCATCGGAGTCTTAAGATCCAAATCGGTTAGTTGGCCAAAGGGTCATCCGGTTGATAAAGAAGATTTTACTTATATTTACTTTAGTATTTCATTAACATTTCTGGAATGTGTCCCAAGCCCAGTGAGTTGTGAACAAGCAGGACAAACTCCTCTGACAGTAATGACACTATATTGGTTCTAATGGAAATATTGAGTGTCCGTGCTGTTTCCAAACTGACAAGAACAAATTGTAGGGGAACATTGCCCAGGAAAATGTATGCTTGTATTTGTAAACTTAAGCTATAATAGTTACCCCAGGACAGTGGAAAAAACTGTGATCTTGGCCAAAGAAGTTGAAGAAATAAGGGGACTGCATCCTCCCCTGCTTGCCTGCACTTAAACCCGGAGCTACACAACAGAAACAAGACCAAGGCCATCCCTGCTTGGACTTTAAAATGGCTTTATTAGTCTGCCATTGTTGTAATGAGAATTTATGACTTTTATTAAGACTCTGACGCCACCAAACAGCCGCCTGCATGACATCAAGGACTGTAGGTCTACTGCTAGTTTTATTTTTATGTGCCATTTTCAGCAAATTAGTTATTATTTAGTTCCACAATGCTTCTTCCATACATCAGACAATAAATCAGACCCAAATAAGACAGATACTAAAAAGGACACCTGTTTATGACACCGGTTCTCTAATACACGTTAAAAGAAATCTTATTATTATATTAACTGGCTATAACGTTCTGTAACAGACAATAGATTTATTAAATGCCAGAATTTGCATGTAATTATGTTAACAACCCAGACAGACAAACAACTGACCAACTTACATCGTCATCCCTTGAGCTGCCCTGCTAAAAGTTAAAAATAGTTTCTTTGGGACTTGAATTACCACATTAAAGAGTAACTTCTTGCTCATTACATAGCCCATTACAAAAGGCATCACAGCAAACCTGTTAATCAGCCAGCCACTGAAAACTAAAAATCAAAAGGTCATTTGAGTGAAACACAAGGTCATTAGGATCACTTTCAGTCCTTCATGTGTAAACTAAAACTAGAATATGCTGCTGTCTTTCCATCATGTGTGCTACACGTACTCAGCGTAAATTAAAGGTAGGACATATCTCAGCTGGGCAGACGGCCTTCAGCAAACCTCACGTCCTTGGTGCGTTAGTTCAGGCTGTAATTGCTTTCAATGATGGAACGCGTCCCTGGTTTATGTGGTTGTGTCGGGCATTGAGTCTTCTACTAACTTACAATGCTTGAGATGATGATGATGATGTGTGTGTGTGTGCGTGTGTGTGTGTGTGTGTGTGTGTGTGTGTGTGTGTGTATGTGTGTGTGTGAATCACAGCAACCACAAATTACAGCTGGCTGCTGTACAGGACTGTTTACTTTGAAAAGGATATGGCGGAATCTCACATGAAACATAGAAGTTGTGTGTGTGTGTGTGTACAAAATATACAGTATGTGCAATGTAAGAGGCAAAGACGCTACCACCAAATTTGCATTCTTAACACAGCTTTGGTTCTTACCTTTGTATGAGAGCTTCATGCGCGGTGAGGAGGAAGAGGAGGATGAAGAAGAGGAAGAGGATGAAGATGTGGAGGAAGTGCGCGTCATGGTGCTGGAGGAAGAATGTGCGGCGGCAGCCAGTCCCAGCAGGAACAGAGAGCTAAAGGTGAGCATCATGGCCACCATCATCATCATCATGGTCATCATCTTGGCACGCTTAGAACAAACTCCTTTCTTTCAAAAGTCAACTTAATAGTTTGAGTCTGTGAAGGGAATTTATGTTGGTTTACAGCTGGATTTTGGCCCAGATTCCACTTAGCATGGATGCCAATTTTTTGTGTATTAGATGCAGTCCACCTGCCTTCGGACTGGTTTGGGCTTGGATTCAGAATGACCTCGGCTTGACAACCACAAAACAGATTCTCCTTTTTGCTGTTTGTTCTGGCGGAGCCTCACTCTCTTACAGACTTCCTTTCCAGTTCTTGATATATGGTGTAATCTTTATAACACCCTCCTTGGTTCTGAAGAGTCTCTGTTGGCCGATTCACAGCTACTCTCATGAAGGTCAAGCAAGTTCACCTCTCACATCCAAGATGGGATAAAAACGGTCACACATGAAGCCCTGGGAATAAAGACAGAAAGGGAGAGGATTTAGATATGGACACTAGTAACACACAGTCCATTGTGCCAGGGATGCCCCTGCACAAGCACGGGCACACACACACACACACACACACACACACACACACACACACACACACACACACACACACACACACACACACAACTGGCGTCTGAGGTATATTTAGTCAGAGTTGAATTGATGCCCCTGCCAGGATGTGTTAATGCCAGCCTCCATTATGGCAACAACACTATAATCTCTTCACAGGGATAGTATCCAAACACACACACACACACACATACACACATACTGACCATCATGAGTGTGTGAGTGCGATACAGATATCCCATGTCCACTGCCAAGCCAAGCCCCCACCCCCCACCCACCCCCACACTGCCTCCACACTGGCAGACGGTGTCACCAGATGAGATCTCTTCATTGCTCAGGACTAATGAGCCAGCAGTGACGTGGATGGATGTATCAGGGAATGAGAGCATTGGTGCTCAACAAAAAGTTACTTGTGAGTGAGTCCAGAAAGACAAAGCGAAAAAATTATTTGCATTTGTAATTAGATTTGATATCAATATTGAATTACACCATAGTAGATACGTGACATTACAAGTTATACAAAGCATTAAAATTATGTTTTTTATAATCTTGTTTACTAAAGGTTTCTTTAATCTCAGTTTCTCGGTTTTTCAGAGTGGATGGGGACTTGCTGCCAATTGTGGTCAGGGAGTATAAAAGAAAAAAGAATTATAAAGTTATTTGAGAGCTAGAGTCCCATATACATATGGTGACAGATTTGTTTTTGTTTTGGAAAAATCCCCATCACTTTGTGCCTTAGTTGTGAGTGTGTTGTTGTAAACCACAACTCTATACCACAGTTTTAACAGGAATGAGGTAACTGGTTGGTTAGCCTGCATGTATATGAATATTGTGTGGTAAAAAGTGTGCACGGGACAGACACACACTCACACACACCTCTCTTTCAGTACTTTGGACCCTGTGGTTGGCCGTAACAATAAAGCCTTTCAGTAGGAACAGTCGCCTTTATTATATTACACCTCACAGTTGGCACTGAGTCAGTAACAGGAAGACAGTCTGCTTTTCTCCCTCTTCACTTTCAATCTTTGCTTCTTTTCCATTTCCATGCAGTTACCTTTATCTCTGTTCTTCAGACTGGATTGATATATTTTATCTTACTTTTTGTGGCAGTTTCTATTCAATAAGAAGCTTTAAAATACTTAAGAAAGCCCATGTGAACGAAATTGGCCCAACCCCTTGAACCTATCCAAATCCTGCAGCCATGTATGGGCTAGACCCAAGTAGCATTTAAGCTTCTAGTGATAGAACACAGCCAAGTGTGCCAACACCCAACTGCTTTTATCCCAACTCAGCTGGCGATGTGGTAGGCTTCTAGAAGACAGCAATGTAGAGGAACATATGTCTTGCAAGAATAACTACAACATGGGTCTTTTAGATGCCACAGATTTGCTTTGTTTAACACAATAAAAATATGTATTTTGTGCATGTAGTGGTGGTTCATCAATATTGATTGAGGATTTCTTGATTTAACCAGAGTTGAAGTTTGATAGACTGCTCCAGTGGTGCTGTCTGTCAGTGAGGATGACTGGGTGAAGTGACATTTTAAGCCTGGCTCACTATCATCATCTCAACCATCTGTAAAGCATGGTGCATGTTTTTAAATAAACCCCCCAAATTCACCTCATTTGTTTTAAAGACGGAACATCCTTACATTAATTTCTAAATTTCTGGCACAACTATATTGCTGAAAGCTACGGTGATCACTTTTAAGCTCACATGCGCACACAGAAAAAAGAGAATATAAACAAAAACTACACATACACACATACACTCACAAACACACACAGAGACCCGTCCAGGCTGTTGGCACAGAGTTTGATGAATAATGGAGCTATTGAGGCGTGGAGACAGGAGAACTCATAAGCTCATGGCTCTCAGGGCACAACACAAGGACAGAGCTAAGCAGGAACACAAACTCCCACATATCCTGCCGTATGTAAACTCGCACACACAGACACACACGTGAATGGACAAAAGAGCAGATGCACGCTTTGAACCACACACAACCTTCCATATTCTGCCAAACTTGCAGTCCACAATGAGGTGTGAATCGTCTGAAATACTTTTATAGCATTAATCTGCTAAATTCAGGTGTGAAGCAAAAAACTAACTACATGTGTGTGTGTCCGGCCGTGCGTGCGTGCACGCATGCCTTCGTGCGTGCATGCATGCGTGTGTGTGCGTGCGTGCGGCAGAATGAAAGACTGTAAAACTGTTTGTGTGTGTGTTCTGAAGGTTCTACGCTGAGCTACAAAGACGCTGCAGTATTTCAAAGAGAAGGACGTCAGCGCCCTCCTCAGCTGCAGCTCCACGATACAGAAACACATATTCATCTCACATCACATTCCCCGGGAGTGACAGGGGCAGCGGTGAAGCCCTTACACTCCTGCCGGCTGCTATAAAAGGAACGGCTGGTCCCATTGTTCCTCTGAGTCTCCCTGAGCTGTGTGTGTATGTGTGTATCAGCGTGTGTGTGTCTTCCATATCTGCCATCATGAGTTGAAGAGAGCATTATTGGTCCTCGCACATCCTTGTCCCATCCCAGAGCCCTGAGCAGGCACACACGCTCACAAACACACACACACACACACACACACACACACACACACACACACGTGTATATGCACATGTGCAGGAGCATTTATACTCATTTACAAACTTCTGCTTCTCAGCACTTAAATCTGCAAACACACACTCACAAATACACAAACTCCTTGCATGCTCCATAATGCATCTTAATAAAAAATGCCATTGGGGCCGCTGACACTTGCATTCAGTTCAGCTTCAATAGACATGGAGCAGCAGCATGCCAAGAGGGAGTGGATTAAAAATAAAGAGAAAGACAGAGAGAGAGAGATTCTTTGGGGGGTGGGGGGGGGCTCCTGTCAAAAACCAGCCTAAATAGACACACGCGGACAAAGCAGCCAGCCTCCAGGGTGAGACATGCTCTTCCGAGTGAGGTTAGAGTTCAACTCTACAGTACAATAATGAATAAATAGATATCAGCAGTTTAACCCGTAGCCCTCCACTACCACAGGCTAGAGAAGAGGAGATGGCGAGAGTGAAAGACACTGAGGGGCTAACAGAGAGGAACCGACAGATGGAGATGCATAAGTACACAAGGAGAGAAAAGATGGGGATGAGAAAACCATAAAGAGTAAGGACGAGAGTACGATAGAAAAGATGCAATATGAAGGGATCTTGGGAGCAAAGGAAGCAAAGAAGACAAAAGGAGATAGGGAGAGAAAGAGAAAGGTGGAGTAGGTACAAGGGTGGCGATGGGAGACAACAGGAAAACAAACAAAAGGAGAAGAGGTAAAGGCCAAAAATAAACAAGGCAACGGGGAGAAGAAAAGGTGGAAAGGAAGAGATGGACACAGAAAAGTGTGAGATGGCGAAAAACTTGGATGACAAACTGTGGATGGAGCAATAAGGAAAGGAAGATTATAAGGAATCTGAAAAGGAAGTTCTGTAGAGGAAGGGAGAGGAGAGAGAAAAAGGGAAAGCAGGGAAAGAGAGATAATATAGGGGTAATAAGTGAAGGGGACAGCAAGAGGTTAAGACAGTAAGGACAAAAGACAGACCATATAAAAACTTTACACCACTTCAGCCCTGTCCCACGAAAAAAAAAGAATATGATAGAAGGAGGGAGGGATGGAGGAGAAAATGAGGGAGGCGAGAGGTGACGAAGAGAAAGGAGCCAATTGTTTCGCCTGCAGGGAGAAAAGAGTTTCCCTGGCCTGTGACCAACACGTCTAAGCCTCCCTGCGACGTAGAAATGAAAGGAAGGAGGAATGGATCGAGGGTAGAAGAGGAAGAATGGTGAAGAGGGTGAGGAGGAGGGAAAGCTCTCAGCTTTTCAGAGAAAAATGACTAAAACTCCAGGTTACTGTCTGATAGGAAGCTTAAAGATTAAGCAAATTATAGAGAATTTGGACTGCAAGGACACACACAGTATGTGTGTAAAACAAAGAGACAAAAAAACATTTAAAATGAACAATCGATGTGAAAATATGAAATGTAGTATTTTACATGCTTATAAAGGAGCTTTTAAAACAGAAGTGAGTTGAGGTACGATGAGAGAAAAGGAGAACACAGGAATGGTAAGTGATGAAGAGGAGCCGAGGGGAGAGGAGTGAAAAGGCAGGATGGATGCAAAGGGTGAGTCAGAGGGGAGCTGGTCAGGGTGGGCTCATTCAACTACTACACTGAAAGTGATAACATTCCTGTACAGTAAATGGGGAAAGGTGTTTTATACCAGTCTCCATATAACAAAGGGTTAAATTATGAGAATTTTATCAAAGTTGAGTACTTTCATTGCTAATGAAACACATCTGAAATGCATTGGGATTGCATGCACGTTTTACTAACTTGTTTATATTCTTCCACTGCTATTTGAATCAAGTTCATTAATTTGCAATGAGTCTGATATGTGTATCATTGAAAAATTCTTATATACAGCATATCACAACACAGAGGAGTAATGGTGTGTACATTCACGCTATGTATTCATCACATTATCAGACTCCCATCTGGGGACAATTTTGGATTTATCTTGGTGGTATGACTTGGCTTTGGAAATAAAGCCTAGTTAATAATAATATTAAAGAAAGGGTTGGTGTTCAGCATGTAATTGTGATGGTATATATGATGAGTTATATAAGCGCAGCGGAGTAAAAGTTGGACCTCCAAGCTCTTTCCCACCTCTGCAGTCGTGACATTTAAAGCACTGTGGTGTTTTTTGATTCAGCTCAGATACAAATCTGTTCTGCTTGCGGGTCTGATTGGTTCATTCCCAGAAAAAAACACACATGACAAGCCGAAAGCCTTAAATGTGCAGAGAGAAGCAAGAGAGAAAGAGCAGGTGATGCAGGGTGACGTGGCTGCGCGTCAACACGCTGCAGACTTGCACTAACAATTTCTAGAGGGATCAGATCCAGAATGGAGCAAGCATGTAAAAAGTAGGACTTTTAAAAAGACTACAGCTGGGACGTTATTGATCTGAGCAATGAGATCATTTTGCTTTTGCGGAATGGAGAGCTGAGCAGTGTCTCATTTCTCTTGAAACAAGGAAAAGAAAAGTTGACTGTTCTGTGTTGTAATTGTGTTGTAAGTATTCCATGAATGTTACTCATGTTGAAAGCCAGAGCTAAGAGTGAAAATGAAAATGTATGCAAGTCTTAAAAGTTATTACAGTTACACACTGAACATCTCCGAAAAGAGTAGTGTGGCTTAGACGTACGGTCTTGTTTCCAGTGGAGTATCTTTGGACAAAGCTGACACACACACTCACACACACACACACACACACACACACACACACACACACACACACACACACACACACACACACACACACAGACACGACAAAGTGAACCAACTATGAGCCAAAAGTGACTACAAGTCTTTATGGGCTTTAAACTGAAAAAAACAAAGTGAGAGAGAGAAAGCAAGTTGATCCGGGACTCGAGAGCTTAATTGTTCTGAAAGACACAGAGAGAATGAAGGAGCCGGGGAGGCTACAGCGCTTTGCTGGTCATTGGTATCGAGCCATCTGGCCCAGCATCATTAATGGAAAGTTTCCCAGCCTGCGAACCCATGGCTAATATTTGTTTAGTTTGGTTAAATTATACTTACTAGTCAGAGTTTGAATGGAAAACCAGGTTTAGTTGGCTCTCAAATTCAAAGTGTCCAAAATTCAAAGGTTGTTCACCCTGCCAAATCTGAGCTGTTACTCAAGATTATTGATATATTTTCAATATGTTATCAGTTCAGCCTGCACAGCCTGATAAATAACAAGAGATATACAAAAAATGCTGTTTGAGAGCTGTCTCGCCATGTGGTCACAAGAAGGCTTACAGTTTTTGCTGATTCTTACATACTGAAATCGAAAGTATAACACAATTATCAAAACCTTACACTCAAGGAGCAAAACATTGGCCCGAATTTGGGTATATGGAGAGAAATAAATGATATGTTCCTCTGTCAGCAGGATTGGTCTTGTGTTGTGTTTAGTGAACTTCTCGTACATCTGCTCTTTCTTTGTACAATTAATTTACAGTACTCTAATCACAGAAAAGTAGAATTGAAAAAGTGTGTTATGTTAACAAGAGAAGTGTGTAACTAGTATAAACTGACTTAAGTCATTTGAAACGTGTGTGTTTCATAAGGTAACAAAACGTGTTTCTTATGAATTAGCGTATAATTTCATTTTGCAAAGGGTCTGAGGTGTTATGCTAATTGTGTGTGTGGTTGTGCTAATTGTGTGTAGTGTTTTGAAAATGTTATGTACATGTATTCAAATAGTGCTTAAGCAACTGAAAGAAAAACTGTGAAACTTGCGTCTGGTGTCACAAGCTCAAGAAAAAAGAAGAGACAATGAAGGAGCCGCTGAGACGAGGGCAGCCTGCGGGCAGCTGGTCGCCGGCCATTTGGCCGTGTTAAAACCAGGAGCAGCAGTGACTGAGGACCTCACAGAGCTGCCTCTGGTCTCCTGACTGGAGCTGCTCCAAACAGCTCTATGAAGGAAGACGAAGCCCACATGTCATCAGCGTGACTTGTAAAAGATATTTAAGTTTGTAATGGCTCAGGATCAGGCACTGCTGCACAAGATCAGGTCACAAGAACAGCATGCTCAACAGTAGTTATTTCATCGGGATCTCCTCTCAATTCACTACTGAAGTCAGTTTGTCATTAAATGCTTTTAGACTACACATATCTTCAGGTATTCACTTTAAGTTTAGTATAGTATTTTAGAAAACCCTAAAATAAGTTTTGAGCCACTTCATCATGTTAATTACAACTTGAAATGATGATGAAAAACATGTCAGGGATGTACATGGTGAGCCCGAGTGCTCCTGACTGGACCACAGTCAAACTTAACTCACCTTCCATCCGTTTCCAGGGGAACCAAATTCCAGAAGAGTTCAGAACATTCCAAGTTGGGATCAGCGTCCACCTGAGCCCAATATGCCTCTGAGAGCACTGACCGTTTCCATAGTTACTGTACAGCTTGTTCCCATTTAACCTCTCAAAGTCTTTCCATTCCAATAAGAAAGAAAACTAATATACCCATATGAGACAAACCATCTTGATTATATACTCACAGTTTAGAGAGTGCTGTATGCACACACCTCACTCAGGCTTGTTATGGGCTTGCAAAGCACCCATTCGGAGGGTTGAGCATGTCTGAATTCAACGAGGATGCACAGAAAAGTGGTGGTGAGTCTTAAAATTTGAGAGTCCAGAAATGTGGAGGATGTATAAAAAGTGCTGCAGGTAAAGCAATGGGAGGAAAAAAAAATCAGTAATTCCAGTGACAGGAATGGTGCCTGGATAGCAGAAGGAGAGCAACAGCAAAGTCCCACTTTGGGGCAAAAAGTCCAGTGAGTCTTGAAAGAAAGTCCAAAAAGCAGCCGGTGTGTGAGTTAAAAAGCAGCGCAGTGAGATCTGAGTATTCCCCTGTCTGCAGTCAGCTCTACTGATGAACGGCTGCACTCCTGCTCCACTTAGAAAAACACACAATCCCTATGCACACACATGAAACTCTTCTTAACACACACGCGAGGAGTTCACACACTCACACACTCACACACACACACACAATTTTCACAGGAGCTCAGCGGAGTAGAAGTGCTGTGAGGGAGAGCAGGCAGGAATAATGGACTTAATTCAAGAGGGAAGAGAGAGAGAAAGAGAGAGAAGGAAGGGAGGGAGGGAGAAGGGAGGGAGGGGTTGAAGAGAGGAGGGGACGGTGGGAGGGGAGCAGAGGGGAGTGGAAATGGGCAGAGACATGCACTGTGCTGTTCTCAATGTGTGTGTGCTACTGTATATTTGCATACAACTTTTTCTTCTTCACCGTCCATCAGTGGGAGTTCAGTGACTCTGATTAACTCATTCCACTACACAGACTTGTGACTTGGACTCAGGTAAGTCTTAAAGGCCTCTATTTGCTGTGTGATTGAGGGCTGAAAGTTATTTGTAAGAGAAAATGTATATTTCATTGTCAATCTAAAATACTCATTCTCGATTACCATTTTACGATTAAGAGCGTTATCAACCAAAGACCCAAATTATGTGTAAAAAATGTAGAACTAATTTCTCATAATCCCATTGCTGCTATGCACAATTTTGATTTGCGCAAAAAAGTTTCAAAATAAATAAAAAACTGTTTTGCCTTATAGTTTTTGCCCTGGTTGTGTGTTACAAAATGTTGCATCTCTTGTTGTGCCCTCTTCTTCTGCAATGGTGCTCCGGACTATACACACACAAACACTGCAGTGAACCCCCTTATGTGAGAACCATGACCTCTGTATGAGGACCCTACCCTGCTGAGAGTGGTTTGCAGGTCTACAAGGGTAGGTGTTTGTTATAATCAAAATAGTTTGGCTAAAATATTGTGGCCAATTTTCTAGAAATTTAGTTACAATTCGGGCTGTACTTTTTGATGGACACTCAACTGAATGTAGCGTATCGGTTTGCATTTTCAAAATTTACATCATCTTGCTATCATTCGCCAGGCATTATACTTGCACAGTGTGTAGAGGCACCACATTAGGCTTGAGATTGGGCTTTGACTTGACTTCAACCTTACTTTGACACATGAGTTGCCTCAAAGACTTCCAAATAGCGTTGACATAGCCTACAGTATATTGATGTGTTTCCATAACAACACTTCAATAACAAAATCACAGAAAACACAAAGAAAGAGAAAGATACTCAGACACAAGAATGACATTATGCTGGTGTGGCTGATATAAGCTACTGTAAATACAGTAGGAGGGTAATTGGCACACATTTATAAAATATGAGAGTTTACATCATTCTCTGCACATATCAAAGTTGAAATGTAGGTCAGCTATTCATGGCAGCCAGCCTCTAAACATATGAATGTATGACAAGCACTTCTTACACGTAATACCAGAGTGTGAGGCATTAGTGCCAGGGGGATAATCATAAAGTATAGCTGAACCATTTACCTCTAGGAATACACATGTGGTTGGACTTAAACTGATATTTTAGCCTAACAATTTTGATTATAACAAACACCTACCCCGGCAGACTTGATAGGTGGCTATACAAGTTTGTGTTTTCACAGAGAGCATTTGTTGTGTTTAGCTTCAATACAGTCAGCTAGAATGTATTCCTTTGATGAAGATTTTTCATGAGGGACAAAAAGTATCAAAGCATCCATTCAACTCATGCAGCATAATCCACTGTCCACTGATATGATCAGTATGTTTCTAACACTAGGACTGGGTGGAGTATAACATCAACGGATAGACAAAATTACTTAAATAGTTGTACTGTAGCCCAACTTTACACTCACATGATCATATGTCATTAAAATTTTGTGGGTCCATTTTTTCCCAACATGCCCACTTCATTCCAGTGGCAGGTGCGGTGCTATGCCTGGCAACCCTGGAGACAACACACACACACACACACACACACACACACACACACACACACACACACACACACACACACACACACACACACACACACACACACACACAAACCACTCTCACCAGGGTAGGGTCCTCATGCAGAGGTCATGTCATGGGTCTCACATTAGGGGGTTCATTGCAGTGTGTGTGTGTGTGTCTGTGTGTGTGTGTGTGTGTGTGTGTGTGCGTGTGTGTGTGTGCGTGTGTGTGTGTGTGTGGTTGTGTGCGTGTGTGTTGTCTCCACGGTTGTTTGCATTTCTACACACAATGCACACTTGCCTTCGGTGCTTTAAACACTTTAAAGCACATGTGTATGTGTACAATTTAAGCTAGTGGTGTATGTGTGTTAGTTTCTTGATGTGTGTGCATGTGTGTGTGCTTGTGCAGTGGTTTTTTCAGCCCACTGCCAGCCCCCTGCTGACCTGTCTGTCATAAACCAGTCTGATGTCTCTACAGACTGAAGGGTGAGTGCTGTGATCCTGACAAAGGCTTTTGTCTCAGTTAAAGCTTTTGTTCTTTTGCAGGAGATGAGGACTCAGTTTTGTTATAATGTCTTCGTGAATCTTTGTTTTGTTTTTTATTGCTTTTGATTAAGTCGATGAACCAAAATGATCTTAAGATTGCGGTGGGACCACAATTAGGCTGGTGTCTGAAAAATGTGGGTCCCCCCTGTCAAAGGTGTAGGTTTTGTTTCAACATTGGGGAGGGACACATTGTTGAGATGTAAACTTTTCAGCATATTAAACACTTAATTTCTTGCATTCGGGTACATTTTTCTGCATGCAAATGTATTCAATTATGTAATGGAAATTACTGTATCATTAGATACGGGGGGGGTTTGCACCGGCCAGTTGTGATTATCGGGGGGGTATGTTGTGGCCATTTTCGGTTCTCTGTCGTCTGCTGGGGAAGCAGAGTCGGAGACTGTAACGCAAACAGACTGAACAAACTGATCAGGAAGGCTGGCTCCGTTATTGGCTGCAAACAGGAGCAATTTGAAGCTTTGCTGGATCTACCACTGATAACCCCCCCGACACTGCTCCAACAGCGGAGCACCTTCTTCAAGAGGCTCCAACAGCTTCAATGTCACAGTGACCGCTACAAGAAATCATTCCTACTACAAACAAAAAAACTTTTCACTTCATCACTGAGTGTTAGATAAGACTCATTTACATAGCAATGCTACACTAAGTGCAACAAATACAGGTTTTACTTATATCTTTATAAGTAGTTGTACATTTATGTTCCTGCCTTAATACATTTGTACATTCTTTTTTGTGATTTTTAATCTTGATTTTTTGAATATTTGTTCTTGTATTATCTTCCTATTTATTATTTCTTGTACAATCTGTATGTATGCTGTGTGACTTTGTCCTGGGTGGCTGCAAAGCAGAGAAAGGGGAGGTAACCTTGCCCGTTATGACCACATAAGGGAAAGATTCCAGATTGGCCTATCTGAGCTTTCATTTTCTCAAAGGCAGAGCAGGTTACTCAGGGCTCCGTTTATACCTATTGCTACTTCTAGCCACAGGGGGACCATAGGCAGGCTGGGGGAACTCATATTAACGTTTAAAAAACTCTTAATGTGAAATTGTCACGTCATGGGACCTTTAAATAACATTGGATTGGATTGATTTTCCATGATCAGAGCTCACTGCTGTGATTGTTTTTCAACACATTTTACGTTGTGTAATCAGACTACCAGGAATGCTAACATTAATTACTGTACTTATTTAAGCAATAAAATGTATGTGAGAATTTCCAGAATGAAGTTTCTCTTGAGTAGATATTCTTCTTTTTTATACCCGAACTGGTCCATAAAGGGCTTCTATACTATTATTTCTAGAGAGATACAGAACAAATCCCAAAATGTTAAATATAGAATTGAATAAATGTTAATTGAATGAATTGAGAATATAAATTAATTTAAAATCTAGATCCAATTCTAGACATTTTTTTCCTAATATGATGTAAATAATGAACTGAAGACTGTAAGATGATTAACTTAACCACGTGTTAACGATCACAATGTATAATGCACCACGTCATGCGCCACCTAAGACGCATATTATCATGCTGGATTGCATCAGTCCTGCAAAACACTACTGTTTATTGGATTGGATAAACATGCTTACATATTCCAGAGGATATACATCATATTTATAACATGCTTAGCAGCTACAGTAACACTAACCTGAGCATAGCTGCACAATGCAGCTGTCTTCTACTTCTGGTGCTGTCAGACAAAAAGGTTTCTTTTGGTCAACACCAAGAATAGGTTCATCAGGTATTTAGAATTAGGTATTTATAGTGTGAGGGCGTATCATACTAATATTAATGTAGCAATACATCTTTTTTTCTTTTTCTTTTAAACAAAAGTGGCTCAGTGTTAGGAGGTCATGCTTCATCGAAGTTAAGGCAGCCATATTGAAACTCCACCTATTAACAGTGCCGTGAAAGCAGAGACTTATTGTTGGAATAGAATCTCTGAGCAAAATATTGGCTTGAAATGGTAATTTCAACATCTCAAGATGTGTTTGGTATGTGGCTCTGGAGTTCACCAGCCTCCATCCTGTGTTCTTTACTCTCTCCTGCGATGGAGTGTACATTGTTACTGTGTTCAATTTTGGGGGCTGCCTCCTTTGAAGGACATGGCCAGCGGATGTGTGGCATCATATGGAAGACGAGTAGGCTGAAGATGGGCTACAGAGAGTTTAGTATTTTGTCATCCCATGTTCTGCCCTTAGCTTAGTACAGTCAATATCCCAGTATGCACTGACTTTTGAGATAAGCCTTTGAACAAGGGTTTTGAAGAGTTTGATTATGCTTTTTAATAATAATACATTTTTAATAATAATAAATTTAATTTATAATGCACTTTATATTCGCAAAAATCTCAAAGTGCTACATGGTAAAAAAGTAAGTGATTTTTATGGATGAGGATGTTGTAGAGGAACCCATTCAGGGGGCAAAAAACTGCACTAATGCCATTTACTGCATCCTTTTGGTCACGCCCTCTGTCGAGGCCAAACTGACTTTGTTAGAGACATGCTTCCATGCTTCAGTCCTATTAAGTAATGATTACTTCAGTTAGACATTCTGTAAATCGTATGCTCTCCTCTCAGCTCACATCTCTTTCGATTTAGCTGGATAAGTGATATCTATAAAGGGACACATGGCATTATTGCTCCACCTCGATGAGGAATCCTGCAGGACAGATGCACATTCAGGAAGAAGTCAAAAGCAAGGGAGGAACAATGGACTCAAATGGCATTTATTTACAGCAGGCCAACTATAGCAGTATAATCAGTGTGACGTTAGCATAACATGACTACTGCCAACATTACAAGTGTTGCATTTTAAACATTTGCTTAACAGATGTAGAAATATCCTGGCCTATATTCCAGGCCTGTAAAATCAGCAGCATGAAATACAACTGAGACAACCAATAAGTTTTCTCTTCATATGTGCGATTTAAGGGGGCTGTGGGTTTTACACACTGACCTACGATGAAACAAAAAGCAGTGCTAAGTGGATCATTAGCATTTTTGCAACTATGGAGCCTATGCTGCAATTTGTAACCACATGCCAATCTCAGATGTGTGTGTGTGTGTGTGTGTCTGTGTGTGTGCGCGTGTGCGTGTGCGTGTGCGTGTGCGTGTGCGTGTGCGTGCGCACGCATGTCTGAATTGAATTTGTGTATTAATAGCATCCATAGTAGTGGTTCAGGAGTTGAGTTTGAATGAGGTAGAACAAAAATACATTTTGGTTTTATTTGGGGCATCATGGTAAAGTAGCGGTTGGTTGTCACCAATTTATGGATGCTGCAGAATACAAACAAAATATAAAGAGAAAAAGTCGAAAAAGAGAGAAAAGCGCTGAACCAAACAAAGAAATAAATTAAAGAAGGAAGGAAAAATTAAAAACACAGAGAGAAAGGGCAAAGTCTAGTCTAGATTCAAGCTCAGATAGCTATCCATGTCCGGCTGTACTATGTGTCCTGACGGGTCGTCCATGACACGGTGCCCTGACCCCCTGACACAACAGGGATTACAGGGGCCCCAGTGGAGAGCGGCAGTGACAAAGAGAGGGAGAGTGTTACAGTTAGAGAGAGAGAGAGAGAGAGAGAGAGAGAGAGAGAGAGATCTTGCTTGGGAACCCTAGAGGCACAGAAACCTGTAATCCCCCCGTTTCACTTTGATGTGATCACACCCAACTGAAAGGATGGAGCATCAAGGGGGTTGGTGGTTTTGCGTGTCAGGAGGGCAGTGTGGGTGGGGTGACTGACTGTGGTGCCAGGAGGCTCAGAGGTGGGACACACTCTCTCACAGGCACGCAGTCACACACCATCTGGCTCTGAGGGTCAACGGGTGGATAAGACCACCTTCAGGCACAAGCTTTAGTGACACATTTTCACACACATGCCCACCTCCGAGCAGGTTCTGAAGGTCACTGAGTGGATTACAGCACTTTGCATTACCATGGCATTGTTTCTTTCCCACACACACACACACACACACACACACACACACAAACACACACACACAATAAGCAGTAGTTCTCGGTGGAATGCACATTGCTCCGCTCACTCCCACCACCATTATATTTAGCTGGCTAATGAAGGCCTGAATTTACTAGATGGGAGCCAAATAAAAAGTGCTACAAATCAGGTTTGACGGTATGAATTATAGTAACCTAAATTCAGCATCACAAATGAATTTAAGAAAATACACTGTTTTACTTTTTTCTTACCTTTTTTTGTTTTATTTGTATACAGTCTTAAAAAATAAGTTTATTGGCAAAGACTAACTAAACAGTCACTCCCTTTTCATAATTACTTTTATCAAATATGGATTATATACTGTATTATGGAATGCACGATTTGGAGTTTCGAGCCCCCTGTAATTCTGCTTCACTTTAATCAAACCGGGGCTGTCACACTGCTGCTATTTCTGAGGGAATTCAGGACAGATCACAGTAAAGACAGATGAAAGACAAAATCCGTGGAAATCACCTACTAAAAGACAGAAGCTTTCAACTTCAGCCCGCACACAGAGAGCACACTCACACTTATTTTTTATTTTAAAAGCCCACACACACATCAGTTACTGCATTTCATTTATGCAGAAGATTTGAACGTGTAGTAACATTTTGAACTCATTTTGCACATGTAGCTTCACCTAAAACTCTATCAAGCATAACAAGCCAATCTCTGAAAACTACTACAACCGCTTGACTTTTGCATGCACATTGGCTTAGCTTCTTGCTATGCCGCTAAGGCTAGCCATGTCAGGCCAATATTTCACCTTAAAAAAAACATATGACCTGGATAACCTCTTTTTTTGATACATACATGCTATGAACAAAGTCAGTGAAGACTCGTTTCAGCACCATCATAAACAAATTAACATTTGGGAGTAATGTCCCTGCTACAATGTCTATGTTCCCCCGCATGACTCCACATTTTCCTTGAATGAGATTAACAATGCACTGAATACAACAGAGAGAGTAGGTGCGGGGGAGTAAAAATCTCAAGCGCATAAATCAACTGACAGACAATATCTTATTCTTATGTTTTTAAAGACTAAATCTATAGCTCCAAACATACATTTGGATTTGGAAACACTTGGATTTGGAAGTCATTTTTTGCTGAAAAGCAGGCGGATAAAGCACAGGGTGTATGTAATGGCACACACACACATACACACACACACACACACAGAACCAACGAAATGATTCCTGATCCTGATGGGCACTGATCCAAAGAGACAGGCTGCTCTCAGCACCATCAAGGATTATTAACACACACGCGTGCACGTAGAAGCCCCACTTCCCAAGGAGTTGTTGAGATATTAGTTGTGCAGGTATTAGTGCGGGAGCGTGCACATTTACACCCTAGGCAAAATCTATGGCAAGCTCAGCAATGACAAGATTTCATGAGAAGATTAGTGGTTCTGACACACAGAACAAAAAATCTGAACTTGTATGTTAAAATTTGCACTAGTGTTAGCCAACTATCCAGCCACCCTGCTTATTAATAAATACCTTTTAATTATAAAAAAAATAAATGTAACAGTCAAGGCAGACACAACATCAACAAAGCAAGCTCTGGTCATGGCCAGCGGATGTGGGGCTCTCCATCTCCCGCTGGAGCTTTATTCATATCTGACATGCACTTAATAAATTCCTCTATAATTTTGATCTCCAATCACCACGTCTACAGCCGGTATATTGTACATTGTTCATAAATGTTTTATTTAGAAACAAAAATATTGGGATCAGACTTGAAAAACAGACTTCTTTGGGTTTCACAATGACATTTTTCAATTTGAAGTTCTTTCAGTTTCAAAGCGTTTAAAAAAAAAGCATCCAAAATGTATCACACTGGTAAGAAGAGATACTAGTACCTTTTTTGGATTCCTTAAACACAACACGCTATCAGCATAAACCTATAAGTAAACATTCACAGAACATGTCAACCTTTACTAATCACTTTCACGAAGTGAGGAATGCAAAAAATGCAGCCACTCATGTCTCTCTGCCAGACAAGCAGAGCAACAACACACACACACACACACACACAGACACACACACAGACTCACACACACATCAATCAAACACACAGCCTGTGATCATAACTGTTACAGCAAATTACACAAGTCGGTAAAGTACTTTCAGCTTTGCCATTATTGCAATTTCACGTTTAAATTTAGGCTGTCAAAACGGCTGCTCGCACACAAACGTTTAACTCCCTCTCACGCACGAGAATGGGACTATGTCTCAGGTGTACTGAGCGCCGTCTGTGTCTGGCGCACCAGAAATCCCCACCATGAACTAGTAATTGAAGACCATTGGGGGGGCGTAAAAAAGGGGATGGGCAAGTGGAAAGTGAGATGCTTTATGGATATATAAGAGTTTTTGCAAGACCACTACATTTGGGGGTTTATCTCCTTATGCATCTCTAATTTAAAGACAGGAAAACATTTAATTTCCCACTGAGGCCACCTATAAGGCTTCTGTTGTTGTTTTTATAGCCAAAACTGGAGGCAAAGAACAGGAAGGATGATAAATGAGAGCAAAAGAAAATCTCATAAACATAAAAACTTGATGAGATGATGAGACGAGGGCAGGAGAGAACAGGATTAAAAAAACACAAGACCACACACCTTTACCATCTTTTCAACTTTTCTTTAACTTTTTGCAGACCTTTGACCCTGCTTGTTCCAATTTAAAATCTTGGCTTCCTTCTGGACTGCAGCTCTTGTCACTGTTAACTTTGCCATCGTCCTGGGGAATGCTGCAGAGAGACATGTGCTACCTTCACGACACATGGACTGTCCCTGGCTTCATCCAGCTCAGAGCCATCTACAGTACAACTATGCAGGTGCTCCAACCAACCTGACCTTTAAGTCCACATTCATTCCAAACACAAAGCAGGGCAAAAAGAAGTCTGTCAGACAGTTTCACACACATACATGTACATGCAGTGTTGAGAAGGATACTTTCAAAACGTATTCCGTTATAGAAAAGAATACATGCCCATAAATTTAATTTGTAACGTATTCTGTTACGTTGCTCAGTTTGACTAACGTATTCTGAATACTTGGATTACTTCCACACTGAATTGCATTTTTTATTGTAGGAATGAGGTCATCAAATACTGCTTATTAAACCTGCCTATTCTGGTGTGTTTTTCTGTTCCAACTGGCTAAATGTGTACATGAACAAGCAGACTGATTTTGTATTTGTAGTCTCAAACTGCATAGCCTACCACCTAAATCTAACCGCAGTCTTGCTACAACAACGTCAGTCTTTTGACGGCTCTGGGTCTAGTAGAATGTAAAGACGCACGTCAACTAAGCAGGTGGCTACTTGATATAAAATAGCAAGATGACCAGTAAAAACTACAGCAGACGACCACCTTTGTTCTTTCTGTAATATGAAATGCTGTTTGAAGATAGAAACGCATTCCTGCCCAGGCTCTGTCGTGCTGGTTGCGGCTCCATCTCTTCCTCTATCAGTGATCACGCAAAAAGCTTCGTTTTCATATTGAGGCTTCTGGGAAATGCATGGAGCTGCCTTAATCTATTTAGATTTAGGATTAGATTAGATTCAAGTATTTTCATCCATTGAATTTAACAAGGTAACTGTATTCTAAACACCAACTATTTAAATTGTAACTGTAACGGAATACAGTTGCTTATAATTTCTATTCGGAATACTTTGCTGGGTACATGAAAACTTCTCCCCAACGTTTACATTCCGTTTCTCAACACACGCAGTCTTTATCATAGAGGCATTGGCTTTCATTAACATAACCTCAAAATCAGAAAGAAGGAGCACACGTAGATAAAATGATGCCAAGTGCATAAAAAACAAATCTGGGATCAATATTTATTGACATAGTATGCAAAGACTTTTTTCATCTGATGCCAACCTTAGTTAAAGATAGAAAAATCTGTTCTACTTTAGACAAGCACATTAACTCAAGATTTCCAGTCACAGCTGGCAGACAGGACACATTATTAAAGCATTACACAGCAATCTGGAGATTCTCTAAAAAGTTAAAATATATGCATTGGTGCATCTGCGTTAGTCTGTAATCTATGTCATCCCCTGATTATATAAAAATCAAACATTTGCTGTGTTTTAGGCTATAAATGCTGCTTTATTGTTAGGTTTGTGCCATCTATTTTAAGACTTAAATGTATGGAAATATTGTGCTGTGCCTATTTTCAGCGGAACCTGGTAGTTTATTCTATTTATGGTGCTAAATTGGGTCAAATATATATACAGTTAGTCCACAAATATAATGAAATCTTTCTACACCACAGCTTCTGTCTCCATGCTCACGCCATCCATCCTGTTTGAGGTTACAGGTAGTCGGCCAAGTGGAGGAAGATTAGAGTGTTCAAAGTAATAGTCTGTCTTGACCAAAACAAACTGTCATTTCCCTCTGTTTTGGCTCAGCTCTTATTCTCCTTCCACCCCTACTTTCTTTTCCTCCTTTCACTCCTCCCCTCTTCTTGGAGCCAACGTGTCAAGGGGAAAAAACAAAGCTGTTCAAACTCCGAGCAGCATGAAAAGCTGGAGAGAGGGAGGAAGGGTGAAAGGTACAGAAGGAAGGAAGGATGATTGAAAGACAAAAGTTAGAGGAAAAATTCGAAAGAGACATTTAAATTACAGATGTCTATCTATATAAGAGCAATAAAAAACATCAAGGGTCTAGACCACATTCATGTGAGCTACAAAATCACATACAGAGACATCCTACATACCATTTGTATTTGATTGTCCAAATCTTAGTTTGAGTGATCAACAGTATTATTGTCACTGTAAAAAACAGTCTAACCGTGATGAAAAGAAAGCCCAAAGCTTTCAGGATTGTTGTTTGGTGAGATCCCATGAAACAGACGTGTTTAATTTGTGAGAAACTGTAAAACCTTTACTGGTGACATCATGTTGCAAAAGTAGGAAACCAAAAAAATCTAACCAATCAAGTCCTTATGGTTGTTATCAAATCAAACTGCTTTTCTCTTCATAACTAATAGCTTTGCATAAGTTAAATTCCTTATTGTTAGCCCATAACTAATGTTATGTTTCCACAGGAAATATATCATATTAGTTATTTCTTTATTTACAGACTCAAGGTCCATATTAAGAACATAATAACACCATAAATCCTTTGAGAGAACATACTCTCCTTTTCACAAATGTGAGAAGTAAATTTGAAATGACAGGACTTGGAGATGTCAGCCTGACAAACTTGAAGTGTCACTAGAGCTACTACACAATAATACAAACGTTTATCACCTTTATCGTCCATTCTATTCTGCAATTATATAGAAAATGTTAGTCAAGTATATAATTTAAAAGAGGTTATTGCTTCACAGCTTTCCACAAATGACGTAACGCCAACAACAAATCCTTCCTAATCCACTGAATTATCTTGTTTTGAATATTTCCACTTCTCTCGAGTCTCAGTAAGTGGGTTAGATCATTATTAAAAGTGATGCATGCCATGCCAAGTACTTTTAGACACTGATCAGAAGACTGAATGATCAACAAGTACAGTACATCCACACTGGGACGGTACACATTGAACCTGAGAGACACACACACTCACTGTCATTGATAGGATGGATTAGGCTAATGCTCTAAAAACATCAGCCACGTCACACACACAGTGTTCTCTCTTTGCTTTTAGCTCTTAAAAAGATGAATAAGCTGAAAGATGCAAAAGCAGAAAGATAATTCTCTATGTTTACAACTCAAAAGGCTGTGATACCCTACAGGTGAAGTCAGTAGCAAAGGGAAGTAATACTTGTCAACTAAGTTTCCTGTGTGTGTGTGTGTGTGTGTGTGTGTGTGTGTGTGTGTGTGTG
>NC_048413.1:19795404-19813785 GCF_013103735.1 Etheostoma cragini
TGTGTGTGTGTGTGTTTGTGTGTGTGTGTGTGTGTGTGTGTATGTGTGTGTTGTCAGAATAACACTGAACTGAGGCCTGATGTGTGACAATCCTACATCTGTTGAGCATTAGTAGGATTCTCCCTGATACTGTCTGTCTACTGTTTATCTGTCTATGCCCTGCTTTCTCTCTCACTGCGTGCTGTTGGTTTTTTCACTCTTTATTCTCACTTCCCCTTTTGGCATTTGTACTTTGTCTTAAATCCTTTTTAAATCACATTTTTTTAAATGTTGAGGGCATTTTTGCACAAAAGGAAGACAGAGACGGAGAGAGAAAACGTGAGAGAATGAGAGAGAGAGAGAGAGCGAGAGAGAGAGAAAGAGAGATGTAAACATGTTTCCTTCTCTTTTTTCCTTTTTTTCTCCTACTTTTTAATTTATCTATTTCTCTCTACTCTGGCCTACACCTCAATATGTTGTGATACATTCATTTAGATAAACAGCACCAAAGAAAACATGTAATACAGGCTTCTAAGAATTGTTGGCAGGATACCATGTCGAAGCCGCCTGACGTAGGTGAGCACAGAGAGTGAAATGTGATGCACAAGATGATTTTTCACTTTCACATTTCAGGCTTTTTCAGTTGATAAATAATTGGCAAAACCTGGAGGTTTATTCTATCATAAAATGAGTGTGTGTGTGTCAGAAGCTCCTATTATCACATACGCAACCAATAATTCTATTTGCGTGCTTGTCAGTGTGTGTGTGTGTGTTGCATACAACCTCATAAAACCCAAGAATGGGCTGAAATATGAGTGTATTAAGATATTGAAAGAACATTGCCTGTGGTTTACCAAAGTTTGGCAAGCCCTTTCAGAAACAATTGTAAATTTCGAGTTTACAGATAGTGTTCCAACATGGTGTAGATGTTCTTCCTTTCACAGCAAACGTTTCATGCAATCCAACATTGTGCTGCGTGCTTATTGTGCCTGCTCAGGACTTTGTTTCTTTTCATTTTTTTCTCATCAAGTTAAGTGATTTGAATCTAAATTTCCACTTGAATAGATAGCATAATGGTTTGCATTTGGTATGCCAACAGAAACAAATGGTTTGGCTGGTAGAGTACCCTATAAATATTGAAAAACGTTTGTTAGCATGTTAACCATATTTTCACCATTCTTCTTCCATCTCATGAGTGTATCTGTAGCAAAAACAACACAGAATGTGCTGATTCCTAATACAAGACAGATGCATGATGGGACATGTTTGTCAAGGCCACCACAGTTAACCCAACAGCATGTCGGTCAGCGGAGCCACAAAGCCGCTTCTCTTGCCATGTGTTTGAGGAAGGATTGTAAAATAGGTTGTGCCTTTTAACATTGTAAGTTTGTGGTCAGGACTTCACTGAGCACTGGTTAGAGGAAACAAGGAGGGAGCAACGTTGGGAATAACTTCACTGGTCAGGGAAGCCATACACATACACATGCAGAGTTTGGCAGCAGTGCACAACCACAAGAGCATGATGCCATTTAGACGAGCTCTGAAATGGATTGCCTCCCTTCTTCTTTCTGCTCTTTTCTGTTGCTTTCCTATTAAAGCTCCACATTAATTTCATCTTCCTGTTTTTCATGAATCATCCCATTCCTCCATGTCTTTCTCATTTTTTCCTCCCTCTCACTTCCTCCATAATTCTCCTCTGCCCTGGCTAATCAACTTTCCAACCTTCATGATCTTCAACTCCTCCTTCTCCTTTATTTCCCACTAAAACAGAGAATAAAATAATACCAAATAAAATACAGCTAACTGCAAAGGCAGCCCATTATTTTTGTCTTTCTCATTGTCACGGATTTCCCCTACTGCAGCCTTCTGCCAGCACATCCAGTCAATCCCCCAGATGGAAAACTCATCAGACACTCCAAGATTTGCTCAACACTGACAGCAGCTTGATTCTGACCTAAAGTGACTAAAGTTGGATAAACACACCACACCTGCAACAGAGATCTGTCTGGGAAATCAACTCAAGATGAAAAGATCTCACAGCAATTCAGCTAAAACAAGTCCCTAAGTTTGTGACTTCTTAGTTCTACTTAGTTCTACTTAGACTGCAATGTGTTTTGAAGGAAACAAATAAGATCAAATTAAGACAAGAATTAATTTGGAGAATGGAACTTGCTGAGCTGTTTGTGCTCAGCATATGTTCAACATCCAACACTGAAAATCAGGACAGTGTGTATTCTGTAAAAAAAAATAGATAGCTAGCTAGTTATTAAGGTATTTAAGGTTTTAAGGTTATTTACTAGCTATTCAAGGGTTATCTGGTCATCATTTATTTGTCAAAATCTTGTTATGATAATGGAAATCTTTGCCACAATTAGGGTTAAAACCATGGCTGCACCAAGGATAAGGTAAAGCGTCTAGGAATATCATATAGCTTTACAGCCTTATTTTGTATTGGCGCAATCCATCATTTCCTAAGAGTCACGTCTTTCAGTTCTTGGCTTCTGTATGCTATAAATATTTCCTGAATCATTGATCATAGCTTTACTCTGTAATTTGATTACTTATGCTTGTTTTGTAGCGGCTGACAGGTGATGTAAGGGAACTACTATGAATACACATTGGAGAGTGTGTTTCAACGAGAATCTGAGCTGTAGGCCAGATGCAGTTAATGTGATTAGTTAAACAACACACGCACTGTAGACAGAGAGGGAGACAGAGAGAAGAGGGATGGATAATAAAACCAAGAGAAGTGATGAGAGAGAAGAGAGAGGCAAGACCCAGATGAATAACTGAAGAAGACTAATACTGCCTGAATGCTCATAAATCATTTCATTTCTTCTTTTTTCTTCCTTAAATCACATCTCTTCTCACTCCTCTGGCATCCTGCTGCTCTCAGGCTGCCAAACGCCACAGTCCCACTGGAACGTCACATAATCACACCAGTTACAGTGACGATCTGTGACATTTCACTGTACATTGTAAATGTCTGGATTCCTACTTTCTTTTACCAATTGGTATAAATGATATAACATTGATTACATCTATACCTTCTTCATGACAGTTTTACTCGTCAAGTCTCATGTTTTGCCCCTGAGACTCATAGTTTATTGTCATTACTGGAGAGCAAAATTGTCACACATTGTCATACTATTAAAGGAAAAAAAAACTGTAATTGCAATGTAATGATAAGCAGTAAAAACAGTTGTTCACTGGTGTCTAGTAGGTCTGGTGGTGTGACAATATTGTCTACACAGGTGCCTGACAAGTGATTCGTGGAAAGTGTTGAAACAACACAACACTAAGCGCCTATCAAAGACATTGCCATCAGAGTTTATCTTTTTTTTTTATATAATCAGCACTACGGTTTCTCAAAGGCGCACATAGATTCCCACACATCTTTCTTGTGCATCTGTGCCTTAAATCTGACCAGTTTTTATATTTCTTTTTTGTTCCTGTATTTATCCCAAACACTCAGTGCCAAGCACAGAAAGGAAAAACCCCTTCATGACCTGGTATGGCTGAACTGCTCTGGTGACCACCTCATTTTTAAACTAGTGAACTAACAACACACACACACACACACACAAGACCCGAACACGATCACATACATTTTTCTCTCAGGTCTCCACATGAGTAGTTCACAAAGAGAACTGAAAACCTGACCTGCCTGCCTGTCTCTCTGTCTGCCTGCCTGCCTGTCTGTTTACCTGCCTGCCTAAGTGCCTGTCTGCCTGTCTGATAGATAATGATACCAGAGAGTTAAAACTTATTTCCTTTCCCGTAGATAAGAAAATATTTATTTTATCCCACTGTTCATGTTCTGCCATTTAACTAGCTTTCAGTTCAGATTACAGAATCTTAAGACATGTCCTACTTTGTGTACAATTTATAATCGTGAAGCATCAGTAGCTCTTGAAAGGTAACACTCACTGCAAAAACAATACATTTTTTATAATCCACCATGTATACTGTATGTACTTGTGTGTACATGACACTTAACCCTGAAATTGGCAATAACAAGTATAGAAATCCAAGAACACAGAGGCCTTAGATGCTCAGGCAGATAATCACACAGAGCAGTGGGAGTGGTACACCATTCACCCTGCCTAATTAATTAACACACTTAATGAGTTCATACTTAATGAGTTCAGCCTGAACACTGTCACAAATTGGCCATGTCAAATGCATGTGTCATATGCTAATTGTCTCTTTGATTGGGGCTTCTAGAGTTAATTAGCCAATTCAGCACTTCAATCTGCCAGTTCGGTTGCACTGCTCTGCTCATGTCAATGATTTTGGGTGCATCAGACAAAATGCTCCACTGTCTATCTGCGAAAAGAACATACAAAAAAGAATGATGTGCGTTGCCAGAGGAACACCAGGAACAGAGAAACAGCTTCATTTTCTGTCCTTTCATTCGCTTTCTGTAGAGCATGCTGTGTTAAATGGCAGAGTTGTCTTAATAATACATAGAAGAAAGAGTAATATAAAGGTAAAGGAATGAGTAAAAAGTTCAGAGAAGCAGTTGACGATGAGCAGTTTAAATCCTCACACCAGCAGCAAACTTCTGTGAGAGAAACAAAATGTTTCCATTTGTTCTCACGTTTTCTGTCAACATTATCAAGATTCCTTGTTGAAACCAAATGGAACAGCTAGAGGCTAACGTAGCCCAACTGTCCCTTTGTCCCCATGAGGAATGCGAACAATGAGAGCAAGCCTTTGTAGGCAAACCGAAGGTCAACTGGAGATGCTTGTGACTACAAGTGCCACAATGTAGAAACACATTGTGAAATGTGTGCAATCCCTCTCACACTGAACACACCCCTGGTGAGAATTCTCCTGATATTTACACCCCATGTGCCCGTCATATTTCACATAAAATCCCACATACTGTATAGGTTTGTGTTATGGGGTGCATGAAACATTGTGCATTTTCAAAATTGTATCTCTCCCAAATCAACTCTCACTACAACAATTTCACTTTTATAATCGTGTTTAAACTTTTCACTAAATGTGGACAATTGTGCCCCATCATTTCATTGTGAAATAGTCTTTATCATATTCCTGTCATAATAAAAGAAGGCAGTCTGCATTCTCAGCAGTCAATCAATATTCTGGTGTCGGTGCACCTTTCAAGAAGTGGCTTGACAGTTCATGTGTTATTAAATAATTCCTTTTGGGGATGGAGCCAAGAAGGTGCAGTGTTACTCAGTAAACATGCATTAAAACATCATTCACAGTGTAAGTCCACTGCTAAACTGCCAAAGCAACATCAACAAAACATTTGTGGTCCTCCATTCAACACGGCATAAAAATGTAAGTGCATGTAAGTTTAGCAGAGATCAACAGATCTGGATTTGAAGATGCGTTAAAAGATGACAGCTGGGATTGATTACAAATCCAAGACAGCTTTGGCTCACTTCGTTTCCTTAAGTGACAACAAGTTTGACGTTTTGTCATCGTCTGAGAAGTTACACCATGTGAGAGCTGACCCATGAGTGAAATGAATCAGGAGCAATTACACAACTGTCTGTGCTTAATCTAAATTAACTTCCCAGAGAGTAAAGGACTGATGCAACGGTTTTGCAAATGTGCAACAATCCGCTTGTGCTCTGAGCATTTATTTGAATAAAACTAGAGCATATTTTGTGTTAGATGTATGGTAGCGCTAAAAATGTTAGCCATGTGAAATGGTCTTGATGCATTTATTCTGCATATACCAAGCAGATTCCCAATGAGCAGCTAATCTACAGTTATACATTGCAACAAAACTCAAATTCAGCTGTTTAGGTTTCTCCGAAAAATTCCTTGAAGTGATATCTGTACCTGTAAACTGCTTCAGCCCTACAGCAGCTTACCATCCTCTCAGAGGCACTAGTATTTAATCCAACAGTGCAAACCGGGATTTGAGACCACTTAGGAAGATGACAGATGGGATTGGTAACAAATCCCCTTATCCTCAGCTCAATTCATTTCCATAAGTGTCATCACGCTTTAAGTCTTGGAGTTAGACAAGACGTTACAGCCAAGAGAAATTGAAGGCAGAAGTTTTGTGAATTAGACAAATACACAGAATTCTGCATTACTTAAAGATGATCAGCCACTGTTGCATACGGGAAAATTCATACTGCAGTAAATATTGCAATGCAGCCATTTGAGAGGTGTAGTGTGCGTGTGTTTTAAAGATAAAGTCACCTGAGTCATTTGCTGTGAAGGGCCGTGAAATCCCCTGCTGGTCCTTGCTTGCCTGCAGTGCGCGCACACACACACACACACACACACACACACACACACACACACACACACACACACACACACACACACATGCACATATACACTAAAGAACGATGCATGTGAGCTAATATTTACTGAGGAATATTACGCACACACCAAGAGAATTAAGCAGCTAGAAGGTAATGAGTTTCACCGTGTGTGGTGCTGTCATAGTAAGAGGATTCGCGCGCACACGTGCACACACACACACACACAAACACACACACACAAACGGGGGAAGGGATTAGTGATTATTGGGTGTCACGTCTACTATCTTTCTCCCCCTTCTCTGTTAAAGAGAGTAGAGGTAGTCAAAATTCTACACTCAAACAAACTAAATAGAGAGAGTGTGACAAATAGAGACAGTTCACAAAACAGACTGATTTAATTGGCCAAGAAAAGAGAAGAGTGTGAACTTGTGAGAGCGGGAAAACCACGGAGATAGAGGGGATGACAATAACCTTGGTGTGTATGGGAGTTTTTCATGGGAGAAAGAATGCAGTCAGGAATTCTTTTAATTGTCCAAACTCCGCCTTGATGATCAGCCTACTCACTCGTCCTAGGACACAAAACAAACGCACACACACACGCACACACACAGTGTAGACACATACCAGTCATTCTGTGCATTCAGTGCTCAATTGCCAACCTTCATAAGACTCCATCTCTCACTACTTTTTGTGGCCAACCTGTACTTTCAGCTCAGAACACTATTAACAAAAATGACTTCAGGAAATAGTTTTTCCATGTCCACGTCTAAGTCTGGTCAATAGTATTTATGTAACACTCTTTACACAGCAAGCTCATCAAAAGACACAGGAAAGCTTTCAGGAATGTGTCTTCATTTTTGGGGTTTTGGCTCACTGCTATTCTGCCTTTACATAAAACAGAGTTGTTTTGTTGTTTTGTGTGAATTGAAGTTTGACAAAAGTGTTAAAGAAATCAAAACAAAATATTTGCAAAACTTCTTCCCGCCTTTTGCTGGCAAATGCTACAGTGTGTCTTGCTGTTTCACGCCACCGACTCCTGGCCTCTGCACCTTGTATGAATGTGTATCGGGTCACATGTGAGTCCTTTTGCATGAGCACAAGACACAAACAAATCAGGGACCTGCTCATCCATCATTCCGCTGTTGTGCTCCAAGTGCTCAAAAGCCACATGATACACTTAAGTGGTTTTAGTGGTGTGCAGTAAATTATTCTTGTGCCATAAATCAGTACAACAGATTTCTTACAAAATGGCCAGTAGCACAAATGTAAAATGGGAAGTGATCTTCAGTAGTTTTTTTTTTCATTATAAAAGGCCATGCAATAAGGATTAACTGATATTAATAACAACAACAAGGAAAAAAGCATCAGAAACTTTGATCAACAGCTATATTATATTTATGCTGTGACCAGCAGTCAGCTAGCTCTGATCTGCCGTCACACAGTAGCACTGCAGTGTGATAGCTGCTTAGTGTCTCCAAAACTTTTAGCTCTTCCTTTAGTTTATCTAGTACTCTTCCTCTGCTTACAGCTGTCCTCAAATCTGCCCTTGGGCTAGGATTCACTGTGTCCAGGTGTGTGCCTCTGAGTGTCTGTGTGTGTGTGATATAGAGTTACCAAGGGGCCACTGAGTACAGCTGTCTCCGATCTGGATGAAACGATGAAACACTGGCAGACACCTGACACTTTCTGTTGACACACTGATTAAACACTCTGTTTAATGCTGAGTGTAATAACATTTACGGTTTTTAAAGTAGTTTGAATATAAATAGAAAAAAATTTAATTTAGTGAAAGAAAACAGATTCAATGACCTTAAAGCTTCAGTAGGTAACTTTTGTAAAAATTTATTTTTTACACATTTGTTAAAACTGTCACTATCTCCTCACAGTAGAATATGAGACAGATAATCTGTGAAAAAAAACAAGCTCCTGTGGCTCCTGCCTGTGCTCCTATTGACACTTGCAGAAATACACCGCTCCCGGTCAGAAACAGCCAATCAGAGCCAGGAGGACTGTCTTAGCACTGTCAATCACTCTCGTGTACGCGCTGCTCATACCCCTCCCCCGCACAGCGTGCCGTGTTCAAGCTCAAGATTGTCGGTGTGCTGCAGCTGTGCTAATCGCGGAGAAAAAACTTTTCAGGAAAACTGCCAATATCTCGAGTGACACCTGCTCAGAAAACAAAGACGGGCAAACAGAAGAAGACCGATGACAAAAAGCGAGCTTAAAGAAAGAGTTAAACCGAGCCCGAAATTAAACGAGAGTCAACGTTGGAGCGTCTTTTCAGAGGTGGAGGGAGCTACGCCTCCTGAAAGGATTCAACATGTAAGTATCTCTGCTTGGTTTGTTTCATTTTTTAAGAACTACACAACTAAGATAGCGATGGTAACGGTATCACTGGTGATAGCGCAAATCTCATTTTACTCTGTAGCTTGTTGCTATGTCTAACATTTAGCTTGTTAGCTTGTAGAACGGCAGGAATGTTGTAGCTAGCAGGTGAAGTTTACCTGCTAACTCCTTCACCCTCAGTATAAGCAATGTTGTTTTGAAACCTACATTTAGTAAGCCAAAATGCTTTTTGTCGATCACAATTAAATGTAGCTTAGCTATGGTGAAACGCGTTTAATTGTGCGCTGTCCCTGTCAACGTTTGGCAAGGCAGAATACTATTTATGATCATTTTTAAACATACACGTTTTGTTTCCCCTCAGGATGTAATTTGTAAATCAAATGTCTCATGCAAAATCTTTATGCTCCTTCAACAGGTCAGACATGGCCCCAGACACAGAGGCACGTGAAGGAATCGTCTTCAGTCCAAATCAAAATGTTCTGTATTTCCTTGTGCAGGAGTACTTCGCAAAAAAAGCTGATTTATTTTACCCATATGCAAAATTAAACCTAAGACATATTTCTAAGATGTTGTTATTCCTTGGCTTAGTGAACTTCCTCAGTGATTCATCATTCCTACTGAAAGTTTAGTGTTTTTAATTGATCCAAAAGGTAATTCAGTAATGTACTGTGTAAAGTATTTACATATCTTTTAATAGAAATATTTTAAATAAGCAGTATTTCTACATTAAGTATTCAAAGTTTTAAAAGCACAGCACACAACAGCTATACGCCCCTCAGAATAAATCCCCTTTGTTGTCCATGAGGATGTGGAAAACATCGGTGGCCCTGCTTACCAGCCTGCGCGTTCACGGCATGCACCGCTGTGGGGGAGGAGCTGTGGAGGGGGGGCTGTAGCGCAGCAGAGAGCAAGGGGGAGGAACCTGGAAGGTGTGCTTGTTCAAATTTTTAGGCTAAGTCCACGTTTTCTCAGAACTCCCTACTGCAGCTTTAAGTCAAGATACCGTTCTGATGTATACAAAGAAACAAACACACGTACGTACACACACGCGTGCGCGCACACACACACACACACACACACACACACACACACACACAGGCAACAGAAAACCTGACATCAGATGTTACCTTGTAATGTCGTTCTCTCCTTTGTGTCTGTCTTTTTTCCAATTTCTGCCATACCCTCCTACTCAATCTGTCTTGATTTGTTGCTGGAGTTTGCGTTTCAAAGGTGGAAATTACACCTTATTCAAACACAAGACACACAATACCAACAAACCATCAGTCATGCCCTACAGCGCTGCTTTTCCCTCCCTGTCTCCAAACCTTCCATAATCAGAGGAGCTCTGTTGCTTGGCACTGATCTCCAACAGTAGCAGGGAGGAGATATGAAGAGTGAAAGAGAGATAAACTAAACAAAGGAAGGACATTCAGAGGAGAAAGTGATGTTAGTTTCAGAGTTGAACAAGCTGCACTTTTCCCTTCATAAGTCTTGTCTTCTTCCTTCCTGTTTCCTTCTCCCATGTTTTTCTTCTCCTCCTCCACCACTCTGCTCCCTCTTCTATTATTGCCTCTCCTCCTCTCTTATTCGTGTACTTCTGTTTTTGTATTTTCTCTATCTCACTTGTTCTGGGTGCTTTTATTATTTAGCAACCTGCCAACCATAGAACAGAAAACCTTGTTATGTGAACCACACAAATATACACACACACACACACACACACACACACACACAAAAGCGATAGTCCTGACAGAACCACACATTTCAGAATGCTGACGCACACAGACACGCTTACACAGGGTTCCAGAAACTGTTTTCATGAAGACACCATGCACACATAGACACTCCTGACATTTCTGATGCACATTAGCTAATGTGGAAAGACGGCTGGGCTGAATTACCACTACACCTAATGACTATTTTATATCAGGATGAGAGGAAGAGCAGAGAGGACGGGAGGCCAGAAACTAAACAGGGTTGGATTCAGCAGGCCTGACTCTCCCTACTTCCTTTCCTAATAATACTCCTTATTTCTTGTCTCTTTTCATAATAAATTGATCTTACAGTCTAAGGATGGAGTTACATTTTTTACTGACATTCTTGAACAGCTTTAGCTGAATAAAAAC
The DNA here is from genome assembly GCF_013103735.1 of Etheostoma cragini. Taxonomy (NCBI): domain Eukaryota; kingdom Metazoa; phylum Chordata; class Actinopteri; order Perciformes; family Percidae; genus Etheostoma; species Etheostoma cragini. The sequence continues at coordinate 19,806,119 of NC_048413.1, forward strand.
TAACAGAGATTTACCAAATCTGAATATTGAACTGGATAAAATCAAATCCAGTCTAAAATTGGTTTCAATTTCAAGTTTATATTGCTGTTGTTTAAGCTTCTGTTTTGGATTCAATCGGATTATAAGTATTAGTCCTTAAAACAGCAACATATTCTATTTAAAACAACAAAAAGTGCTTTAAAGCATGATTTAGAACAACAGATATGTCACAGAAAGATGAGAAAGGGTGGACCTACCCTGGAAATCCTGGAATTTCGGTGTTGTAGTTTGTAGACAGTACCTAAGCACTCTAAGTGGCGTCTCAACACCGGAACTAAACAGAGCGGAATTAGCAGAACTTTCATGTATTTCTTTCACATCTATTGCAGTCAGATTCACTGTGTTCCCTCGGAAGGAATCACTGCACAGGGGTGGGCCCTTTTATTGACATTTTGAACATGTTAGGAGGCTGAAAACACGTTTAAAACTTGCCCTGTTTAGGCCTGTTGGGGGCTAACTCTAGCAGGGGGATAACACAGTGCAGGCAGCACCGACTGTTTTCATTTTTCTTGCTACTGATAACATTTAAAATTTACAAAAAACAGAGCTACTTGTTAAAATTGACCAGAATTATCCTTTAAGAATGAAGAAGGATTCTGATGGAGACACTGGAAATAACTTTCTAGAACTCTTGTCTTCTAAAACTCTAATCTTTAAGTACTCCCATCTTCTAGAATTCTTTTTAGACTACAAAACCTTACTCATCATCAAACATTTATGACAGTTATCAATTATTCTGAGGTCAATGGGCTGAGTTTTGACATTTACATGACTTGCAATTACAACTCCAGCCATAACACTGCTGTTTTCAAATATCATGACAGGGTTTATATTTACCAACTATATTGGTGTTTTCTTGGAGATGGTGACAACAACAATATTAAATACACAGCATTAAACTGAGGATTATGTAAATACATAATATATTAATCTACAGGACCCCATCTCTCTATAAAATCTTGCAATTGCATGTAGGGGAAAATACATATTTTTCCAAGTTATAAATATCCATTTTCTCATTAATCAACTCTTTGCAGGTCATTGTGTTGGTGTCAAGCCAGGTGTTTATAACAACAATTTGCATTACCAAACAGAGAAACAAAAAGGATATCAATGTGATGCTTAAAAGTTAAGTTTTAACCGCCAAATCACAGAAACATACTAATCATTTTGCTGATTGTACTTGGTCAATGGAAGTCCTCAGTAATTAAGCACATACATTCAGTTTGGCTTCAAAAAACATTTTGTACCAAAGAGTATGGCAACAAAAATATTTATAAAGTACTGCTGTGTAATTCCAAGCCCCATGCATCTTAGTGACAGTGCTGCAGAGATGACCTGACAACTTTACAGTATTTACAGAGTTCATATCGAGAATGGATGACAGGACCTCACATAAAGCACACTAAGAGACCATAACAAACAGCATGGGATGTCAGTGGTTTTACTTGTACACCCCATGGTTCATTGGCTTTCAGAGTGGTCTTGCATACTTGGCTAATAATTGTGTTTTGACTTTTCTTTTCCCTAATGTTCAGGAAGCGAGTATCAGCCTGTCAGTGTGTAGCTATACCTGATGACAGGGTTTGAAAACAGAGTGTATGTGTGTGTGTGTAACACCTTTTTATTGGTTTTAAAGGTTCTAAACACACATGTAGTTTTTTTTTTTTTATTTAAAATCTGCACAATAACTTACAAACTATCAGTCCAACCAGGTCTCACTTGAAAATAGGGATGCGTTTTCCACTCATCTACAAATCTGCCTGATTGGACCTTTCCCAGGACTGTGTGGGTGTGCAGACTGATTGACTGACATCTTCCAGAGTCTCCCCGTAGCTTTGTTGGACCTGTTAGGGCAGGACAATTGACAGCTTTATCATTCTCGTTGGCAGAAAAGATTTGTGACCTAATAAATTCCCATCTAAGCCCTCAACCTGAACAGTCCACTCAGCCATAATAACTTAAATCATCTGTCTAGGAGGCTTAAAGGTTGGAAGGTTAGTGTTGGGCAACGTTAATAAAATGTCTGTTGGTCTGTTGTGTGTACCTGTTAAGAAGTCCTCTAAAAAGCTACTTCTAACCATATATTTACATGTACATTCACAAGATGCATTGAAAGGTCCACTGTCAACAATAACAATAGTTAAGCTGTAATGTCAGTGGTTTGAATAGTTTGATTTGTTTGATCATAGCAGACACATAATCTGTTGCAGCAGAAGTGTTTTCATAATAATGGACATCTATCATAGAACCAACACTCTGACATCTTGTGGCTATTTTTTGCCATCACATATTGCAATGTCGTGATCCAACAATCCTCTGATTGAATCTGAAAGGTTTACTTCAGTTTTAAAGCCTTAGTGTGTAACCTTTTTCTAATTATGAATGTCCGTTACATTCAAGCCACATTGTTACATTGTTGTAATTACTTAAAATTCCTCATGGGGGAGACAGAATCTATGCACTAAAGCTTGAAACTATTAACCATTACTGGCCTTGGTTAGCTCACCTGGTAGTACTCCTCGACACAGTGGCCGCGGATTTGACTCCGACCTGCGGCCCTTTGCTGCATGTCATTCTTTCTCTCTCTCCTCTTTCAAGTCTGAACTGTCCTATGCAAAAAGGCTTAAAATGCCCATAAAAATGATCTTTAAAAAACTATTAACATTGCTAACAAACTATGCCAAATCTATACATCAGAATTAACGATGACAAAAACTTAAACTGTAAGAATACATAAATAAAAAGCACACATACTGATTTTACAAGTCCAGCATTACGTTTTCAATGACTTTTAAAGTTTTTCAATTTAAATACAAGATTTATAAGAGTTTACTGAATGTAGAAGCACTGCCAGGTATACATATACATTATGTGTGTGTTGAGTGAATGTGTGTCCAAGTATATAGGTGAAAACAACTGTTGTTCAGCATGTTACAGCCTGCTCTTTTTTCCCTCCTCTTATATTTCCAACTGAACACCCTGTAGAATACTGGCCACTCATTGTCCCTGCCTTTCATCTATCACCATTACTGTCAAAAGACAGACAGAGCAATTGTGCACACAAAGCAGTGGTGGCCTAAAGGTTAGAGAAGCAAACTTGTGACCGAGAGGTCATTGATTCAATCTCAAATCTGGGTGGGCAAAGTAAAATGCAGCGCTTGCTCTTCCCTCATCACCACCACCGAGGTCCTCCCTCACTACCACCACTAAGGTGCCCTTAAGCAAGGCCCTTAACCCCAACTGCTCCAGTGGAGCAACCCCAACTGTTCAGTGGCCATCATATCATACGGATGTTGTACTGAGCAGCTGCCGTGTGAATGTGTACAATTGGGAGAATTTCATGAGGGCAAAAAAGCTAGATAAAGCAGCGAACGAAGGAGAGAAAATGAGGGGCATGGATATGTTAATGTTTTCCCGAGGAATGCCTTTGTGACCTACTGACCTCTGACTCTGACCTTTCTCAACAAATAACAGGTACGAATGCAGACTTTCTGACGTTTGTACCGGCCTCACATCTTCTGTTGCCCCAAGAATTCCTGTAAATCTTTCCATCTTTTTTTCATTATGAGAAAAAGGTTGCAAATAGAATGATAAGTGAAAGAGTGAAAGTGAGAGACAAGAAGAAGAAAGAGAGGAAGCAGAGGATGGGAGATAACTATTGGAGAGAAGGGCAGAGAAGAAACAGAGACAGAGAAGAAAGGTCTTAACAGGGAGTAAAGTGACCCGTTTCCTCCCGCTTCCTTAGAGCAGTAGCTCTGATTAGGCTTACATGTCTATCTTTATTACCTTATTGAAAGGACTAGAAAAGTATAATGACCTGCTGCAGGACATTTCCCTATTCAACCCTCATTCTCCTCTATCTTCCTGCTCTTTGCACAACTGTCAGCAGTCACAGGCGACATGTAAGTAATCAATCAAATGATTTGTCCCACACCACAAACACATGCATTCAAATGTATGCCATTTAAATTAGCACAATCAAATGTATGTATGCGGTTCGCAGGAACCTCCCCCTCTTTAATTAACATGAGAATTCACATTCTTGGTGGTCATCAAAAGACGCACACACACAACCACAAAACCATGGCTAATGAGGGATGCAGTGAGCAGTATATAAGCATATGGGGTCTAAAGCATGAAAAGACTTTGCTGTTTGAAGCCCCCTCACCCACACATAAGACACCAGCCAATTCTCTTCATAGTTCCAATTCATAATCAGTGGTCACATCAAAGACTGTTGGTTCTATATTTGAGGATGGTAACTTTTCATTCCTGCCAATAAAAATTATTTAACTTCAATGCTTTTTTTTCCGTAAGATTTGAGAGGGAGGGAAGGCTTGTAACAAATGTCTCAGATGGGACAGTAACCAGCCACGTCCTGAACAAGCTTTTGATCTGGTAAACCTCCAGCACTGTGCTCATTATGTTGTCGGAAACTTACATCAACTCAGTTTAGCTGTAAATTAAAGGAAGATGGTGCTTAATCCTTTCTGAAAACAACATTGAAACTGTTGTGGTGTTTTCACTGGGGCAGTGCCCTAGGTGCATATGGTATAATTTTGAGCAAATCCATTTTTACACTTTATCAATCCATCCTTAATCAATTATAAATCACCTGTCTCTGTCTGAGTCCCTGCAGTAGATTGCATTGCAAAGTTGACTCCCTAGACTACTTGCAGCTCTTCCCAGGGGATCACAAGGCGTTCTAATGTCAGATGGAAAATAAAATCTCTGTAGCATGCTCTGGATCCGGAACTTCCATTTGATCCAGGAGGTATCCTAATTAGAGTTGTACAATATGAGGAAAATGTGCCATTTGCAATAACGATATTACTTATTACTTAAAAAAAGATATTACAATGTACTCAGTTTTCAATTTCTGTTGCTTTTATTGTTAAACATTGTTGCACAAATAAAAGGAATTCATTTAAAAAATTCTTTAAATAAATGTATCTGTCACATTTTATTTTGAAGTTTTGTGCTGATGTTGTCTTTTAACACAAAAAAATCTATAAGTGTCTATTTGACACTTAAAGATAAGATATGTTGCAGCCCTTTGAGATGTGTATTGCGGCAGCTGATACGATAAAAAAAAGAATTATACATTGTGCAGCCCTAATCAGAATCAGATGCTAACCACCTTAGTGGTCTCCTTTCAATGAGAGGGGTGACACACTGATACCATTTATATCTTATAAAATACAATCTGAGTTTTGTTTTTTTAACGGTAACCAGCTTTTTTGTCTGATATTTCCTTTTTTGCGTCAATTTGCTGTGGCATCTAACACCCCCTTATGGACCATCTAGATATATACTGTGTGGGAAGACCAACCAGTAGAAGTGGTTGTGTTAAAACAAGGACATTACTCTCGTGAACGTCTATTTCAACAGTGAACATAACAGTACTACTTAGTTTTGTTAAAAGTTTCACTTCTGGAATTGACCCTGGGTTGCTGCAGGTGTCTATTTCCCTTCACCACCTGATGGTGAATTTAGAATCCTCTTAATCGGAACTGTTGAATTTTATTTGTTTATTTAAAACATCCTAATCCTAAACTACTACCATCATGGTGGATCAAAAGGAAAAGGCATCTGGGGCCTATTATATTTCTGTTTTGTATATTTGTAAAAAGATTAATGCAAAATGGGCATCACCTGTACATCTGTTTAAGTGTAGGAAATAAAATCTGCATTATAACTTACAAACTATCAGTCCAACCAGGTCTCACTTGTTATTTGAAAATAGGGATGCATTTTCCACTTATCTACAAATATGAAGAACAGACCTGAACTCTTTCCACATACCGTACTGTAGGTAACGACTCTCTACGTGTCAAATGTCTTTTCCACAAGACCAGCCGACCCCGTGCCTCCAGCTAAAATACCTTATCTGTCCATCTGAAAATACCATTTTACTAATGGCCGTAGCTACTGTTACATACCAGACATGCTTCCTACACAGAATCTGTCACAGTGAGTGTAAGTGTGTGTGTGTGTGCGTGCGTGCGTGCGTGCGTGTGTGTGTGCTTGCAATGCTCTTGAGGTTTATTCCCCTCTCTTTTGTAGAGATATTAACACACAATAACACAACAGACACACACAAAACACACACACGCACACAAACACACGCATATTCAGGAAGCACTATTAAGCCTTTTAAACGTTATATTAAATATATATTTTTTTTTTTACATGTGATGTACAAAAGTGCAAAATATAAAAATCCCAATCTAGGAACGCTGGAGACTTTATAGATTCTTATTATATTTTCTTTTGATTCTGATGTGTGAGACAATCAATACCAAAATGTCTTTGTTCCCCGTCTGTCCGCTTGTTAGTGGGATGAGGCTTGGTTTATATACACACGGACACTCTCATAAACTCTCATTCACTCACACACACACACACACACATGCACACGCACACGCACACGCACGCACACACACATTGAGACACGCCCATTGTAGTCCCCAGGTGCAGCTTGTGGAGATGGAGGCTCTCTGAAGGTGAACCCCATGGTGTGCTCTGTGAGTGTGTATCTGTCCTTTCATGTATTCAGTTGTGTATTATGTCTGTATTTGGAGCTTGCAGTCATGTAGACAGTCAGCCGAAAGAAAGAAAAAGAAATGCAGAAAGAAAGATGTACGAAAGATACACATAACACTTAAAAATGTAAGTTGCTCAATCTGAATTGTAAAACAAATTTCAAAATAAACGGAAGGGAAAAAAGGGGATGAGTAGTATAGAGACTGAGGAGTTGAAGTGAAGGAGGAGGGGTTGAAGGATGGAGGGATGTAGCTTTTATCTGGAGGAGGGGATGCCAAATTAGAAATGTGGCATGATCCCCCCTCCTGGGACTGAGTCAATTAGCCTGCCTGCAGGAGCTGCCAAGAGGCAAGGGCTGGGGGATGGTGTCAGTAAAGTGAGTAGTGGTGGGGGGTGACTGGTTGGGACAGGAGAGGCCTAGGGCGTAGGCAAGAAGGTTTCCATGGGAGGGTGGGTGGATGTGGAGGGAGACAGGACTGAACACTCTGCAACATGAGGGCTTGCTGGGCATGGTGCAAAAGATTACATACATAATACATATAATAGAAGAAAAGGTAAAGGTTGAAGCATTTCCATAGGTGGTAAATGCCTACAGATGGGAGATGTAGGAGCAACCATCTCTTCAAGTCTGGACACAGTTTCTTCATTCATTGTTTTAATCCCAGGCTGGACACTCTACCCCACATGGACAGAGGGAACTTGAACCTTTGAACCCACACAAATTAGATGCAGCCTTGTGTCCGGGCCATCATCAAAAATGACTAGTGCTGCAGAGATTAGATACATTTTTTAGATAGCCAGAAATCCTGAATCAATTACTGTAATCATTTCAGTTAATTATCAAACAAAATTGTCAAATATTTGTGTCTGCAGCTCAGCAAGTAGAGTTGTCCAATCATCACAGGATTGGCAGTTCAGTGCCCAGGCCCTCCTGTCCACATGTCAAAGTGCTGTTGGGGAAAGTTACTGAAACCCAAATTGCTCTTGATGGTCAGGCCAGCATCTTACGTGGAAGCTCAAGACCATTGGTTTGTGAGTGAGTGTGTGTGTGTGTGTGTGTGTGTGTGTGTGTGTGTGTG
>NC_048413.1:19813885-19879044 GCF_013103735.1 Etheostoma cragini
TGTTCAACATCTTTAAGTTTCCCTATTATTGTGTTTTTACACTTAGTTGAGTTTATACTTGGTGATGCTCCTTAACATTTAGCATCCATGAGTATTTTCTACTCTCCTTCTGCCACAATAGAAAATCTGTGCTTCCCTATCTCTAGCACATCAGAACTGATTGCCTTTTTTTACCCCGTGTTTACCTACGGTAAATGTGTACTATTTTTAAATTACTTTTCTTGCCTGATTCAATGAAAATGATTCCATTGTCTTAGTTACAGAAAACCTCTTTACCAAAACCTTATAAAGAAAAGGGTCTTTTTATTGGCAAGTTCAGTTTCAAAGCCCTCCCAGATGGTTCTCTCGACAAGACTGAAATAATCTGCACGTAATATTGATGTAAATTGAGTTACCACTGGAGTACATTGAGTATCAAATAACATTTACATTTGCATTTAGCTGACCAATGTGCATGTATAATGTCTTAGATTTATTATAGCATATTTCATTGAACCCAATGATGCTTTAAAAAAGTACAGTGGTACAAAAAGAAAATAGTAGGCCAACACAACCAAAATAAAACTGAATGCTTAATGGAAGGGTACGTAATTGAATCTAGGCTACTGGCATACAACCACGTCTCGCATTGTAAAGTTATTTTACGAATGAAATGGACATATTATATAAAATAACAGTTTAAAAAAAAATAAAAGATAAATAAAAAAATACAGATTAAAGAAAGGCTTTTTTATTGCTAAGGCCATACGTCTAGATTTAAATGATTTGTTTAAAATGTAATAACTTTTAAAAACAACTTTCATTACCAGTCATTTGCTGTTAAATGACATAAAGAAGCAACACTAGATGGCAGAACGGTATTTTACAAAAACCTTGAATTTATACAAGCTTACAAAGCTGTACTCAGACGCAACACCAACTCCTGTGTGTGTCCTTCTTGTCTGTGTCTTTAGCTGCAGACTGTTGTATGTACCGGGGATGGAATCCTTTTCAGTGAAATACAGTCGCAATCCACACCGTTTAGCTCTCAGTATTTTAACTGTGTTTCAGCCAGCTAGCATTACTTGCTAACTAAAGGCTAACTTTACCTGCTGTGTATTTTTAGCTATGTGTATATTAACAGCAACTTTCAAATAAGGGCAAGTATAAGGGCAAGTATCATGTTTGTTTTTTTAATCAGAGGAATTAAAAAAGAAAACAATAATAAAAAACTAAAATAAACTAATGAAAGTTTGATGCTAACAGCCTTTTGCTTTTTATTTAAATGAGGAACAACCTCCACTAGTGTCTGTCCCCTCTGGCTATTTGGGAAAAAGTCAATATTTCAAGAGAGCTGAGACACTCATTAAATATTTCAAACAAAGGAAAAGTGACATTGCTGCCCTCTCTCTCTCGCTCTCTCTCTTTCTCATCATTTCTCTGTGACTTCTGTTCTTCACTCAAGATTCCATGAAACCATAAAGAGAAAAAGGACAAACAGGAAACCACCCAACTAATAGACCACTGACAGTCCAAGAGAATACATTTATCCTGTGGTCTATACATATTACGTACCGTGCTCTCTTAAATCTCCTAAAAGCATTTCTGCTGAACTGGTAGATATTTCAGGCTTTGAAAAGGGTTAACAGTAGGGTTAATGGGTTTTCCCACTGAGGTAGGGTTATGATGGGGGGGGGGGGGTAATGGCTTTTAAGGTGTGGCAGTGGATCAGTGTATAGCCACTGTAACCATAAAGTTACCTTGGTGGTCAATTCATCACCAGGCAATCAGCAGCCCCACCTTGAACCCACAGGAGTTGTTAGGTTAAATAAATGTTCACTTTGCTGGTCTCTGATGTCAAATGATTGAACACACTTGAAGAATGAATGCAACCTTTGACCACGTGGTGAAAGCTATTAAACATATGCTGTTCTAAACACTCTGCCTGTCTGTCCTGGGAAAATCTTCTGACACATAGGAAGAGATGTGTTTAAAATTTGCATCAGCCGTATTGTGTATGGAATAAGAGCTAGGAAATAAGCATGAGAGGCAATACATCTATAGAAACTCAAGAACATCCCAGATAAAAGGAGAATTTCTTCCCCCTAAAATACGCCCACATGCTGTAAGTTGTTTGTTCAAGCCGCAATTAGGTACAACGAACCTTTACATTTAAGGTGGCAGCGCTTTTTAGTGGCCGTAGAGCAAAGCAGGGAGTAAGGTGACAAAATATAACCCCTGATTTCCACCAACGGCGGAAAGGCTGCGGATCGGCTCCGCTGCATCGGCTCTCTGCTCCGCTGTCCTTCAATACCCACCAAGTCCGGTGCAGAACACACCCTCAAGGACCCACGAGATCTTGGGAATTCACGTGTGATTGCACGATATAACAGGATTTAGTTTCTATAAACACAACCACAAAACCTTTGACCTGTCTTTAGTCCTGTCTCCGCTCATTATGATATTTTCAAGACGTAGTGCTGGGAAATATGATCCGCCGTGAGCAGGGTGTATTTTATTTTGAAAATGAACTGGATGTTTTATTTTGTTTCTGTGCTCAACTTCCTGTCCCGTACAATCTGCTGTGTGCTGAGTGCTGTGGAGCTCTCCAGCATCCGGCAAAAATAGAAACTCGGCGTGTCTGCTCCGGAGCCGGGACAGAGTCAGAACGCAGCCATTCTGCAGTCAGTGAAAAAACAAACATTGACTTTAATGGAAACCTATTGACTCTACCGCCAATCTGCAGTCGTTCCGCAGTTGGTGGAAATCAGAGATGAGAGGGAAAAATTCCGCATAGGTAGGTTGGTTAGGGTGGTGGAAGGTTCACACACAGGACTTTCACCAAGGGGTTCGTGTCCCGTTAAAAAATGTCCTTTATAGAACAAATGGCTCTACCTTACGTTCTAGGTCAAGTGCATAACTGGAAATGAAGCAAAGTAACAAATGTACGGATTTTAACCAAAACCAAAGGATCTTTTTCTGAACCTTACCAATAGTTGTTGTGCATTAACGTTACAAAGCTGTAACCATTTAACAACAACACCAAAGGTGTTTACAATCACGCCTGGTGTGTTCTGCGGTTTAGATATAGGACATAAAGCACTCCTGTGGGTCGTTTTTCCTGACACTTCTAGAGGCTCTAATTTAAGAAATGCTCCAATGAATAATACGTCAAATTTTTTGGAGGACTTGTTGAATGAAAGACAAGAAGCTCAGGCCACTGGCCCATATTGATACATTGCTCCCTATTTATTTTGGTGTCCATAAAACAGCACTTCACCAGAGAAAAGTGGCTTACACAGGCCCCAATGTCTGCTTTTGAAAGTGTAGTGCGACCATATACGCAGTTTTAATTTTTAATTATTAAAACTTTTCTCTGAGGCAGAACTTCTCTTAAGGATGAAACAATGTGGCTGGTTGTGCTAAAGAGCTAGGTTTCTGAGTAATTATGTAAATATAAGACTAAAGCTTAGTGAAAAAGAGGTAACCTAGGGCTCCTGCTAATCACTGAAATGGTTCATAAAATCATATAAAGTAATGTGCTAACATTTCACGTTCAATGTGGCAGCTATTTATCAAAGCTAGTGAGCTGCTAATCTCATCGAAATCATGATGCCATTGTCACAACTTTTTTAAAGTTTGCTACTTAAATTATTTACACTTTATTTTAACACTTATTTTAACACACTTATTTATTTTAAACATGTTGAGCCTAGCTTGTTGACTGCAATGTAAAATCTGCCCAACACTTTTTGTTGGAATTGAGCCCATTTAGCTTTTTATCCTACACCACAAGCAGCCATCAAAAGATAATGCCCCAAACAGTCTTAAAAGATACTTAAGCAGAGATGAGGAGCAGCTATATCTGGTAATGTCACTTCTCTCTAGCTCCACAAAAGTATGATTTTATTTTCAAAAAAAATTACATTAAATTACATCCCTTGAGGGCATTTATCAGAATCTACACAGCTCCCTTTGGAGCCATTAAAGGCTTTATACAACTTTCTTTGACCTGTAAGACTTTGATGTATAAAAAGGGCGGCTCTACGTCATGACAAATTCTCAAATTTTCATTGTAATAAGCCATTCTGTAAGAAAACCTGTTCACGAAAATGCATTAATTTATGCTTACAATTGCTGTCAAATGGAGGTTTCCATTATAACCACCAAGACATGTCAGTACGGTCTAAATAAACACCATCTTCATAGCAACAAGATGAAAGACCTTAGTGCAAGACCACATTTTAACACAACACAAGAGAAGTATCATGTAATACCTTGTTGGACCAAAAATACCTTACTGCAAAGGTAAATTAAAGGCTAATGTGTGGTTCAATGGTATGGTAATGGAAGGGTTACTGTAGGTTAGGCTGGGTCTGGGGTGGAGGGGTTATACAGACCAGAAAGACCTGGGATTACAAGCCTGAATAGGTGAGATGACAGACAAAATGCACACCTGTGATTTTGAAAACACATATTCACCCACTCACACAAAACATGCAGGTGATAGCTAAAAAAGGAATATGCTGATACTACAAATAGCATAAAAGAGTACAGATATTTAAAGCTTTATAAAAGGCAGATGGATTGTCATGAAGAGGATGAAGAAGAGAAAAAAAGAGGGGTGGGAGAAAGGATGAGAGCAAGGCAGAGTGGCATGGGATAAGCCTCTGTCATTAGTTGTGGGATTTCAGCAAAAACCTGCAGAAAAGGCAGAAGTAAATGAGATTAGAGAACAAAAGTAGGAGAGTGTGGCAGAATAGAGATGTAAGGGAGTAGTGGAGGGATGAGGCACACAATAACCGCAGGTGTAAAAGGACCAAAGACTTCTAATCTTCTTCAGTCCACTGTTTTTATTCACCACTGATTTAGTCTGGTAAAATTCATGTAATGCTTTATTGTGCTTCTGAGCATTGCACAAAAGCTTTTAAAAGAAAAAAAACTGGTCACATTTCAAAGCTATAGCATGTACACAGACCTAATTATGTTCCCAAGTTGAAAACATAACTTCAGTTTGACTAACCAATGCTAACTGAAAAAGAATGAAAAGGAATAATAATTCCCTCTAATTCCTCAATTCCACTAGTGAAAATAAAACATTCAAGACACACATCCCCCACATGCACACAAACTCAATATTTTCCATTTTCCTGATTTATGCTCAGATAAACCAACCACTGATCAAATCCGATCAAAATGTTCTCCTGAAGTGTTTGACAAAAGCCACACTGCTTCTGTCCAGCCACGTCATTACTCAAAGAAATTACCCTAATGATCAACATAGATATGAAACCACAAACACAGCAGAGTTGATACACATGCAGAGTCCAACACGAGCACATACACAAGAAATTCCCCAGCATCAGAATGAATACAAGAAACTGAAATCATCCCACTTTTTTGGCTCAGTTATCAAGAACAATTGAATAGATACATATTACATCATCACTCTCACATTTAAACTTGTACCCCAGTGCACAAACTACTTCCTACATCAGCTACTTGTTAAATTAAAGCCTCTTATAAATATGTGTACTAATCTGGCCATAGATCCTCTTTGTCTTGAAGGAAAGACAAAAGAGACAGATACTGGAGTTGCTGTCAAAAAATTTAAATCTCACCTTCCTCAGCAGTTTCCTCTGCCTGCATACCGGTTCAGTTCTCAGCCCCTCCTAGTTACTTCCCCCCTTGGCAGGTGCCATCACAGTCAAATAGTCCACAGGAAAGGGCTCTAATGTCCCATGTCTCTCGCTCTTTCTTATACTCCCTCTCTGTGTCCTGTTGAGATTTGGATCACCATGAGAAAAGCAGCATGTGTGTGTGTCAATGTGTGTGTGTGTGTTTGTGTATGTGTGTGCACACAACTCCAAAGGTCCTGGAATTCCTGAGTCCTGCGCTAAAGAGCGAGCGTGGTTAAGCTCTCTCTCTCCGTGTGTCTCTCTCTCTCTCTCTCTGCACTCCTTTTCTTTTTCCTCTCGCTCCCGTCCAGGGAAAGAGGAGGGGAAGACAGTCAGGGGGTGGGACGGAAGACAGAAGCTGCTTTCAGCCAACTCTTTCTCTATCTCTTCTTTCTCTCTCTCTGTCCTTCTCCCTGCATCTCTGTGTTTTTTTCCGAACTTTTAGTGGTTCTCTTTTGGCTTGTTCTCTGTGACAGATACTGTTTCACTGCTCAGAAAGGCGTGAAAGCAAAGCTCTCTGTATCTCTCTCTCACACACACACACACACACACACAACCTCCTCTCTCTTTCAACGCCACTCCCTCTTCCACAGTCCAGAGGTAAAGTCATTCCCTCGCCGTGTCACCCAGCCGCAGTGTCTTTCTCCTGCTATTATGATTCAACATGCCTCATTACCAAAGGTCCAGTACTGCGTTGGTCTATGTGTCTGTGTTTTTGTATGGATCCAGCAAACTCTGATAAAGATCAGGGTGCAGTTAACTCACGGATTTAGTTTCAGTATTTAGTTCCTTCACAAATTTCAAAAAACATTTTAAATGTCAACTGCTCCAGGAGGTCATTGTTCAACACAGAAGGTGCTTAAAGAAACGTCTATTTCATTCCCAAGGTGTGAAAAAACATCAATTGATAAAAGTGGTTGAGTTCAAGGCTTGGGCCGTAATAATCAAGCACTCAACCCTGATAGAGTTACCTTTTTTATTTCTGCTTTGCAACTTAATAAAAAAAAGATTAAGGATTTTGGGAAGCTTTTGTAGCATGTGTTTCTCTTGTCTCAATGAAGAGGAACAATAATGAGCTTTGAACATAAATCTTCAATATCTTCTCTAAATCCTGTACATTCTGGGAGAACCTGGGTGGGAAAGATTGTGATTACAGTTATTAAAGTGCCCACTGCCCATATTATGAAAAAGTCATTTTTTCTTGGATTTGGGCTGTTATTTTGTGTCTTTGGTGCTTCCACACGCATACAAACTTGAAAAAAAAACAATCCATGCTGTTTTAAGTGAGATACGGATTTCTGAATGTCCTCTGCCTTCAATCTCCGGATGAGCTGTTCAAAATCTGCACAGCTTTCTACGTCACTGGCAGAGAAGAGGTGGCAAACACTGCTGCAACACACACTAGTTCACCATAATCTACAAAAGAACTACTTACATGTCCCTGTTCTGCAGGTATTCCACAAGTGTGCCATCGTTTAGAAGAAGTCTCCCAGCTAATCCTGCCTTGTTCTGACCAAAGTTGGAGAAAGAGTTATTTAGCTGATGTGAGCTTAGCTACCTACAGCCCATGTGTGCCTCCCAACAAAGATAGTATAGAAGTGAGATTTCTCACTCTGTAGCTAAAACAGAGACACATGGTGAAAACAGGATCCACAGCAATGTGCAGTACAACAAAAATATGGTGTTAAATTTGAAAGAGAAACCATATGAACCTATTCTGGTACAGACAATATTCCCAACCACCACCTTTTCACCCTTACTTTCTGCCATGCTCCATATAGAGCATACTACTTCCTGCATTTGCACTCAACAGAAGCACTGGACGTAAATCCTAGTTATATACAACAGAAATGGTTTCACCAATATCCACAATGGAATTTTTTTGCCACAATCCCTTGCAACATTGTTCAGTAAACTGAGGACAGGTTCAAAATGAGAAATGGGATGGCTATATCACACCAAGTGACATTTGCTTCTCCATGCATAATATACTAGATACTGCATTGGCTGCTGCTGTTCATTGGACATTGGGACGGACATGCCGCGCCTCCTAATGCATGTATGTCTATCGAGGAAGAACGTCCATCCACACATAAAATGATAATTTCTTGCTAAATTTCCAACTGATTTTTAACTGGTTTGCTTTGTTACAAATAACAGACATGTATTTATGATACAGGATACTTGTGTATATAACAACAGTATGCAGCTTTAGGCCTTGATTTAATTTAAATAGGTGGGTTATAGAAAGATTAACCTCCCCAGTACAGTCATAAAGGGTGAAAGTTTTTAACTTGGGGTCCATGGGGATTGATTTGCCTCAAGTGGCCACTGGATGAACTGCAGTTCAGCCCCAGAGCTGCTGCTTCAATAACAAACAGAATTTTCAGCATCTTAGTGAGATATTGATAATTATCTATATAATATACGTTACCTGACACAAGCATTTCAGTATCAGGACAGTCAATTAACATAATATTAGCTTAAAAGAAAGACTACTGTTACCTCTTGTGGTACTAAATTTAAATCTATGTAGCCTGCGGGTAAGGTGAGAAGTAACTAGTCAATCCCAATAGCTAACTTCAACCTTTTGTTTACCATAGCACACCTTTGTGTTCAACAAAGTTATAAAAATAAAAGTAACGTTCTCAGAGTTGATGACCTCGTAGTTGTTACCTTAGCTTGACCGCTAACAGGACAATAAGTTTGCTAATTCAAAATATGTGTTTGTACTACCAACTGCTGTTGGTCAGAAGTGCATGCAAACCATTTCTCTGTTGAGCTCCCTGTCCCCTCAAAGGTCAGCCCTGTCAAGACGGTGGACTATTGGTCAACTATTTGCATGTCATCCAGTTCACCAAAGTTGCAAGTTGCCCACTCATGAGGCAATGTCTTAGTCAACAGTATATGAATTGCACACCTGTTAATGATTTACTTATAAGACAGACACTCTGTAGCAAAGTGCTGTAATGATATGTATATGAAAGTAAATCAATGAGAGAGAGAGACAGAGGGAGAGACTGAAACCAAAAGAGACAGATAGAAATAGAGAGTGCATACAATAAGGGTGAAAACCTACACCTCATGGGATATACTCACAAAAAACATTATCTAACTTATTGTATTTTTAATCAGGCCCCAGACACTCAAACACACACACACACACAAACACACACACGCACATGCACACACACACACACACACACACACACACACACACACACGCACACACAATTCTCACACATGGAGATACACACTCACACAGGTACACACATACACACACAAACACCTGCTGATGGATCGTCATGTAAGCTCAAATGCATGCAAACACACATACACACACACAAAGACACACTGTGTGCCGCCTGTCTGGCGTCTAGCTGGCACCATTCAGATGGCCATCTCTAGAGGCTGCAGAGGTAGCCAATCACAGTTGCCAGTCAGCAGCTTTCATTATCACACACATATACACAGACACGGTAGGTCCCTGGGAGTATGTGTGTGTGTGTGTGTGTGTGTTTTGGTTTTACAGTAAAATAAAGCAGAATGCATTGACAAAATAAAATTACAGGAAACAGAAAGAATGTAAACACTACAATGATAAAGTGGTATCAACAGATAACTGCTGTTGCAGTTTCTGCTGTAAACAATTTAATCCAGCCATTCTGACTTAAACTGCGTTATAGTCCAACAGTTATTGTGGCCGTTGTGTAGCACTCAGACCACCAAGCAGTGACCTGGAGACAAGGGGGCTCATTTATAAACGTGGCGTACGCACGAAAAAGGGCTGAAAACACAAAGGTTGTTATTTGTAAAAATAAACAAAAAATACTGGACGATAGAAGGCGCGGCCCTGCACAATGAATCTGACCCTTGCGTTCGCACATTTTGGGGATAAAGGGAATTAGCAACACTGATGGTTAGGTGGTTAACTGAAGTCAGACTGAATGTAAATGTGGTAAAAACCATTGCTCAAAATGTTTTCAAGTATTGATGCCTTACACACATTTTTCTCTCCACATAATCCACATTATCATAAAGATTTAATCCAGCAGTGTTATTTGCGCTTGTACTGAGTGAAATTGTTCCATAATCACCTTGTAAAATCCAACACAAATCCTAAATAAGTTTTGTTCTTAATGTTTAATTGGCGCTGTCTCAACGTCAGAGTCCACTACGGAGCGCGGGAGGATGAGATGGCCGGATTGCATGGAATACAGGATAGCATCAAATACCCTAGCATTAGATACTGTAACTGCAGTTCACAGTGTAAAAAACAAAATATGTGTCTTCAAAACTGTGCATACATCACCAAATGTCAAAGTACAGTTGAGTCAAGCTCTCACGCAATCGTTACACTTAATGTCCTTGTTATCGGTCCAAACTTCAATACTGTTGGTGACAAAACCTGCATGAAGAAAAGTGTGTTTGCCTATTAGACATTCATCTACAAATTGTATCTTGGGGTGAGGCATACCACAAACCTGACGTTGCCATACTCAGAGTCTGGCCTAGCAACATCGAATGTTATGGGCGGGGCTAAGTTTGTCTGGCATCCAGGCTAGCAAACCACCAGTTGACGCCGTGATTTTGACAAGGTGTAAACATACAAATGCTGCAGTGACCCATGTGCGTAATGCTGCGTGATGACAGTGCTGGCCCTGCAGGGGGACTACGCCAATGGAAGAATCAGGAGAGAAAGAGACTCCAGGGACGATGATGATGACTGGCTAATATGCCAATTTAAATTCCTTAAAGCTGCATTTTTGGATCTATGAACTGATTCTGGTCCAATAGAGAGTGCTACGCGCTGGAGTTGTACCATCCCGGTCCAAATACAGGTCCTCGCCACTCTGGGGGCCACCGGCTGCTTCCAGAAGGAAATGGCAGCATTGATCAGCATTCATGAGGTGCTTTTCATTGACTATTTATGGTAAAAAATGTGTGTTTACCGGGCAGGATAAGAGGCTGATTCACGTCCACACACTTGTGGGTAATCTGTATAAGATTCCTTATAAAGAGAACATTGCTTACAGGTGTGCATGCGCACAGTTTTACAAATCCGTTTGTTGGCGTGTGCCATAATTTCTAAAGACATATGCAAATAATTATTAAATATTGGCCTATAAAAATAATCCTCAAAAGACCTGCCCCCTCTCTCCTCCACCATGGTTTCCATCTTCTTGGTGGGTTTGTTTGTTCAAGTCCTTCCTTCCGTCTTTCCTTTCTTTTACTTCAAGCGTGTGTGAATGAGTGTCTTTTCACACAAACTGATACTTGACACCAGACACAAAGGCTGATAAGCCTGCCAAACACTCTCTGATGTCTCAAACCGGACATAAGCGTGAACAAATGTCACGCTGAGCTGACAACATCAACATCTCCACCAGTGAGCCGGCCTATATTTTCCAATGCAACAACAGAAAAACACACACACACACACACACAGACACACACACACACACACACCAACACGCACACACACACACGCGCATACACACAGACGCACAGACGCATTTGCCGTCCATCGTTTCCCTCTTGTAGCATGTGAGTAGTTGACATTTATTTTTGTGCTGGTGCTTTGTGAATTTTTGTGGCTTATAATTTATTTACCAGTTATTGATTTGGTACGCCTACTACACCAGCCCAAAGACACCCTCTAAGATCCCTTTCCCTCTCATTTTCATTCACACAGAAACAGTGAGGCATGTGCAAAGCAAATTCTTGTTTCTCTCGTTCACACACAAACACACACACACACCCCTTTCTTCCATCACAGCTAACCTTTACTCAGAGAAGCCTGTGGTTTTCCTTTCTCTTCCTTCTACCTTTATCTAAAATGTCTTCCTAAAATGTCTTCCTCTCCTTTTAATCCTTCCGTCCATCATATCAATTTATTCTCATCTAACTCTTCTTTTCTTTTTCACCCCACCCTTATTTTGTCCCCTCCCTTCCTCCCTCTCATCTCCATTGATCCCTCCATCTTTAATCATTCACTATCTCCCTAATCCCTGCCTCTGTCCCTCCTTGCTTCCAATTAGTCTTTGGTTTGTTTATCCTCTCTTCCATCTATCCCTATTTCCCTCCATTTTTATGTTCATACACCCCTCCATGCCAGTCTTGTCCACATTTCTATCATTAGTACCTTTTACCCTTATTTTCCCTTGATTTTTTCTCCTACTCCCCACCAAACGTTGGCCCTGCACCCTTCTGTTCCTCTATCTTTCAGTTTTTGTTCTCTGTTTGTTCAAGGCCTCTTTTAACGAACTCAGTCTCCTCCCAAGTCTCAACAGGCTATTGTCAATACTTATGTCTGGCCTCACAAATACAGACACACACATACATGCATGCACGCACGCACACACTCTAAGACTCATGCGTAAGCATGAACACACAAACCCACAGACTCATAAACGTGCACCTGAAAGTAAACATGGCTCTCTGTAAAGGTCTCCTCTTCTGTTATTTGTCCTGTCCTCTAATCACTCAGCTTAGCCTTTCTCACTCCCTCAATACACACGTACAGAACAAGTGCCAAGTTCACTAGCTCTCCACCACAGAACTCTTGTCAAGCCCGTATTCACTGATTTAGATTGACAGCACATTGTAATGCAGAGAAAAGACCCTACATTAACAACACGTGGTTTGCAAGTTGCAGTGGTGGAAGATTCCAACTGTGCAAAAAATGGAAACTTGGCTCAAAGTGACCAACATCTGCTAAAGAAATGAACATTTAAATAAGCGTCTTAAAATCCCCCACCCCAACCGGCACCGTCCGACCCGCCTACCAAGAGTCTGGGTCTGTCCGAGGTTTCTTCCTAAAAGGGAGTTTTTTTCTGGCCACTTTTGCACTAAATGCCTGCTCTTACTGGAATTTTTCACAACCTGGCAACCCAAAAGCTGTACTTTTTGGTAAAAAAAAGTCTGACAAAATACTGATTCATCATTTGAAAAAACAAAAGAAAAAAATCTCTCATCTCAAATTGCCAAGCCTTTAAGCCTGCAGGAGATTTAAAAAATAATAATGATAGTGACAAAAGACACAGCAATTTGTGATAGGACCTGAACCAATACTTTCAGGGCAATTTAATAATAGACTGGCTCCCAAAAGGCACTGCGGATCTTTGCTTATTTGTTGTTTAAACACAGGTTCAGCCCTTTGTCCTGTCTTTCCCTCGAATCACCCTCCCAAAGCAGCACTCCTGCTCATATAAATATTTCACATCCAAAACTTAAAAAGGCGTGTTACTTTACACTTCAAAGACCCCAGTGTATGCATCACTCCCTCAAACACACAGGCATGTGTTTGAGGGAGTGATGCGCACACACACACACACACACACACACACACACACACACACACACACAACAAATAATAAGACACATATGCATACTAATGCACACATACCCGGTACATTTACAGTAGCATGCCAGACTCATACCCACACACATGCATTAGCAGGTTTACAGTATAAACCTAAAGAAATGAAACACATTTGCACTCACACACCTCTGTGCACTGCAGGCCCGGGACTGACCAGGGAGAGGTGCAGGCAGATACACACCTCATCAATGATTTATGTCATGAGGATGAGAAGAGAGAAGCTGATAGATTCTGCTCTCCAAAACACTCCTACAGCTTTCTGCTTGACCTCAACAGACACTGCGAAGGGTGTTATGTATATTTACTGTGTGAATATCAAAACAGGCCAAACTAACTTTAACCAGCAAGTATCCTTTATGTAAATTGAATTAGAAATAGAAAAACAACAAATGCCACCAGTTTTGACCAAATTAAAGTATAAAAGAGATTTGGTGAAGCTGTTAGAAATGACCTGTTTCATATTTGACTACTGTAATAGTAAAAGAACCCAACAAACAAACTCTACTTAGAAGTCTGGGAAATGAGTGTCACGTTGCAACAGTAACAGTGCCTTTCCTATAATTATACCAAACAATTCAACAGATTCAACAATCAGCAGACGGTGGACAAAAAAAAAGTCTCTGATTGACCATGATGTATTATTTAAGGGACTTGATTCATTCTCCCTCGTGGGGGGAGGGGCTTAGGAGACCATTTGGGCTTCAGCAGAAAGGGGGGAGGGACTGAGAAGTTGGCGATTTTCAAATTCTAGAAGTCCAGAAGTCCAGAAGTCCTGGATCTTCACAATCCTACCTACAGCCCCTTTAGGGGCCAAAATAAAGGTGGTTTATTTTAGGTTATTGGCAAAAATGTAGGTTTACTCTACGAGACACAGACTATAGATTTAGATGTTATCTTCAAGAGACTTAAGAAAAGACACAGATCACCACACATTGAAAAGTAACCAGACTGAAATTCTACAGCTATGAAAGCCGTTCTGTGAGGCTGGCGTTCTTCGTTGACAAGGACTTGAGAGATGTCTCATAGATGAAAAACAGTTCTGCTCTCTTTTTCTCATGAGCAATCCATACAATTCATTTTTTACTTTAAAGGCATAATTTTTTTTTGATTGCTGAACAACAGTGGGCACAACTAGAGCTAAATTTGCAAAGCTCCAAAAATCACCTGAGCTAAACATTTCACATCTCCTGCAAAACTCATTCCAAGCAAAACAGCAACACACATCTCAATAGAGGCTCAGTGCACCAAACACTATGCACAACCTTCACTGAGATAACACAAACTGTCAATCAGAACACACTAAGAGTAAAAACACTAGCATTGAACACCAATACAGAAAATATTTACTTGACCATACTTTTCATCTTTACAGTTTGTACAATTGGAGTGACTTCACACTGCTCAATAGTTTCTTTAAAGAAAAGATAAAGATTTATAATATACCAATTTTCAAATAAGGTAAACAAGAAGGAACAATAATCAGCAGTTCAGTAAAGTATTTCATGTCTAGTAATTTATGGAATTATTGGAAAAAAACTAAAGGTACAAAACAAAACAAAGAATAGTGTGACTAATCCTGCCTCTCTCCGACATCATGCGGCAAGTTATCTTCATCACATTGTTACCTCTAAATACTACAGTAATGAATATGGTGTTTGCGTTGCTTTCACCTCAATTACTTTCTGAAAAACCGTAAGAATGCAGTTTTACTATAGTAAAGATAGTGTTTTAATAGTGGTTTATGTAACCTCAGACGTCATCAATGGGCATATTGGTATCTCTGTTCTTTTACCTGTTTCTCTGTACAGTGTATAATTGGTTCATTCTTACTTGGTGTTTGTGTACCAACAAAAAAAAAAAACTTACTTGTTCAACAGTGTTGGGCAAGTTACTTTTAAAAAGTAATTAGTTACAGTTACTAGTTACCTCTTCCAAAAAGTAACCACATTAGCTACTTGGTTACGAATTATAAAAGTAACTAGTTACTTCAGAAAGTAACAAATGCGTTACTTTCAAGTACGTTTTTAAGATGGGAAGAGTAATCAATTAGATTACTCGTTACAGAAAAAGTAACGTCGTAATTTCAAAACGCCGTTATTCCCATCCCTGATGTTCAATAACTAGTCAAAAACAAGACACCTGCTTAGGCTCACAGCTAAAATTACAATCAGCAGTGTTTGATAGGCCCCAGACAGAAATCTCTTCTGTTTAAGAATTGTCAGTTGTGACAGCAGTGTGTTAGCATTTGAACAAAGTGCTGTAAATCCACAGTGTTGTGAAGGTTGTGGTTAAGCCATGGCAAAAGTGGTGTGTAGAGATTTGAAAACTGTGTTCAAGCAATGACTAACTATTGAAACTAACTAGAGTTTGGTCCACATGAACCGCTGCTGTGCAGACTGTAGTTAGAATTTTGCATGTGACTCTAGAAGTACCCACTGGCGTTTAGCAATCGAAAAAAACTGTAATATCTTCTTTGGCCAGTAATGAAAATGTTTAAGGCCAGTGGGAACCCAGTTTATTTTTCTTTGTACTCTTTCCTCCCATGACCTGTAAAAATGGATTTAAATGTGTTCATGGTATGTGTGTTTTTGTGCTCACACACATCAAGCAGGTGCAGTTGCAGTGCCTAATAACAGTCAAGCAGCCGTCTGTAAGAGCCTTTGTAGGCAGATAGAATGAACCAGAACTCTGTGGTGTGTTAGTGTGTTAGACTCATCAAAGCCTGCCAACACTGGACCTAAGACCATTTTACTGCTTTGGAGAGCACACAGCTGCATTGATTGGAAAACCACCTGACCTCACTGAGTGTGTGTGTGTGTGTGTGTGTGTGTGTGTGTGTGTGTGTGTGTGTGTGTGTTCTTGTTATTGACAGGTGGCCACCAGAAAGTATATGCATGTGCCTAGCCTTGACAATTTAGACTGTTTTGAAAGTGAGTCTTTTGGTTAGATTATATGTGTGTGTGTGTGTGTGTGTGTGTGTGTGTGTGTGTGTGTGTGTGTGTGTGTGTGTGTGTGTGTGTGTTGGCCGTCAGTCTGTGTAATTGCCTAGCTGGGAAACCCTTGACTTTCTGACATTTGAGCCCACAGCAATCTCTCTGATAGACTGAGAGAAATGAGAATAAAAGAAGGAAAAGGAGAGAGGGAGAGAAAGACAAAAGTGTTCCTTGTGCTCTGTTATGAATCTCGGAGTTCTGGGCGATTGTCCCAGGATTAAGAGTCAACCAAGAACCTAACCCAAGAGCCAGTGATCCGCACATAACTGAATGACAATAAAACTTAAAGCGCCCGTATTATGCTCATTTTCAGGTTCATGATTGTATTTTGAGGTTGTACCAGAATAGGTTTACATGGTTTCATTTTCAAAAAACACCATACAGTACAAGGCTGGATTAGCTGGGAGACTCCTTCTAAACGAGGGCGCGCTTGTTGAATGCCTGCAGAACAGGGACATGTAAGTAGTTCTTTTGGAGATAATGGAGAAGTAGTGTGTGTTGTTTTGACATTGAGAAAAAGCTAGCCTGCTAGCGCTAGCACGTACCACGGTTAGCCAACGCATCTCGGCTAGTGACGTAGAAAGCCGTGGAGATTTTGAACAGCACACCCAGAGACTGAAGGCAGAGTACATTCAGAAATCCTGTATCTCACTCAAAACAGCATGGATTGTTTTTTTTTCAAGTTTGTATGTGTGTGGAACCCCCAGAGACACAAAATAAATCCCGGAAAAAAAGTGTTTTTGCTTTCATAATATGGGCACTTTAAGGAACAACAAACACACTGGCAGAGCATATTAGGCCCAAAGAGTCAGAGCTGAGAGACTGTTTAGAGGTGAATGGCCTTGGAATTGTTTGGATCTTTCTGACCAAATCTCAATCTGTGTCCGAACCTCCCACTTTGAAGGGAGGATAGGAATCCAGAAGCGTAAAGAAAACACACTTGGCTGATCATCCTTTACTCCCTCCATGGTTTACTGCACAGGGCCCCTCTAAACTGCCTGTTCAAACTGAAATCAGCAGCTACTGAATCTAAACTTCACCCTTACCTTGTCCTCTCTCCACAATTCATCCTCCGTCTTCATTATTAGTGTATTACATTTTCTCCTCAGCTCGTCCTCTAACGCCTTATTTCCCATAAACTGCCCTTCTCATCCAGAGTGTCTTTCCAAGACGAGAAGCATTAGTCATAGTGCCCAAAAGCAAAATCTGTTTACGGTTTACTGTTTGTTGTTAACAGCCATATTAAGAAGGTACAAAATTAAGGTGACAACAACGTCCAGGTAGGGAGGAGGTTGGGTGGCTGGATGGACCAACAAAGCTTCAGACTGTAACAACAAATGTGAAATTGAGTTTAAAGTTTTAGTGCGTAACTTTTTTATATTAATGAACGTCCGTTAAGTTCAATGCAATGCCAAATGAGTTGCTACAGAGCGAATTAAGACTATCAGCTCCACACTCAATTTTCTCTGTATTACTCAGCAAGGCTTTGTACAGAAGATTGTGACTCTCTGTCTCTCTATATTTCTATTTGGTTTATGCTGCTTTCAAATGCAGGTTGCATATTTGACAGGAAACATACAATATACTTGTTGAAGCGGTTTAACTCTTCCCAACATTAAATTACAAATTGTTAATAATCTAATTTCCTTAAATCAGAAGCCAATTTTTTTAACCAAATGTATTAGAACGTTTAACAGAATGTCCAGATTATTGGAAAAATAAAATGCAAATTAATGACAGTTTCCATCCACTACTGTTATATTTTCATCATGTATTATTAGAGGAATACGGTCTCCTCATCACACATCTGCTGTTGCTGCAGTTTTCTTATCTATCTCAGCCCAGCCTGAACGTTAAATTCACATGCTTAATCTATGAATGAATTTTGTTTTCATTGCACTTTGTTGCATGTTCCATTTACAACTTTTTTTTACCTCAGAGTGCAAAATCTTTTTAATGACATTTTCATTTTTTCCAAATTGTATGTATTTCCACTCTGATTTATGCAAATTATGAAAGTGCATGAATACAGGTGGCTGGAAATGCACCAAGACTCAGTTGTTTTCGCTTCATCTAAAAAAAAAAAGTCCTTTCTTCCAATCCCTTCCTTTAAAATTCTTTCAATCATATATTTGATTTGGTTAGGCACGAAATTCTTTTCAAGCTTGGTATTTCCCTTTGAACAATTTTTTTGTTTTGAAACTCCAAATTAACAAAACGTACAGAAAAGGAACAGTGACTGTAAGGCACACAATGTCTGTGTTTATCAAAGCAGATACAGTGAAGAACAAAATACGTATTATTGTGTTTTTTGGCACCTAACTAAACTATTAGAGGACAAAAGGAAATTATAGGCCTCTTACTGCCACTGCTCTTTCCTAGGAGCTTTAGTTTCCATCTATCTCACTCCTTCACCTGCATCAGTTTATTATGTCACTTCTTATGTTTACACTTATCTGACACCACTCCTTTTTTCCTTTTTCAACTCTCTTTGTGCAATCTTGACTTACTTCTCTTCTTTTGATCTTTAACTGATAGTTAAACAGCATTTCTAACACTTAGTGAAAAGAAGAACAAGAGAGAGAGAGGTAAAAGGAAAGGAAAGCCTTTCTTTAGCCTTGGGTCAGCTTCTGACTGCTCTCAGTTCTCCCATCAGTCAGGCAACAGTAGCAGCTGCAATCACCTTGACTTAAAAACAACAAAATGTATTCCATATATTCAACAGAGCATAGTTCCTTGGTAATTTAACCACGTAAAGCAAGGAATCATCCAAATATTAGTTTGAGACTTTGGGGTTACTCTGCCACAGTCAAGATACAAAAGTACAAAGTAAACAAAAATGTGCTGCAAGTTTGCTTTTTATTTTGCATAAAGCCCCCTGTGCATATTCATTTTTGTTTACTATCACAGTCACAACCTAAATGCTCTAGTAATCTACAAGCTTTGTTTTTTATCTGAAGGACACATTGTTTTTTAAGTAATAGGCTATAATGACTGGCAGTTACAAATCTTTTTGTTACTACGCAACACTGCCCAGAGACATGAAGTCTACCACTGTAACCTTCTAGATAGCATAACTACCAGCACTTCCACTGTGACCTGTTTAAATGGGAAGTGACCTTGTTCTGTCAGTGTAATGACGAATGGAGATAGGATTGTGTTTCTCTCTAATACACACACAAATACACACATAAAACTATTCACGCTGTGTGGATATTCCTACTCAATTATAGGCAATTCAACAACAGACCAAAATATATTAAAATTATTTTTCAGTAATAGGGGGTTAGCCACGCTGCTGTAGGCCAAGCTGCATATTTAAAGGTGCCCTGCCACCGGTATTTCAGTACTTTGTGGTAGTGTCGAATTTTTTGTGGAACAAATGCCTTTGTTACCTTTTTTCAAGACATTCTAGCGTGGTGTAGAAAGCCTGCAAGAAGACGCAGCTCAATTTGGGCCAGCTCTCATTAATTGTCAATGAGCTAAGCTGCCTGACTCTGATTGGCTAACAGCTAGCCAATGAGAGCCCGGCTATCAGTATCCTTTACCCAGTGCAACTGGGTGAGCTCATGAATAGTGATGACAATTGTTTTTTACTAGTTAGAATTCCAGGCCAAGATATCCATAATGTAATTTGAGTAGTGGAATATCTAACTATATGATATACTTACGTCAATATGTTTATTGATGAAAACTCAGCCTCATTGATTAAACAATTAAAGGATTGACATATTTTTGCAGCTACACATTCAACCACATCAAAGCAAATTAAAGTAAGAATGTAACTGCTGCTGTAAAAGTATTTCAATTTGAGTGAATAATGTGTGCATATGTATGTTTGACACCACATTCTAAATACAGAAAATGTGTACAGTATTTGTTTCTGTGCATTGCAGCTATAGTCAGTATTGTCATTTTCTATCAGCTGAAAAATTATACAAAAGAACGATTGGTTTTAGAGTCGATGTGAACCCCCCTTTTAGTTTGGAAAAAGGATTCCCCAGCAGCTACAGTAACGCAGAGCTCTATGACGTCATGTCAGGATCACAGCACCACATTTCCTTTCCCCAATTGAACGATGGTAACACACATGTTTTCAACTAAAACTCAAGCATATCCAAGTGAAACAATCAATTTAGATTTTAACAATAAACTAAAAAAGTACAGAGGTGTGACAGTTTGAAGAAATGTGACAAACTCTAAATGGGTGGTGTTCCGTCTTTGGGGAGAGAGCACTTCTTACATACGTGTGTCCTAAAACTTATAATAAATAAATTAGCTCTTCAAAAGAATTATTTTCAATGGAAAAATTGTCCAGCAGATGAGGAAAAGTTAAATGACTAGACTGCAGTATGTAACTCTGCGTGTGCCCTTTTGTGCCGGTTTGTGTGTTTGGGGTGTGTGGTGTACACGAGTGCAAAATTCAAAATTACCAGTCTTGTAATTATTATTAATATCATTCCTTCTGATTCTGTATGAGACAATCAATACCAAAATGTATTTATTCTCTATCTGTCTGCTTGTTAGTGGGATGAGGCTTGGTTTGTAGATCCACATATCTATAAATATCTGCATACACTCTCTCACACACACACACAAACACACAGAGCTGTTATGACAGGACAGATAAGCCTGGCGCTTGCAGACCAAATACACTACGCCGTGGGAAACAGGAGAGAGAGTTTGTGTGCATGCGCGTGCGTGTGTGTCTGTGTGTGTGTGTGTGGGTGTTTGTGTTTGTTTCTTTTTATTATACATCCTCATACTTCCCATTTTTTTCCCCTCATGCTTCACCTGATTTCACAACGGAAACATGTGTCGATTGAATAAACGGACACAAACAGGCTCAGGTGTGTGCCAGTGCGTGTGTTTTTCAGTGTTACTCAAGGACACTTAAACACTGATAAGTGGCACGACACAACAACCCTACATCTAGAAACCTTGAGAGCACTCAGCCAAAGTGTCTCACACACTGACTGATAACCACACACAGATGCACATTTGTCCTTCTGGACTTGTGAGGACCCTGTTTGACAGAAGGCATTTCCTCGCCCCATATTCTAACAAAAACCTTATTCTAGCTCAATCCTTAAAACCAAGTCTGTAACCTCAAAAAAGCATTTTGAAGTTCTGTGCCAAAGTGAGGACCTTCCAAAATATCCTCACTTTCCAAAAAGGTCTGAAACTTATTACTGGAGTATTAGTTTTTTCTCCTACTTTCACTTTTAATGTATTTATTCACATTTACTCCAATGCATTCTTTATGTGCTTCATGGATACTCGTTACAATTATAAAAATGTTACAAATCATTCCCAACCCACACTATCACTGCCAGAGCTATACGTGGCTCTGTCACCAGGTTTGATGAAGCTGGCTTATTGAGCGGATCAAGCAAACAAGCTGCAATACTCGAGTTTTGTTAGTCTGTTTCAAGCTGGAAGAACCAGAAACACCACCTTTAACACCTTCAACTTCGAGTGATCGTGGCGTTAAGGGTGAGGAAGGAGACCCCCCCTGGCCCTACTTAGAGTCCATGTTTTCATTTGTCGGAGTGAAGGAAAATTCAGAATGAATGAAGTGCCTTCCCACTAAACATTACTAAACAATTTGCCAAATAAGTTTTTTAACAAAATCTGTACATCAAAATGAACAATGAAAATGCATAAATAAAAAGCACACACATACTGATTTTACATGTTGAGCATTATGTTTTCATGCACATTAAATTTTTTTCCATTTACCCACATTGATTCATAAGAGTTTACTGAATGTATAAACATGTATAAATGTATGTTGAGTGAATGTGTGTATAAGTATGTAGGTGAAAAGAAGACAATTATTATGGCTTTTATTCCAAAAGGCGGCTTTTGGAAATGGTAGACAAATAAACATAATTTCAAAACCCACAGGATGGGACAGCAGTGTATATAATTTACACATACATGTGCATAGTTGTTAATTGCTAAAATTGACTTACACACACAATAAAGTGCAACAGCAAACAAAATGTTCTCTCATTTCTTTTCACTCTGTTTCCAAACAATTCACTCTCTTCTCACATTTTTACCCTCCTCATTCTCTTTGTCACTCTGCTGTCCTTGACTTTTATCTGTCCCTCTCTTTTCTTACATCACTTTCTCCTTCATTTTCTGTTAGTCCTGCCCTTGGGTCTCGTCCCTCACTCTCTGTTCTGTCTGCTCCTATTATCATCCGTGGCATTTTTTATGTCTGTCTGCCTTCCCTACTTTATCTCCATAGACATGGAGCCATGCACACTGAGAGTGCACTGCGTGCTGATGTATTACAGGTAGAAAGGATGGGTATTCATAAGTGCATGTGTCTGTCCAAATCATTTTGAAAAACAGAGTCTTGTTTCCTGCTGTCTGTCTAATTTCTTCTTCACTGTAGTGTAGAACAGTTTTATTCCTAAAAGGTCTCTTTAGGTGGTAAAATAAATGCTGAAGGGAAAGACATAAGTGATTGAAGTAGAAAGAAAAGATACCGATAACAACATGAAGGAAGAAAGGTTTGATCAAAATATTGAGGGCACATGGAAGGATAGGGAACTAAATATGGAAAGTTAGGAGAATAAAAGGACTCATGTATGTTTTTTCTAACATCCCTAAATGGAATATATACATCCCATGCTAAAAAGTGAATGACAAATAGATATGATTAGTGATTCAAATGATCATAAAAAAATCCACTAACAAAGGGGGAAAATGAGGGAGCAGCTGTATGAAGGGATTGCACGAGAGTGCTGGAGGAAGGGAAGGGGGCTAGAGGCAAAGCTAGGATGAATGGGGTTTTACTGAGGATAGGAGGATGTGAATGTATGCAGAGAGGATAAGAAAGTGACCTAAAGGGGAGAGAATAGGTGCCAGATGGATTGGATGAGAGATTGGGAAAGAAAAGGAGATTGGAGAGTGGAGAAACAGATAGATAGAGGTACAGGGGATAGACATCATCATTGTTCCAAGACTGTGAACTTGTGCCAAACATGATTAAAGACTTGGCCAAGAAACTCTTAAGCACAGGCAAAACCCTTTGCTGAAGTCTGCGCACTAAAAGGGATGAGGGGGCGGGTTAGTAGGATCAAGAGAGAATGAAAGCAGAAAGGAGGTTGAGGAGGAGGGAGGAAGACGGGAAGAGAGGGGCGAGGAAGACAAGCAGAAAGGTGAGGATGCCCTTAGGAGGCTAAATAGGCTTATGTAAGGCCCTGCAGAGACAGACAAGAGTCATGGCCATTTACTTCTGTTTAAATGCACACATGAGCGTGCGCACACACACACACACACGCACACACACACACACACACACACATAGGACCAGTGACATGCTGGCCAGTGTCCCAGACATCTCTCATGAGTATATGTACAGATACGATATGTATCGAGATGTACAAGCAGATAAACTGGATATGGTTCGCATGAATGGATTATTTTTAATTTGATTTGACAAACTTTAATAATCCCGAAAGGAAAATTGAATTCTTTCCTCGCTGTTGTTAGATATACACACCTCAAGATTTATATTAAATAAAGTATTAGTTTTCTGCATAGGACATCTTGCTGAAGATTAAAACACAGCCAAAGTCAAAGGTCAGAGAAGAGGCAAAGATGACCACAACAAAACATTCCCTGAAACTTACATGCAAATACACTAATAAACATTCAAAATGAAAGAAATCCTTTGCCATATTCTTTTCTAACCATCCCATGGTTTCCTCATTTCCTCACCAGCACACCGGAGGTGAGAGGCTAGACAGAGCTACTGTGAAGTACTTATTTCTTTCATAAACTGACACACCTGCAGCGGTGTTGGAAAGAAACGAGAGAAAAAAGCAAAGGAGATGAGTGCAGGTGCAGCCAGTAAGAGCAAGTTTTAACAACGAGTGTTAAAACCTGGAAAATCCCACAAATTATCACCAAACTATCTTCTCATGTGCATTTCTCAAGTACCACTTATCACTATAACTGAGTGCTAAACTCAGTGGTGAATTGCTGAGATTATTCCCTTTTTATGACTGCCATATCTGAACTCCAAAGTGGTTGAAGCACCAACAAAAAGAGACAAAAAGTAAAAAAAGACTTTTCCTCACTCACACTTTCAAACAGTCTCTCCTGGAAAACATGGGATCCTATTTTTAACAATCTAAGGGCACGGCGTGAAGCACATCGCGCAGGTGCGTTTAGGGCGTGTACAAATCCACTTTTGCGAGTTTGACGGTGGTACAAAAGGGTCCGTGCACCAGGTGCATGGTTCAAAAGGGTTGTACTTTTGTGTTTTGGGGGTAACATACAATAAACCAATCAGAGTGTCATCTCCCATTACCTTTAAAAGCCAGGCACGTTTCTACTTGGCGCATTGCTATAATGAAGGGGGATTTCCACCGTAATATGTTTGTGTGCTGCTTCCATGTGTGTGTGTTTGTGCAACAACCATAGTGTGTTGGTCAGTGGCACGTTGGTCAATCGCTCGGTCACTTCCCGCTGAAGATTCCCAGCTCAAGATAGCAATACACCAAGAATGCACCTGAACACACCTCCCTGTAAGACCAGCACGTGCATGGGCGCAAAGAGGAGCGCAGTTGCATTTGCCAAAGGAAATTGACAACTGCGTCAGTCGTAAACTAGCAAAGACGCTCTGCCGAGTGCAAGATAGGGTCCATGGTGTTACATTCATTTGTGCACACCTACTTTTGTCACTTCTGCAAGCATGACAGGATTAGGTGTGTCAGGAATGAAAAGTTCAAACCCTGGTTCTGTCAACTCTGTACACCTGGCATATTGCCATGGGAATTGTGCATAAAAAAATTTTTTTTGTTAAAGTTACAGATATTGTCGGACATATATAAGACATAGCCTACATTTTTTGCTTTCTTTCGTGGATTAATATATCATCTATGTCAAAAATATGAAGCTAGAGCAATCAGCTAGTTAGAGTTGCTTAGCCCAAAGGAATGCAAACAGGGGAAATAGACAGCCAAAAGGGAACCATCCACCTATCAGCCTGTCTAATGAGCAACTGACACATATCTCACATGTTCAATCTGTACATAAACCAAAGAGGTAAAGTAAAGACAGGAAGCTTCTTTTTCAGGCCTATCTTAACATTTCATGCCCCACATGCTGTAATAGTCTAAGAACTCTCCGGTTTTCATCCATCCCACAAGGGAAGCTGGCATAGCTGCAGACATTTTGTTGTGTTCAGTAACAGATCAAAACATTTTGTTTGACAGCAGAATGAAAACATAGCTGATTCAATATGATTTTTATTTATTACTGTTTATTCAGTAACAATCCAGCTGTACAAAAAATATGCAAAACAGTGACCGCTGTAAAATACCAAGACAAACTTTCCATCTCAGAGATGAGCAAACACCAACATGTTTACCACATCCAATGCTCTTTTTTCAAACACACAGCCACATGAACAGCAGAGCTACCACAGGGTAAAAAAGAAGAAAAATCTTTTTTCATGTGTATCAGAGAATGCTATTCATTATCTACTAAGATCTTACGGTGGTCCATGTGAATCAGAAGCAAAGGCAGGTAGATCATTATTCTCTCTCTCATCTCACAAGATAACAAATGAACTTTAACCAGACACAAAGAACTTGTGTTGTTGTGCCATGCGCAGCAGTGAGCTCATCCTTTTATTGAAGTAGACTGTGTACTGCTGATACTGATGTCATTTGGTGATAAACAACAGGGCCGACAATGAAAAACCAACACCACAGACCAATTAACAGATGACAAAGTAGCACTCCACACAAATTAAATGGGAAAGGGAGGAAGTCATCATTTAAACCTTTCATTTTGGACAGCATAGCCTGTATTTATGTGAACATGAAGAATGTTAGCTACAAAATGACTTTTGTCAGTGTCATAAAGTGACACACCTTTATAACTGGCGTCTTTTCACCTCCGCAGCAGCTTTGATCACTGACAAAATCCAGTAAATGTCTAAAAAAATAAAAATAAAGACAACTCTTGTCACAAAGGCGTGAACCACTTATTAGTCAGAGCCACCCACTTCATTCTTGACCCATGAGACTGGAAGAAACAATGATTCATTGAAAGAATTCAAGGCCTTTCTGTTTTTTGCTCTTGCTGCAACTCATTTCATGCTTCTATTATATTCCAATTTACATCTTTTCATTTCTGTAACTCGCCCAAGGTTGCTCTTTCCCCGCCTGCAGCCCATCAGGGGAGAGCGCTGGGTGTGTGTCCTTAAGCACATGTGTCATTTTATGCTCACCCCATAAAAGGTAAAATCAGCTTTTAGGTTTAAAATGCAATTCCAGATGACAGATTTGCAACTGTTTAACAAGACCCCATAACAATCATTTCCTTTTGGAGTACGACAAGCCTGAAAATTTGATCCAGGTCCAACCAGAACACCTCTTCTCTGAGCGTGTGTGACTGCTTTTAATGAGCCCTAACCAAGCCTGGAGTTCCAAATAATGTCATACTGCATTTCTAAAACTTATGGTAAGTGCATCAAGTTAGCATTGTAGCCCACCTATAGTGTCAATCAGCACAGGAAATAGATGGAGAGCTGTAGGCAGTAAGGAATAGTTAGATGTTTTTTCTCGTTCATACACTACTCCCATCGCATCCCATTTTAAAATGTACTCCTTTCCCTCTGCTTCCCTCAGTGCCCACAATCCCTCCACATAGTCCACTTCCCCTATATTTGCAAGTGAAAAAGGTCTGCCCCCCCATATCATAATAAGCCCTCACTGGGACCTTCAGCTCATTCCTCACACCCACAGTCCTCGCACTCATCATTTATCCTAACATTAGCCTCTCCACCCTCACCTCCTCCTGTTGTTTCCTTTCCTCTGCTGAACTACTACCCTTTCTTTCTCACCTACAATCATTGCATCCCCTTACCTTTCCCTCCTTCTTGCTTTCATTCTTTCCTTCAATTACCCAGCGTGCTTTCTTTCTTTCTTTCTTTCTTTCTCTCTTCGGATCTGCAGTTCCCAATCTCTTCCAGAGGAGATCTGTTTGCTGGTTTACACTGTTGGAGTTCTGGAAATGACTTCCCAAGCCTCTGACTTACCCATTTCCATTCTTATCGCAGTGCTGTACAGCATATTTCAAACACTGAATTCATTTGATTTGGAAATAAGAAATTGATATATTCATTAATTTTGATTTCAATTCTCAAGGACTTATTTCAGAACTTGTGCAGTTCAGCATGTTAGAGCATGGCACTAACACTGCCCAGGCTAACGGTTTCATGCTGTGTGTCGGAAAATATAGATGTCACTAATAATGTATTAGTATATTAAAGAGCCATGCTGTTGAAACATTCATCCTTGCCATAAAAACTATGAAAAAACAGTTTATGGGCAACTGGAGCACAACATATGTTAACCTGAGCTGAGAACTACACTATAGGGCCAAAGTGGAAGAATCCCCCTATGGTAATGGTATTTTCTCTTGATCAGAGGTAAAATAATCGGTCTCCAACGAGAAATATTGCAGAAATTAACCAAGCACATAAGCAACATTGAGTATGTTTAGATGCACAACAATATTTAACTTTTATTCTGAATAGGACAATATTCCAAATTTGATGCAGGTCATGTAAACAGAATATTCCAGTTGGATATTCCAAATGAGATCTTTTCCGAATATAGCCTTTTCCGATTAAGACGTGGGATATTCTAATATTATTCAGGTTTTAGAGGCATCCTTTGGACATTTATATACAACACATTCAGAATATGCGTCTCAATCGGGGGTTTTAACCGCAGGCTTATGATCAGCTCTGTGCTGTTATGGTTGCTTGGCACAAACCAACCTGCCAACAGTTTGTGAGCCTGCAGACCCGATTAGAAGGAGAAACACAGCTACTTTTAAAGATTATCAAAGACGGATAACAACAGCTTTTTGGATGTGCACACATATCGCTACTCCAACCTTTTTCAAGAAGCTGGTTGAAGGAATGAAAGAAGCACGCTGTTTCACACAGTCCAACAAATCCGCTGGTAAACTTTAAAGAAATCGTATTTTGCTGAGCTACATGTAAACAGAAAAATTAGTGCCATACCATAAATAGGAGCCAGACCCTCCTTTGCACCGCTGTGGAGGAAGGTCTGGCTAGTCCACACAACATTCCGGGATGGGAGAAAAATGTGATCTGGTTTACTGGCATGTCTTTAAACCAATCACAATAGTCATGGGTGGTGCTAAGCAAAATAGCCTCTAGAAAGGAACTTGTTTTGGTGGAACATTGTACGTTCAAAAGTTGTTTTAGTCGTGCAACAGAAACCTCAGATTGGAGACATAGTCTAGCTAGCTGTCTGGATTAGCCCTGCAGAGATCTGAGGAGCAGTTGGTCCTCATAAATACACCGGAATTTAGAATTCCAACACATGGACATTGGGCAAAAAAGAGTGAAATCCAGCAAAAACGGAGCAATCCTGGAAGTGCAATGTCGTGGATATAGACTAGTTTACTCATAATAAAAAAGTGTGTAGATTAGTAACATTTAAATAGACGTTGCTATTGTTCTGCATCCAGCCTTGCAGATACTTGTGTCTCGCTAATGAAGCACACAAATTAAAATAATGTATTGTGTGTCAAAAATAAAAGGGATTCTCTATGTCGTAATTTAAAGAATGAATTCCAGAAAAAACTGCAAGCAAAAAATACATTGGAACAGTACTGTAAAGTTTAACATAGTGTACCATGTGTTATAAATCTGCACGTATGACAAATCATCCTGCTGTTGCTACCTGTCTCCCACTGACACTGACAGATGTACATTAATTACATGCAGGTGGCCTTGTGGAAAACTGGACACTGTGAGATGACCGTTACCCTCACCCTAATCTGTTGCAGTATGGTGCTGTTACACGCTCCAGTAGTTTTTAGTTGGTTATCTACAATTTGTCCAGTCAGCAGACTCAACCAAACCTCCTATTTTTCATCCATGGTTTATTTCACCAAGCTTTCCAAGAAAACGCTACATTAATCTAAGTTTGTCTTTCTTATTGCTAACCTCGTTTGGTCAAAATCACCTGATTTTAACATGTGAAATACATCTCATTTATTGATAGATCATGATTGTGGACTTTGTTTCAGTCTCTGTTCTGTGTTTTAATTGTGTCTACATTATGCTTATGTGCTGTGTCACAGTTTGCCTTTTTTTGGGTACAGTAAAGTCTAAAGGCATCAATCAAAAGTGACATGCTGTTATTTAAAAGAATAAAAACATATGCATCCTTGAACCAAGTTTTTAAATCTTATATCTGCATATTTGGGGCTGCACATCATGTTTTGGACAAATCCCATCGTAATGCTTTTCTTGGATCTTTATTTTAAACCTGTTATGATCATTCCTTGTTTTTTTCCCTCTGCTTCTGTCCATTCGGTTAGTGTCAGTCTTTCCACTTGTTTCTCCCTCTTTCCTTTTTAAGAGTAAAGCCAGACGGAACACGGTGAGGCCACCAGGCGCCGTTTACCACAATTTGCCGCTTGTGGGAGGATCAATCGTGCTGAGAATCCAAATGCTGTTTACTGCTGGCTTCTATGGCTGTTGCTGTTTAGGCTCACAAACAGATCAGTGTTGAGGCTACATCTGAACGCACAGTAGCATTATATCAGCAGAAAATTAATTTGCTATATTTACATATTGGTTTTACTTCACATACATAAGTTGTCAGATGGGATTGTCCACATTGTCACAGTCCTTCACATGAGCTTTGCCCTCAGAGCAAAGTGCATTTTATACCGATGCGGAAATGGAATTTCCCAGACAATGAACTGGCCACCACTGCAGGGTGGCTGTGGCTCAGTGGTAGAGCGGTTGCCTGCCAATCGGAAGGTTGGTGGTTCGATCCCCGCCCCTGCAGTCATTGTCGAAGTGTCCTTGGGCAAGACACTGAACCCCGAGTTGTCCCCGGTGCTGCGCATCGGAGTATGAATGTGTGTGAATGTTTATCTGATGAGCAGGTGGCACCTTGTACGGCAGCCCCGGCCACAGTGTATGAATGTGTGTAAATGGTGAATGTTTCCTGTAGATGTAAAAGCGCTTTGAGCAGTTGTTAAGACTGGAAAAGCGCTATATAAATACAGCACATTTACATTTACATTCACCACTCCTCACTACTCCTGGAATATGAATCAGCTTTCAAACTAACTCTCCTTATTTCTCTTCTGTCACATATACTCTCCCCTGCATGTTTTTCTTTCTCTTTACTTTATCCGGCTCTTCTTAGTCTACTTTCCACATGTCATCCTCGATTTTGTCATCTAACTCAATGCATACCATTGTTTTCATTGTTAACTTGGTTAAAAATGGTTTAAAAAAAATATGTCACACTCCTTTTCTTTCCTCCAGTTGTTTTTTTCATTTCTACCTATTGTTTGTTACAAGGCAGGTTACCAGCTGGGAGTTACTGTGATATGCAGTAAAGGTGTCAGGTTAGATTCCCGTTTATTTTCATAGGCCACAAAACATTCACAGGCTCCTATCAGCCAAAATATTTGAGTGTAACTTTGACAGGTTTTAGACGCTTTTTTTGAGTATAACTAATATAGAATGGGCTTCAAACTTTTAACCCTGCCAATTCTATTTCTTCCTGCCTTTTATTCACGCTCTTCTCTTCCTATATGGCAGCACTGGTGTGTTTTAAACAGTCATCAATGTGTTCCCTAATTTCCACACTTTCCTTCCATTCCTCTACACATGGCAGCATCTCTGTGTTTTAACATTTAACCTGCTCTGTGACCTCCCCCAATGGTTAAAGCACGTCTGCCTGCTCCAGCCATTAAAAACAGCCCCTTTCTCTGTCTGTGAATTTCCCCAATGTTTCTTTTATACAATTTCCCTCTCACTTTTCTTCTGTCTCCCCAAAGTCATCTTCTTGTTTGACCAGTGACACATGACTGTGAACAGCATGTAAGTCATCTGTATCTATGGCCATAACATACAGTGGCTAAAAGTAGCTCTTAACTGGTGGACTTAGGAGAAACACCAAAGGTTTTGGTCATCTAATAATTCACAAATCATTTAAGCACTAAAAGTAGGTCCCAAACAAGTAAGAGTCCTCAGAACTCCTAAGTTATTAAAACAAGATACAACCAATCAAATGCTGCAGGTCATTTGTCTCATTGCATCAGTGTTTAGGAAAATCACAACAATGAACTTTTTAAAGCCTTTCTGATATGTGGAATTTGTAACACAATTTACAAAACATTTTTTACAAATTTGGTTTAATTTCTTTTTCAAAATTAAGTTAAGTTTTGGGGCGGCCTCTAGCTCACCCAATAAGAGTGTTCACCCCATGTTGGCTGAGTCGTGCAGCGGTTGGAATCTGACCTGCGGTCCTTTGCTGCGTGTCATCCCTCATCTCTCTATCCCCCTTTCATGTCTGTGCATTGTCGATAAAGGAAAAAGCTTTGAAATAAAATTCAAGCAATTTGAAATAACTGGATTTTTTTTTTTATTATTTATATTAATTTAAATTTGAATTACTTAGATTAAATTTGAATCAACAAATCAATAAATTATATCAAATTTGAAAATTGTTTTAACTTTAATGAAAGTACTTGATTTGGGTTTACATTTAGTTTAATTAATCTTGTTTATCTCTTTCAATTTTTTATTTAATTAATTTAAAACAAAAATCTGAACTTCATTCAAATTCAATTTCATATATTTGATTTAGTTCATAGTACAATTTTTTTTTTCTTCTAATTTCATCTAATCCCATACATAGTTTTTTCACACTACTATGTATTAATGCATATAGTGACAAAATTAATTCAGAAACATTACACATAATAGATCCATACCAACTAGGGCAGCACCGCCCCTTCTCTTGGCCAGGGCGTTCCCTCAGTAAAAATTGCTTTCAGCCATTTTGTGAAACGCTCTTAGGGTAAAAACACTTTGCCAGGAACTTGTAGGGCCTAACAGCAAGGTAAAACAGTACCCAGATCAGGGGGAAAAAACAGATATTTCGTTTCCCTAAGCCTATGGCCACAGCAGCTCACACACATGTAAAATACATGAACATAATGTACATTACACACTCCAAAGGAAAACGTTTTCCCTCATGTATATATTATTCAGAAGACTGAGGTAACATCGCTACTTTTGTTTCTGTTTTTGTCTGTCAGATGTTGAAATAAACAGTGTTGGAACAAAGTTAAGATAAAAAGAATGAGATATGGGAGATTTCTTTGCTGTGTGATGACCAAAAATGAGGCATTGTAACCTTAGTTCTATGAGTACAAACAAAGTGCTCTTAAAGGCTGTAGACTTCCCAGCTCACTTCTAAAGCAACTGGATTGGCCACTCAAGACAGTCCCTTCAAAATATGCAAAGTAAAGGTACTGGCGGGACATAATTTATTGGCTGTAATGCTCTTACCCAGCATGCACAAAGTCAGTGAACACAGGCAGCCTCACACCAGATGCAACAATGGGCTACCAGCATGGCGCTTTATCTGATTAAAAACCCCAAAACACTGGACAATAAAAAACAAACATGACTTGATATTAGAAAATCCCTTAAACATATTGCTGTATGGTGTGTATATATAAAGGCTTGCACACAGCCCTGAGTAAACACATGCATGTAGACAGACTCGTGTGTATGGTGACTGAATATTTTATGGCACACAAGTTCATTCATGCATGCATTCAGACAACTGAACAACGATCTTTGGCAAAACCAACACACAAGCTATCTCACAAACAAATCCCCTTGTCTAGACTTCAGTGTGTGTGTGTGTGTTCCTCATCATTCTTCACCCCTTAATACCTTTGCCTTTTTCTTCTGCCATTAGGGAGACTTCCTCACTATATCGTCCTCACCCCATTTCACAATTTACTTTTACACTTTCCCCTCTTCTGCTAGATTGCTTGTTCATTACACCTCTAACCTCACTTTTACTCCTTCAACCCCCACATCAGTCTATCCTCCAGCTCTACAGATTAGCGTCCTTGAAAAACTCATTTTCATTTCTACGTTTGATTCTATCCATCGTTCAGACTGTAACCTGCTGAACTTTCAATGATGTACGTTTCTCTCTCTACCTTCTCCAAATCCAAGGCCATCGCTATATTTGCGCTGCATGTAGAGCAGACATAAATTAATGATTACATTACATTAATATACGGGAAAAATTAATATATGCTTGACTGCCCATGTTTTTAATCTTTTAATAAATGCATCTTTTTAAGGCTCTGTTTAAAAAAAAGAAGAGTTCTACAGAGGGAATATTGGATATTTTTTATATCACTCCATAAATAAAAAAATGCTTTCTAGAGACATAAAAAAAGTCAATTTTCACCATGTTTGTATGTATAAAATGTTGCACAAATCAGGCTATGAATGACATGATCAAACCGCTCTGTAAAACCTTCAGGAACTAAACTGGAAAGCAGAACTTGCAGTACTGAAGGGGTGATTTTTGGCCCATTTCTGGCCTTAATTATTGAAGGGTAACAAGATTAGTTAAATTTGGGCTCTCTCGCCACATTCTTTGATTTTGTGCACCAGCACCCCAAAATCATGTTACTGTTTTGAAACAAGTACTGTGTCTCAAACCGTACACTTCCGTATATGTTATGTCGCAATTCAGGGGTTGTTTCAAATCTATTTTTGTCTGTTTGCAGCAGTTATACTGGGGCTGTAAGTCCTGTCCACCTTGAACGGAGATACATTAGTGCTTTGAGAGCGCTTAGACGCAGACATATACATGCATGAGCAGGCGTGTACAACATCCTTCAGTGTTATCAGCACATTGCAGTCTAAAATAATTTACCTGAGCAGGTGTAGAAATTTACCCCATACGACCACACACACACATTGTTGTGTCTGAAGCAGAGAAAGTACTAAATGGTGTGTTGTCTTTGAATAGAGAGGCAAGAATTTACTAATGGATAGTTAACATCCATAGTGAAGACACCAAGCCAGATTCCTTGTACGTGTTGCTTACTTGGCAATGAATCATTTTCTTATTCTGAAGTGATTGATGTTACTTTCTCTTCAAGTGATTTTGTCTTTCTCCATCCATTCATCCATCCATCCAGTCAAGGTTTTAGTTTACACGTCCAGTGTAATGTATGTTTTCACTTTGTCTTGTATTTAACGTGACGTTTTGGTTCGCATTCTGCAGTATGTCAAAAAACATTCGGTTTTGATTATTGTTTAAATGCAGTATTTACTTCCCCGAAACCAATAGTAATGTAATTAATTAAAATATTGTTTTCCATGAGTAGCTTAAGGGTTTTTATCTTTTTTTTCAGGAGTTGGGAGAGACCAAAAACAGAGGTAAAAGAGAGTAAATATTGGACATTTGTCAGGTGACCAGAAACGTGTTGCTCTGCCCCTGCTGGATGTGTAAATGAGCGTCAGTTGTGCTTAGTTGCACCATTTCAACTTATAAGGTGATGATGTCAACTTTGTGCTCACAGCTTGACACTCCTTTGTTTACCTTTTACTTAAGTTACTTCACTTTATTAAATACAGTTTACACAACAGAGTTGCTATAATAACCTCCTCAGTATAAATGTTAACATTTAACCTCATATCTTTCCAAGATATGGACAACAGTTGTGGATGATTCTAAGATAGATTCCAGCAGAGTTCACCAAAACTCCACATTGAATGCCCTTCTTCAAGCCTTTGTTGTTGAATAATTTCCATTCAGACAATTTTAAGTTATTTCAGTATCTTCTGTGGAGCAATTTCTCCAGAAAGAAGATACTGAAGGGTAATTTAGACTGAAGCCATGAAGGAAGCTGTGACCTAATGTTGTGACCTAATGCCCCCTCTGCTGTAGGCTAAATGGATCTGGAGAAGTCTTTAAAGTATCGTCCCACTCAGAAAGCCTCAGAAGTGAAAACATTACATACCGCCATGTAGACCGCCAAAAAGCCAACCAACTCATCCATTTTTCAAATCGGAAACCATTTCAAATATGTGATTTGTCAGACTCTATTGTAGTCTGTGTGGCTTGTAACCTCCTGTCTGTTGTAGAGCTACTTGGGGCTGTTCTGACCCCGAGTTCCTGCTCTCACCCCTAAAACACACACCTCCTGTCTCTCCTTTATCACACACAGTTTTCCTCCTCTAAGCCGCAGCTTTCACCTCTACACTCTCTCTTTTCTGGTTCGCTATTCAGCAGGCCGTTCTGCTCTGCTTCATTTTCTGTCTTTTTGTTGTTTGTGAAAGAAACCTTTCCTGTTCATGGAGCACGCACGGTGTGTGTGTGTGTGTGTGTGTGTGTGTGTGTGTGTGTGTGTGTGTGTGTGTGTGTGTGTGTGTGTGTGTGTGTGTGTGTGTGTGTGTGTGTGTGCGAGAGAGAGCAGTGAACCATAAAACAACTCATAATCTATCACATAGGTAAAGCCAACACCTGCTTGCATTCCTTTTTGTGTTTGTGAAGATTAAAAAAACAGATAACAAACTAGATTTATTGTAATGTTTTTACAGTGTGATTTAGGGTTGACATTTCCTTTATGAACAAAATTTCGATTTCAATAAGCGTTCTC
Source organism: Etheostoma cragini (assembly GCF_013103735.1). Lineage (NCBI taxonomy): Eukaryota > Metazoa > Chordata > Actinopteri > Perciformes > Percidae > Etheostoma > Etheostoma cragini. The sequence continues at coordinate 19,849,453 of NC_048413.1, forward strand.
AAAACATCTCTCATTTCTTCACAGAATATTTCTACATGAACTCCCATCTCCTGGCAACTCCTAACAACGTAAGACACATCTGGAGCTCTCCTAAGATATAGTATAATATATTGTAATTCCTTACCTAGAAAAGGTTTGAGAAAAACCCTCTTACAAAGTAGGATCAAGAAATCAAGGACCCACGAGATCTCGCATATTTATGTAGAAATGAACCACAAAAAACAACAACAGTTTGTTTCCATCCAGAGGAATAGAGAGGAAACAGCTCTGTGCTGTGTTTTCAAGGTGTTTACTTCGACACCGTATGTAGACCAGGAAAGGGGGTAGCTTGAGGCCGTGTTCAGGCCAACAATTGCATTGCATCAAAGCCTTCTCATTCATTTCAGTAAGACAACTGCATTGGCATAGCAGCGGTCCCAGCTACCAACTTTTGCATTATGTACGTTAGAGAGAAACCCAACAGAGAAAACCATGAAAGAAAGAATTAGGAAGAATCTGGAAATGTACATGTCATCATTTTGAATGAAATCATGATATCCCAAGCAAAAACTACACACCCATTGTGGCATGTTGAGTGATTGAAAATATTATCACTCCGTATGAGTTTCAATACAGGTCAAGCTCTACAGAGTCAGCACAAACACACACACACACACATACACACACACAAACACACCTTGCTAGGGACAGAGTGGACAGCCCTCCAGTGTAAATGTGTCAGGAAGGACTTTATATCAAGATTTATGTCAAGCCTATATTTCTGTGTGACTCTGAAAACTAACTGTACGTAGCAGCTTGCTGGTCTGGCAAGATGCAGCACAGAGGGATTTGATTTGACCAAATTATATCCATAGTACAGTATCTCCAGATAAATCAGTGTGATTAACTGTTTGATAAATATGTGATAAGTATAACAGGGGCAGCTGGAGTTGGCACACAGACAACAGAAGAGGTTGTGCACACATCAATCTTAGCTTAACAATTGTGCGTGCGTGCGTGCGTGCGTGCTTGTGTGCGTGCGTCCATGCATGTGGTAGTGAAATGCAAAGTGGTTTCTTGTGTTTTTTAGCTTGGTTGGTTGGTTGGTTTGTCTGTCTGTCAGCAGGATTATAGAAAATCTATTCGCCAGATTTTCATAAATGTGAAAGGGTGTAGCATGAGCTATGGATAAGGCCATTAAATTCTGACTTTATACGTTTCCTTTGCTTTTCGTTGACACGAAAATACAGGAAACAGCTATCAACTTGTTGTTTAAACACTGAGCAATACACACACACACACACATCTTCTTTGTAGCGTTTATTTTGTTTTCACTTTACAACTTAAAGCTTATGAACACACTTGCAGTAATTCGGAAGAACCATTTTCCAACACGGTAAATGGGACCATCAGCTGTGATCTTTTTCTAAAACCTGATAATATTAATAATAATAATAATAATAATAATAATAATAATAATAATAATAATACTGTGTTTTTAGATGGCATTTGTTTTAGGTATGTGTACCAAATAGCCATAATATCCTATCCTTATCATATCCATATAATATCCTTCTTTCCGCTGTCAATCTAGCAAAAGTGGATTTAGACACGCCCTTTACGCACCTGCACCATGCGCTTCACGGCATGGTTTTAGATTGTTAAAATAGTCCCCATGTGTTTTAGGATGTTTCCTTACAAAGACTTACCCAGCACCTTCCAATGTTTAAAAACTCCAAAGTTGAAACCTAAGTAAAATTCCAAATAGTTGTGCCACTGTGCATCAAACAGCGAAACAGATTCATTTATATGAAGAGTTTTGCAGATTTTTAATTAAGCCACAGAGTCTAATGAGAAGCCACATTACTCCATACATCCACACTGCAAAAAACAAAATCACCCTCTAGGCCCAATTTAATTTTGACAGTATGACCTCTTCTGCTTTTTCTCTGCTTTATTCCCCAAAGCTATTGAGCACAACACTGCACAGCTTCATACCATGTAATCTGTATGCATGTAAAGAGCAAGAGGGGTGGAGGCAGAGGACAGATGGATACATGGAGACAGTAGGACAAAGAGCAAAATTTAAGGGAGGGACTGGAAAAGAGTATGAAGAGAAGTATGCAGTGAGTAATTGTATTGAAGAAGACACAAACCTAAATACCTATAGATGCTATCTAGTATCAATTTTACTGAAGTCAGCTTTCATAAAACAGTACATAGTATATGTTATTATGTATATTATTGAAAATTATCACATTAAACATTCTAGTCACAAAAACATGCATGTCTCTACATGTGTACCTGAACATGCTGCAACTTGCATGTGTGCATGTACAGTATATGTGCATGCACAATATGCACATATCAGCACCTGTGTACACATGTGAGGCAGTGGGCCCCTCCTTCTGTTTTCTCGATGACCCCCATTCAAATACATCCTCTTACTAATCCAGTTTATTTCATCACAGAATGAGCTGGGCTGAACCCCACAGGCTCCATAAACCTTCCACCACTGGCAGAACTATAAATCTCTACTGTGATAGAGAAGGTTGAACTTGATAGATAACAGGGGTCCAGTAGGTACATTTACTTAAAATCTTTGTGTGTAAGTCAGCAGGTGAGAACATTTTAGGGGGGTTCTCACACTGGAAATAACACTGCAACAACTGAAAAGGCACCTTAGTTTGACTTAACAAAAAACAAAGATATTTTACACCTTTTATCTGTGTAATTTTAGTTTCACTTTAAAACCATAATGACTGAACAACAATGGATGACGTTTTGAGCCCAAACAACCCTTCCAAAGTTCACTCCAACTCATGATCAAAATACAGAGTAATCCCTCTTGCATCAACAGTATTTAATTTGAAAATGAACCTGACAAGTTACAAATCATTAGATACTACACTCTGCTCAGTAAATCCAATTGTTTCTGCTCCCCTAGCATTACTACAGCTACCTGAGTTCTCCACCACAGTGCAACAAGTCATTGAGAAGCTGGATTCACTTGTTCGCTAAAATACTGTTCGTTGTCTGGGTTTAGCTTGAGAAGAGAGGCTTAAACATTGTGGTGACATTTCTTCAGTGAACATCTAGAGAAAGATTTTAATGGTTGACCATCCATGACAGCAACACGCACGCTAACCAACTGAAATGAACGTTACATCCACAGCACTTCATAATTGTTACATTAGGGTACCTTTTTTATGAATGGTCTGCTAGCCTAAACGTTTTCTTAGATTGCTTCAGCTGTTTTGTTGCCGCTTCCTGTTTAATTCTCAGTGGATTGTAGACATCTTTTGTCAAAAAAATCTGTTTCTTTTGAGAGGGGATTACTTCTCATTAATCGTAGTTCAACAGGTCAAGCAGTTAAATCAAGAGCTATTTCAGGTGAAACCCGATTCCAAAGCTGCATACAGGTCGTCGAATAGGACTTTAAATAAGGCATTAAAAATAATTTTTACGAAAAATATAGGCCTATTACATTTTCATAATTCACGTTTTAACGTTGTTTTTGTTGTGAAATGGCTGTTTAGGATTATTTTCCTTAGTTTTTCGTAGATTAAATGAACATTCTGTACATTGAAAATTGTATTGGTCATTGTAATTGTTCCTTCTGTCCAAACTGGTCTTAAACAGATCCTTTGCTTAAACAATTCTAATGTCAGAGATAGGGAATCAAATCAAGCGTACTTTCAGCCTATGAGGCATGTGAGTATTGTGGATATACCATTTTTAATAAGATACCTCTCCTTTTAAAAGTCTGTGTCCATGTGATGGCTGGGAAACTAAGGTTTCTGAAGAGCTACTGTATCTTAATCTTTTCTCTTTTAATAATGTCAGATTAGTGCTACGTATTCAATACCGACAAGGATTAACAAGTAAACTACCAACATTCATTTCCAACATTACAAGCATCCATCAGGGCAGATAGGGTTTTCCTTATCACAGATTGCCACTGATTTGCCTGTCTGTGCATGACATTTGAGCATGTGCAAAAGACAACGACTCAGAAAAGAACAAGGTAAAGTAACAAAAAGGACTTATTAAATTTTTCTGTCAAATACACTTAATAGTACCTGCTTTTAGGTAAGGATCCATTTACACTTTATTGAGGCCACATGTCAATCAAACAAATCTTTAATGTCACATTTGCAACTGCTGTGAAACAAAAGATCTGTGGAAATACCTCTGTACAGAAGCCTCTTTCAAAAGCATGACTGATAAAAGGAAAACAGATCGTTTTACACTGTACTCAGGCCAGATGCCAATGGCAGATGAAATTAAGAAACTTTAAAAAAAGGTTGCAAATTCAAACATTAGGCTAGTCCTCAGATTTCAAAAGCAGCTTAATTTAGCCTCTGGTCTTAAAGTGTAATGACTTAATGGAATTGATGTATGAAAGCAGACTGTGTAAACACAGTATCACTGGGCATAAAATTACATAAAGGTCTGTTGGAAAAATATTCATTATGAATTGTGAAAGAGAATTTTACTTGTGTAAAACACAGCATCATTTTTTAACTAAAGATGTCTGCAGCTATAAACTAGCAGCTAGGGATTTGTCATCATTGTATTTAAATAAAATCCATATAGTCAAATTCACTGTAATCTCTATAAATAGATACCTGCATATGAATGCAGAAGCTGTCGGCAACAGTACAAGATTTTGGTATCGGAAGCATACTGGTTTCTGTTTGTAGTCCAAGTAGTATTGACCAATCACATTTGAGAAGGTTTGGTTGCATGCAGGTAGACAGTCTGTGTGAAGAGCAAAAGAGGCTGAGCGTAATGGCGGAAATGCCATCTATGAACCTGAAACTTTTAAAAATAATTTATACTTGTGAAACAATCCGTTCATAGACATTGTTCTCGTGTCTCAAGTTGCTAAACTGGACTGACTGTAAACAATGACCGGTTTACGGAATGGGATGCCTTAGCCTACATCGGAACCTGCAAAATATTGTTTTTTGCCCTCACTTTGCAAATATAGGGAACAATGGCATTTCAGTGTTTTCAACATAAGATGCCTTTTTACAGTATGTTGTGTCATGCATTAAAATAAACCTGTATTTTTGAAAATTAGTAGCATTTGTACAGGATAACAATTTTACAAGTTACACATATATAACACAGCATTTTAAAATATTCCTCATAAATTATACAAAATTTCCCTACTCCACTGTTCTGACTTTACGGGTTTTAGTGTATTAATAAAGAATTAAGTTCCAGGAGTTAGGTGTAGGAGTGACAGGGCTATTGGCTCACCTGGACAGGTAGAGACCTGTTTGGCCGACAGGAAGGGGAGAAGGTGTAGGAAGGACTGGGCTGAAGTTACCTGTGAGCTATTCTTGCCCCAGGCATCGCGGTTGAAACTTGCTTCACATGGAGTGTGCCAATGTCAATGTAAAGAGGAAAGAGAAGTGATGGAGGGTGTAAAGGATTTGGAAAAAACAATTTGAGGACACCCTCAAAATGGGACTCTCTGATCCATCCAGCAGTGTCAACCTTATGTTAGATGTTTATTTTGAAAAGTGGCCTAAATAGCATCCAGACTTTATAAATTGACACACTAAAATTGTCCGAATGTATCTCTAAAATGTCAACAGTGGGCTGATTAGGTCATAAAACATAATATTACATCTTATCATCTAAAATATATTAGCTATTGTTTCTTATCAACTAACTGTACTGAAGTGCTTAAATTGGGAAGTAACTCTTCTTCCTGTCAACCATGCAGATGCTGAAGATAATCTGCCATGCTCTTAACTAACCTGTGGGTTAACCTGTTGTTTGGCTGTCAGCATTTCAAGTGAGCAGTTAAAGGTCAAAGGCTAAGGGTTAGGGGCCAGAGAGATGAGCAGGGCAGTAAAGAAAGAGATCTGCACAGGCTTGCCTCTACACCCCCAGGGCCTGATATCATGTTTATTCTGTAAACACAAGACACAGCATGGGAAGCACACACATAAAACGTAAAAGTATGACCCAATGCCCAGACACACACTATAAAAACAGGTACAAACATTATTGAAAACTAAGAATGAAAAAACATTACCCTTGATTTTAATACACATACATTTATGTATGTATATATAAATATATACACCAACAGAGGTCTGGGCTAAGCCCCCATGTCCTCAAATCCTATAAACGCCCCTGGGCATAACTACCCCATTAAATGTAGACCATCACCCTAAGCCAAAAGAACTTTCATCTACTGAACTGCTCAGATGATCAAACCACAGGACCGACAGGCTACTGTTGTCAGGGCCTGTCTGCAAGGCAACATTCATGTCCTGGGACACACACCCCCATATGCACACACTGTACACTCATCCGCCCGTACGTTATAAAGATATACACACACAATATTAACAATCCCAGTTATAAAACTGACAAGTTGACACGTGTAATGTTAACCACAAGCAGGTCATGTAGCTACAAATACATGTTAATCTTGCTGCCAAGTTCATAAACCTCTCACATTTCATTTGAGTTAGTGTGTGTAAAGACACAAAACACAGTGTCTGACAAAGAACGCTTGAATGCTTTCTGAAGCCAAAAAAGCCCAGTTCAGCAGTTATGACTCTGACCCTGAGAATTTGGGTATAATTACGTGAAAAAACTCTGTAAATGTATCGAACGTCTCGGAAACACAGCAGACGGACACAGGCTGACACAAACAGGTAAACAGACAGAAGGGAATCCAAAAACATACAATCACCCTTAAAATATCTCGGGTGCACAAGGTCAAAGGTCTTGGTCTCTTGGTAAACCCAGAGGAGCCTGTAAATACTTAGTTTGATCCCCAAGACTGAGCAAACAGCAGTGACTGACGAGAAAGCAGCAACTAACAGCAAGGTCAGCATGGGGACTGACAGGCGCTGACACCGTCAACCTGGTAACTGACATCCGGTGATAGACAGGTTGTTAGGAAATGTGTGTGAGGGAGCTGATCCATGCTGAGATGTAGAGAGGAGGGATTAAGCACATAATGGGACTGTGATTAGTTATCTAACAACAGCATCCCTCCGCCTTGATGTGAGACAACACAGTGCTTCACTTCAGGATATTGTTGAGAAACTGTGTTGTTCAGTCTGTGTATATACTTTAATTCATCTTTTTATGACTAATCTGACCCTCTACATGAAGGAGAAACATGTAAAGGGTGGTGGATTTAATTAACAGACATTTCACTAATCTAATGTTGACTCAATGGACAGAGTGGAAGATTGAAGAAAGTAAATATGGTTAAATATTATAACATGACCTTCCAATAAAACTGTAAAATTATAAAAACCTATGTCTGAGCAGTTTTCCAAAACTGAGGGGACTAAAAAAAACACGATTTCAAACAGTATTACTGTCAACACAATTTCTATATTGTAAACAATTTGACATTTGAGGTTGTGTTGTCGCCCTGTATTGGCAAGCTTGCTGTACAGCCAAAACTGCAAGTACAGTACAGCTGTTCAGCTAATGTTAGCCAGTTAGCTACATACATTGGTGTGAGTACCGACCCAACCTTTCAACTGTAATTACAGTTTGAAAAAGTACTTTGCAAATGTATAATGTATGAGTCCATGATCATAATAGCCCTACCTTGCGTGCACAATTCGTTAAATCAAAGGACATACAGTAGTATGAATAACCTAGAAACTGTTTTTTTGGTCACTTTGGTCTATTAGACACAAATGCATGGGGAAATGGGGCCTTGGTTGAAAAAAACGGTAGTTAGCCTTTTAATGTGAGTTAACTGTGGACAATCATGCAATTAATCGTGAAGAAATATTGTAATAGATTGACAGCCCTAGTCTTATGATGTGACAACACTTTAGTTAATGGTTTGGGTAGGTTTAGGTACGAGAGGTAGGTACCTTTAAAGCTACAGTGCGGAGTTTATGTCACCCCCTTGATTCTAAGTAATGACGACAACACTGTCGGCACATTCCACATGACGCAAGCCTCTGTGATTGTGTACCGACCCCAAACCTCTTCCACTTTGTTGCTAGTAGAGTTTATCCCATCAAACCAAGGAGATCACGGAGGATTTAAAATAAACATGGACTCTTCAGAAGACGTATTCTTGTAGAGGTAATATGTCTTTTTCATGGTTTCTCGTCGTCAAAGCTGAACGGTGCTGGTTCTTTTTCAGTGGTGACGTGAAACGTAAATTGTGATCATTTGAGCTGTTGCGAACAAACGTTGCCAGACTTTACCATTTTGTAAACATAGCCATACTGAGAAATACAGAGAGAGTTTTTTGGAGCTGTTGGGCTGTATTAGGTTTGTATTAACTAATTTGGCAATGGCTTCAATGTAGGGGACATTCATTATTACAAAATAGTTGCGCACTATAGCTGTACCTAATTTTGTTCCCGTCATAAATAATATAGCCACGAAAGGGCTTTGTCCCTTGAATGTAAACATGTTGTTTTGGGGCACTTGCTAAACCGACTGATGTGGTTGTTCTTTTGGGGAGAATAGCTTATTGAATTGATAAGCTCTATGTACTTTTACTTTTTTTATTTAGTTGGTTTTAATAAACTGGATTATGCAACCAAATTAGCACGTTTAGCTTGATATCTAGACTCATCAAAACATTGTAGCGTTATGCCATGCCAAACCTGCAAAACACACAATTAAATACACAATTAAATACACATTGAGGTACAGTAAATGAGGTACGTATGTGCTGGTAGGGTATTAAGATTAGATTGGCACATGAACATGAGTCAGTCTGTGTTATTGATGGAGAGCAGGTCTGTGTGTTAAATAAGGTGTGGCCAACTGCATGATGTTACTTTGCCCTCAGAGCACACAAGCCACACACTGACTCACCTCCACATGGTAGAAATCACAGCCAACACTTCCCTGGTACTGCAAACACAGCTGTTAACACATCAACACACACAAACACACAGTAACCTGGCAGAGCAAACACACCTGACAGTGATGACACAAACTGAACTCAAATCTGGCGCTCAGACACAGCAACTGTACCTGGAACATATAATAGCCAACCTGATAATCTAATGGTAAAATTTCTACAAATAGATACTAAATGTAGTCTAACAATAGACCACAAGCAAATAAAAAAGGCATAGTCAAATGTGATTTCAATGTTTTTTGGGGGGAATGTTTTATTTGACAGGTGTTGGAGTGCGTAATTCTGTGGAGGTTTCAAAAACAGTGCACTTTCTTTATAGGCCTATTTAATACACTTGTCTCGCTTATCACTTTCCTCCCCTCTTCCTCACTCTATCCTTCCCTCTCCAGACCTTTCCCTTTCAACAGGGAGGAAAGGAGAGAGGGATCATGCCACACGGAAAAGAAAAGGATTATTTGTTAGTTGGAAATGCTTCACGTCTCAACTAATCCCAAGTGTTTAAGTTCTACTAAGCTCTTTGAAAGACTGAAGAGCAAGAGAGAAAGTGTGTGTGTGTGTGTGTGTGCGTGTTGCGTGTGCGTGTGTGTGTGTGTGTGTGTGTGTACTTGCTACTTTGCGTCCCAAAACTGACCAATGGCACGCAAGGTCACGGTTCAGCCAGCGTGTGGGCTGATCCAATCAGAGGAAAGTACAGTAAAGAGTTGGTCAGAGGACATGAGGAGGAAGTGAATTTGCTCAACAAAAACCTTCACAAACTCTTATGGAGCGTAATCGGATTCTGGGGAGCTTATTGGGATTCTGCCCAGAGAAATTGTTTTATTATTATTATTATTATGGTTTCTTTGTTTAGTGGATGCCCTTTGTCTCTGTGCTGGATTAGGGGGATTATTCCTTTATTCTATACCTGGGAAAACTGTTTCCTCAGTAATTAGGTCTAGTGCTATTGTTTAGTTTGTCACAGTAACCACCGTTCATTGTTAGGAGCCACAGCATGAGGTTTTGAAGCTAAGAGGTTAAAGGAAAGAAATAACTTTTAAGAATTTTAATTGTTTTTCAGAAGAAACCTCTTACTCTGTGGGAAAGGTTGCTGCATTGTTCTCCTACGATGGATTGGCATTCATTAGTGAAACTACCAGGCCCAGTTAGAGTGTTCAATTTGCAACCTGGGAGGCCTACATGACAGTGTAGGCTAGCAACAGTAAAGGACAAGAAGGATAAGTGTTGAAGTCTGTAGCACTGGACAAGGCTCGCCTGGGCCTCTGTATGAAATACAATGAAATTCCTTGCAATTAAAGCCCAGACTTCTGTTAGAGCACAACTATCGTTGATTTAATCATTTCCTTTCACTTAAAACAACATTCATGTTCATGTAATTCACATATCAAATGCTGGATGCCATGCTTGCTTATGTTGACTACCCCCAAGAAAAAGACAGTTTAAAGAATAATGACAGTAGCATTTTCTCTGGAGAATGTTTAGGCTATGATTTATTTTTTATATTTTTTATTTAACTGCAGTTACAGAATGGTAAATACCTTGTCTTACACTATCTATTACAGTAACCTGCAGGCAAATTACTTGTCACTGTGTAGGACAGAATTTGTGTTGTTGCTTTGGCAGCTGCTCTCTTGACAAAGGCAAGTGAACGGTATAAGTGGCTCGAACCTCAAGATACAAGATAATATGTTTCATGTATCTGAATGCAGGCTTTGTTTCAATTTTCATTTCATTGTATTAATCTTATGGAGATCTAGAGGGAAGACATTCTGAAGGGGGTTGTACTGTATTTGGTTGGCAGTTGAGTTCAAATAAACAATTTTTGCACAGCGTCACTCAGTTATATGATAAAATGCATTTTATTTAAAACAGAAGAGGTAATATTTTCTTTTTTTTATTAAATTCAGACGCAATGAGCTAAAGTTAAACACTTGTCATGTTTCGTTGAGAAAGCAGTTTTGTTCCATATTCAGCTGTACCACTATTTTTGGTGAATTAGGAAAGTAAACGACTGCACCCTAACAATTAAATAATTGACAGGAACCTTGACAGACATACTATACAGACTATATGTATTACTATACAGAGATAATAGAATTATGTTTCTAAACCAAATAGATTTTTTTATAATTCTGAATGTATTTAAAATGCATGTTATTCCCCCTCTTTCTCACCTAAAAGCCTAAAAACGGCCAAAAAATTATCTAAACAAACAATTCCAATAGGTGCATATTGCTGTTCAGTTAAGCACTGTTATCAGAATTATGCATGTGACATTCTGTCATTGTTACTGTTATATTGCTGTATGAAAACTGCTGTTCACATGTTAGAAGATTAATATATTATGGCAGTTGTTGAGATACTTAGAAAAGGCTAATAAGGTTGCAAATGTGTTTTAAATGAAGTCTATTACTAATGGGCAATACATGAAATTCTGTACATGTGTGTTTCTATAGTGGACAAATGCACCATAAACTATTTTTGTTGATACATTTTTTGTATTATTCTTTAACAATAAAGGATCATGATTGTTCTTCTTCCATGTGCATTGTTTTGGCATTCTTAGCACACAATTTGTGTTGTCCAGTAAACTTGGACTATAATTTGGGAGGATTGTACAATTTTAAGAACATATCCTTATTATACAATCCTCGCAAATAATGGACTTAGTTCACTGGATCCAGACCTATATAGTGTTGTAGGCTACTGTACATTCATGTTACAACAGGGAGAATCCACCCCAATGTTTCTTTACCCATATATTTAGCTTGGGGGAAATAACTGATGAATATGCTCTGTTACAGTCATGTTTAAAGCGTGCATGGAATTTATCACTTATCTTTATAGTTTCTAGATTTTACAGTCCAATTTCTTCTATATCTTTTGTTTCTATGTCCATATATACGAGGGAGCAAAGCATATGATATGCAAACATAAAACAAAAAAAACGTCTGAATGATAGTCTAAAAATATACAGAACATTTACAAACTACTGCTCTTGAATGATTGATTTCAGAATTACTACTGAAATCATTCAATGAATCACTTGTCATTTGCAAAAACGAACACTTTGCATTAAAAGCGATCAGTGGAAGTTAATCTGACTCAGGTCATTTATATTTTAGCCCATGAGTGAGAGGGAGGAACAATGTACTTATGCATCATATTCTAGCATTGTAGAAAATTTAAAATTTACGGTATATTTCCGGAGTAACATTATACTTACTTTTAAGGCAAAGACTACAACTGTTAATTTGTGCAAAAGTTTAGTATCCTTATCCTTGAACATTATGATTATGGTGGTTTTAATTCAGAGCAGTGGTCAGTTAATGTACATATTTAGGCTGCTTACGCATTCTGTCGGTCTGTTATCGTCTGCCACGCTTTCTATTGCCATTTCATTACAGCAGCAGTGTTTCTTTTTTTACAAATAAAGTGTTTCACTTCATCATGCTTCTTAAAGAAGCTGCCGCTCACTCTCTATAAAGTATTAAAAATATGTATTCTCCGTTTTAGCATTAGTAAATCTGGGATCAACTTTGCGGTCTGTTATGAAAAGCTGTACACTTGCATCTATCCAAATTACTTCAGACTGTCTTGACCTAGTAGCTCCTCCTCATCCTCGCCTGGCCTTCGAAAAACGCACCAAGCCAGTTACCATTGTGTTTACAATGTTTAATGTTCACAAAGAACCTCCATGGTTTTATTCCTGCACACAAAAAACTGCATCAAAAACATAATATAGTTTATTATAGTAGTCTATAGTAGTCTGTAATTTTGCTTCATTTAGTCGCTCTTTCCTCCAGGGCTTTTCTCATTTCAATGCACTCCCTTCTCCACCTTTTGTCTTTGTCTCGTCCTCTTTTTCTCCTGCATGGCCCATTTTTTTCTCCACGCAGCTCTGCCTCACATTTTACATATCAATTAATTGCATTTGGGTTTAGGATTTGGAACCCCTGTGTTAAAAAAATGGGGCTTGAAGCTTAGTGTTTAACCCAATGAATTAATTCCACCCACAGTATTCAACCATCTATGTTTGATAAACACATTAAAAAAAGTTAATTGTACGATTGAATGACATCTAAGCAGTGTGTTAACATTGTGGCTTTGAAAGGTTTTCAAGACCACAGCGCAAGAAAGAGAGGGAGGTAGAGAGAGCGCTTTATCTCTTGTGTAATTGTCTCTGAATCCCAAGGACAAACTGTGACAGATAAACCTGCATGGTCACAGTCTGTCAACTAAAGCCTTGTTCATCCTTTAATGAGTTCAGATTCAACATCCATCTCTAGCCACACTATGAGGAACACACACACAAACACCGTTAACAGCCTATACATCCCTATCCATCTGGGACAACTTGCACATAAATGCCTACTGTATGTTGCTCATAAACACATAAAGTCACTTCCGCCTGGTTTCAGTAAATGTGATCATCGGTCTCCAGATGGTTTTCAGTCTTAATGTGTTGAGGCTAGTAGCAAACACCAAGGACAAGTAAAGACTCAATGCAACAGCTGTTCTGTCTTTCTATCACATTCCTCTTCGCTCTCCTACTTTTTCTTTCTTCACCTCACATTTCTCTTGCTTTCATTATCCAAAAGTCATCCCACGGCCTCTCTCATCTCTCATGATGACATGTTGCTGCTTCAGGTGCAGATGATTTTTGCGTAAGGTTCATATTATTAAGCGTCTTCAAGTTCATGAAGCAAATTCAACCAGATAATCTAACGCTGATACACGCCTCCCACCAAATACACACATGAAAATTGCCCACACATGAAACCGACCGCAACACAAACATGGTGTGCGATATGCTACAAAAGGAGAAGATAAAGTGGAGTTGAGTGATGGCGGAAAATCTCTTTTCCTGACTTGGCAGGTGCTCCAACTCAGTACAAAGAGTGTCACTCACACAGAAAATAACTGAGTAACGCTATAGAAAATCAATGTATATAGTCCAGCTACAGAGAAACACAAAAACAGATTTTCAGCAAACTGGCACAGACTTGACATCTGAGTTCTGTAGGTGGAGGCAAATGCACACAATTTCACTTATGAAGATACAGCTTTGGTTGTAATACACATGGTCGTAAACAAAAATGGACACGCACAACAGAGAGACCATGTCTTTAATCAAGCCTAGTGCATCTGTCAACGATGCTGTAAACACAGGGCTTCATCACAACAGAGAGGCCCGTGTGTGTGTGTGTGTGTGTGTGTGTATGTGGACATGACCAAACAACGCACCCCTCTATCCATCACGTCAACAGGACAAATAAAGTGGAACTGTTCTTCAAGGAAAAGGGATACATGTACTAAAGCCTGCTGGAGTTTACAGAAAGGACTGGAATTCAGCCTCTAAATAAAAGCCTTTTGTGGTTAATATTAGCTTTGTTATGAAACATGCATTTACAGATGCTGTTAACTATATGCACACAGTTGTATGCAGAAATCACACACGCACACGCAGACAGGTTTCTCTCAGTCAGATGCAGGCGGAGATGGTACAGACAGGCTTTGATGTGAAAATCAAAGTGTTGTGAGACGCCGCACATAACATTCAAAAAACAAACTGTCACGTTAGTGTATGTTTAAAATTAGACCTATTAAAGTGTGAGTGAAAATACAGATGAATGGCTAATTGGGGATAGAGTGGCAGAAAAGCTCAAAGCTGAAATCATTGATCAAGGTTAAATAGAAATGCCTTCAACTTTTCTATGTCCTCTGGTTCAAATAATGAATGCAACTCATAGCCAAAATATGGAAGTCAAAACAAATAACTGAACGCTAAACTAATTTCAAATGCATAGCCACTAGCCAGCAGAAAATATATATGTTTATATATGTCTAAATAATTCCTGGATGAAAAGTGCATGAGTAATCAAAAACAAAAGTGCTCAGTACAGTGTTTTTTGGAGCTGCAGTTATTGATTGTATAAAACGGCTGCAGTGGTGTAATCAGGATGTGGGTCAACACATCCTGATTACAGTCCAGCATCACATTCCACTTCTGTTACAGTCAGCTGTGATTAGCATGTGGGTGAGCCTGCAGGGTGTGTACACCTGCAAATTGGCCTTTGTGTGTAAATATGTGTGCATTCTGACCATTTATGTCTTTATGAAACTAAATGTGCGGAAACAACTAAATTGAATGATCAAACGTGAGTGGTAGCTAAATCTGCCACTGACAGAGCCACAGTCCAACTTCAAGTCTGTGCACTTTTACCGCAGTTTTTCCACTCGAGTCAGGAAAAGGGCAGGGCCTTCACTGCAGACCCTTCACACCCTGGACACAACCTGTCCTAACTTCTCAATCCAAATACTAGCTTTCCACATGCTATTGCTCTCACCAACCTGCAAATAAATTTGCTACTTGTTTAGCTACACGTGTGTTTTTGCATCCGTCCTTAGTGTGTGTTGTAAGAACTCTGAGAGCCACTGAGAATTGTTTGTACAGTATATTAACATTCTTGATTCTGACTCGTATTATTTCTTCTACACAACTGCATCCCATTTCTTTACCCGTGTATATAAACCTGTATAAAGCTCACACTGCCAACCAATCTGAGTGTGTGTACGTGCCCACTCGTCTTCCTGTGTGTGTTTATGTGAGAGCCTACCTTCCTCTGTGTGTGTACTTGTGCCTATCATGTGTGTATCAAATTTAGCCTTGGCTAAGGGTGCTAGTGTTGAGTTTTTTGTGGATGTGGGTTAGAGGATTACCTGCATTACCTCGACCTGATTCTTATCACCTGTATCAGCTCGCCAACACTCTACGTAATCTCCGGCACTGACAAAGATGAAAGATACACCGTCTAATGCACTTAAGCACATTATCTGCATACCACAGCAACACCCAGGGGCAAAAGGTAGAAACTTCCAGGGGGCCCCACATTGAAGGGGACTCATCAATTTACTCTCTTACTTTTGTTTTCATTACTCTGGCAGCATTCCCAGTGGACCCAGTTTGAAAAAACAAACACAGTGACTTTTATACAAATGTGTTGAAAACATCAAGTTACACTGTAACCTTAATTTATATAATTTTTTTTAGAAATTTGGGAGTGTAAGATTTGGAAAGTGAAGCATGACTCCCCCTACACTCTTGCAAAGTTCTGCCTTTTAGTATTCCATTCCCTTCCTCTATGATCCAAACGAGCCATGGCCACCTTTGTGCCAGCATCTATCAGACAAACGACAACCACACCCCATTGATCGATCCAGACTCCGATCTATTCTCCTTACCTACCCCTCTACTCCTACCCTCAGGAGTTTTAGTTTCTTTTAGAATTTTAGTATGTAGCATTTATTTATTCTCTGGTATAATTAATACAGTCTATGTGTTGTTGTATGTTGTGTTTGAATGGGCCTGACCACAAAGTTTTCTCACAGGATAAATAAAGTTATTTTTTATTTGATTGATAGATAGTACACAGTGATAAAACTATTTCAAGTAAAATTGTAGTTTACAGGTATATTATTGTACTCCTGGATAAATGCCTATCTGCAGAGAAAGGTAATGGGGATTAAGGAGAGAGTGAATTGGGGAGGACAGTGTGGGGAGGAGGTGGTCAAAGAGGGAAAGCAAAGCCAGAGGGGTACAAGAGCAACATCAGCTAAATTAAATTGAGAGGGGAAAAGGACATCAGGAAAGTATGAGAAGAAGGGACAGAGAAACTGTCACATAAATCTGAAGCTCTAATAGGCTGAGAGGTGATTGGAGAAAATGAAGAGTGAAGACTTTTCACTTAACCCCTCACTTAATCTGTCGTCACATGGAAATAGCTACCTCCTCCATCATTCAATCTCATCACAGCTCCAGGCCTCTCACTCCAACACTGATGTCTTTCTGTCTTTCACTTCATCTTCTTTCCTCATATATACATCCATCCATCCATCCATTCGAAGGGGCCTCATTCCCTCCACCTCTGGCCACTGTCCACTAGGGTGTGATAAGAGGCAGGTTCAAGCAGGCCTTCTTACCTCCAGGCCTAAGTCTGCATACTGAATACAGTGTGCTGTAAATGAGGGACACAAGGGAAGGATTTGTTTTGTGCAAAGAAACCACAAGACAAAAGCTGTGTGAAAATGCTTGTTTCTATTTTGAGTAAATGTGCCACAGCTATACAGTACTATGCTTCAGGCTTTTTCTTGTGCCCTCTGTGACGTTTCACACATCTTAAAGGAGAATTTCGGTCAATTTCAACATGTAGGTCTGTTGTTTGTAAATTTGGAGTGCACGAAAACGAGAGCACGAAAACAATCGGTGCTGCCTACACCGTGTTATGCTCCTGTTGGAGTTAGCACTCAACAGGCTTAAACAGGGCAAGTTTTAAACATGTTTTCTGCCTCTAAACATGTTCAAAATGTCAATAAAAGTGCCTACCCATGTGAAGTGATTCCTTCCTATGAAACACAGTGATTCTGATTGCTGTAGATGTGACAGAAATGCATGAAAGTTCTGCTAATTCAGCTCTGTTTAGTTCCTGTGTTGACACTGCAAAGGAGTGCTTCGGGACCGTCTACAAACCAAAAAGAGATACAATTTTTTTTTTCAAAACTAGGCATATGTTACAACTAGCAGGAGACAAGTTGTAATTGAGGAAAGTTTGGAGACACTTCCATATTTCATATTTTGTTGAGGCTGTGAGTGGATAAAAAACTTGGTATGTGCAGTGTCATTACATTTTTGTACAGGAATAAACATACTGCTCCAAAGAGTGAAAGAGAGGTTCTTCTTTTTGTCTGCTGTAACATAATGTTTCCTCTCAGCCATAAGCTATACATCCTGCTGCTATTCATTATGTCAGTTGATAGTCTTGTTGCCACACACCTGGCACGTCATAAATCACAACGCCTAGTAACAATGCTATTTTCTTAAGCATTAAGAACATAATAATTCTAACATATAGAAATATGTCTTTGTTCACTACTTTCTCTGTTATAGCTGACAAAATGAGTGAGAGAGAACTGATTTATTTATTTATTAGCTCATACATTTGGAATACCAAGCACAAAGCTGAGCAGCTTATGTGTCTTGATTGAACATGGTATGATCTCATCTGTTTAAACTTCTGTCTTGCATATTAATTTATCATTTTTAATAGTTTTAAACGATTAAAATGCTCTACCCTAAGACAAGTTATTAGTGTCCACCAGTTGTAGTCAAGTCACATCTGCACCATGTCAGAAAAATGACAAGAACAGGAAAACCTCTCGTTGTTCCGATTGTAGTCTATACTTTTGACATTCCACTTCCGGAGTTGATCCGGTGCAGCAGGATTTCACTCTTTTCAGGCGTATGTCTGTTACCTTCCGCTTTCTTTGTGTTGGAATTTTAAACTCCGGTGGATGTATGAGGACAATGGTTAACCGCTCCACAGATCTCTGTAGAGTAAATCCAGACAGCTTGCTGGCTGTCCAATCTGAGTTTTCTGTGGTACAACTAAAACTACTTTGAACGTAAATGTACTTTGGGAATTTTGCAGCAGCACCGTGGCCCTTCTCTGTGCCTAGCACCACACAAGACAATTGTGATTGTTTTCTTGTTGTTTTTTCGGCATTTTAGGCCTTCATTATTTCATAGGACAGTTTTTAGGCTTGAAAGGGTTAGTGAGAGGGGAAATGACATGCAACTAAGAGCCGCAGGTCGGAATTGAACCCCCGCCCGTGGCAACAATGACAATTGGTAATGTTAACAGACAGTGTGTCTGTCTAATCTAATGATGGAAAGACAAAAAAGAAAAAGGGAAAGGTGACACTGAGAAGTTCAGACTCAAAAGGAAAACAGTTATGGAGGAGGAGGCAGCGAAATGCTCTGAAATAACGGATGTTATTGTTGATGATTGAACACGTAAAGATACTACAGGTGAAATAAGCTAACATTGCTAACCACCTAACGTCAGAGCTAGGCACAGATGGGAATTGGCACCAGGCAGGACTTAGGTTGTTAGTTTTGGTTGAATCCATAGCTGTGTGTAGCCTACTGTCTTGAGCAAGCAAAGTCAGAAGAACACACTGGGTTATGAAAATATTACACCTAATCAGTTCAAAACTCGGACCCTCTACTCGCCTTGTCTGGAACCTGTGAAGTAGGTCAGTGGCTTTCCTTTTCTCAATTTAGCCGGCTGTGGCAAAAGTTAGCTTGGCAGTCAGTTCCAATGCGCTACTTGCGTTGGGCTAATGTGGATCATGTTGCTGTGCTGTGTGTTGTTCATTCATGCACCGGACCATTTAACCCTCCCCCCCTCCAGTGCCAGTGGGCTTCAAAATTTCCCAGTAGATTTTTGGTCCCTCTCTGTCCCTGCATGGGTGGACGTGGATATGGATGAGCTGTAAACCTTGTTTGTAAGCTGTAAACCGAACTGACAGAGGAAGGAAAAGTGTGATGGATGGAAGTTAGGGAGAAAGGAATATAGAAGGACAAGGTCATGTGTACAAACACAAGTTTGAAAAAGAAACAGCTGACTCTGGGGCAAAAGGAGGGTGCATGGTATTTTGTTTGTGGTCGGAAAATCAGGAATGCAATTTGTAAATGTCCACAGTGACATAGTTGACAGATAAAGGACACTGAAATTATATAATGGGCATGTTCAATATTTGGAAATGTTAATGGTTACGGGAGGCTATTGATTTTAACAGTTTAAAATAATTTTAGAAAAAGATTGCATGCAAAATATTTACATGATAAAATATGTGCTACATGTCAACACAGGAAAGAGAACAGAGATATGTCACAACAATCTGCAATACAATATATTCCAGAAATCCGTTTGTGTTTTTCTTTTTGATGAAAATAACAATTTTGAAAGACTAAAAGCAGATGTTTTCAAACTGTGCAGGAGAGTTAAGGAGGGGGTGCGGGGGAAAGACGCCAGCCAAAGATACTATGTGAGGTAAGAGGTACACATGCAGGTGTTCTAAAAGCAACAAAAAGTTACTTATTGTTGTTTGGCCCATTGATTTAGCCTCTTATCAACACAGCATTTAGCATTTAGAGCTGCTGCAGATGTCGTTAAACAATGCTGAGCTCACAAAGAGCAAATAAGGTACTAACCATTCGTACCTAATTGCGGCAATTGGCATAAAAGAAATATGAACACACATTATGTTAAATTCAATGTAACTCATAATCTATGTAATCTATGTACATGTTTTTACAGAGGGGACGGGGGGGGGGGGACGGGGGGGTTCTGAAACTCACCGGTCACACCTTCCTGGAAACATTTTGTTTTTAGAAGTAAACCAGTTCAAAGCCTTGAGGCTATTATTCTGTTATATTCAACAAATAAACCAATGCCAATAAACCAATAAACCAAATTTTAAACAATATGCAATGCAATATGAAACCAAGAGTCCTGGACTTCCAACTCATGAATAAAACAATCTTGATTGGACTGTAATGGATGACTTAAAAAATATAAGACAAACCAAAGATCATATATGACTGTTGGATACAAACTCACAACCTACCCTTATGAAACTTGCATCGTGACTGGCTGAGCTGCCGCAGCTCTCTAGGCTGCATCAGCTCTCTCACAGGAGAACACATGTTCAATCTACCTTCAGAAATAGCAAATGTTTGGAAAATAATCTGCTACTAATTGTAATTAGCAGATGAATATAAACAGATATCACAACACTGAAACCACTACAAGGACATTGGCTGGAACAGCTGACTGAAACATACGGTTATTTAATGTGAAACAGGCATCCGTCTGCAGAGATAATATTAAAACAAGCTGCAAAGCTGCTTCAGGGGCTGTTATCTCTTGTTGTGTGTCTTATTTGTCTCTCTCTTTTTCATACACAAACAGAGACACACAGAGAAAACAGGACCATTTCACTTTCAGGACAGCGAGTCCTGCACAGATTTCGCTCAGGGCCTGACGACGTTTCAGAAACATGGGCCAGTGCTCCAGAAGAATGTGCCAGAACTAGAAGAAAAAAAAATTAATAATATCACCAGGCTTGTTTGTTCAACTTCCTAACTCTGGACTGTTTTAGGAGAAAATATTCTTTGTGGCTCTTGTTTCTATTATGTCTTAAGGATATTCCAAGGACAGAGGCCCATTTTTAACTATTACACTCTGAAATAAGTTTACATTTTTTTGTTACTCTTGCTTTATATTTCTATAATGGTATTTAAAGTACTATAAGGGATGTTATTTTAAAGAAGCAGATACGAGGATTTAAAAGCACAACCCATAAATGTGGGTGAAATAATCACAAGGGACAAACAGGGCATTAAAAAGGACAACGAACTTGAGCAGATGGAGAATTCTCCATTATACTTCCTAACAGTGTGATCTGTCCTGTATTAATATTTACTTTACAGCTGACACTCTGAGCGGTGCTGCCAGGTGGTACCAGTGAGCATCTTGCAGGAGGAATGAGAGGCCATTCATCCATCTGTGACACAAATGTGCATATCACAACCATATGTTCTCTGGAAGGATTATTTGTTTTATTGACCATTTAGTCCTATTTCAATGCATTACATTCATTCAGAGGTTATTCCACGGCTGCTGTTTTCTACTGGAGCAGCTGAGTGTAAACCAATTTTCAACGGCACCTCAAAAATTATACTATTCTTGTGAGAAAAGCTATACAAATTCAAAATGTATTGACTTGCTCAGACATTTTTGAGATATCTGACTTTCTATGTTTGGATCACAAAAACTCCATGATATTCCATATATTCCATGACCTATTAGATCCTTGCTTGTATACAGTAATGTGCAAATAAAGCAATATAACATTTACAGTGCATGCCACAAACATTTAAATCATTATAGTAACTATTGAATGCATGCAAGTGTCTCTGTGGACTCAAAAAAAGGCAGTACAGTGTTTGCCAAGCATGACGGGCACCTTCACTGAATCCCCAGACGGATGAAACTCACACCAAAATGCTGATGATGGGGCCTCCCATGCCAGCTGGCAGGGGCCCATCACAACCTCTACTCAATACGGAAAAACATGTCACAACCCTAGGGTCTGCCCATCTCCATATAGAATTTCACCTGACACATACATATGGCGAAAAATAATGTTAAACCAACTGCAAAGAGCAAATAAAAGTTTGTGCAGACACAAAAGATTAAAGTCATAGATTCAAAGTCACACACATGCATGTAAAAACACGAGATACCACATGTTGAAA
This sequence comes from Etheostoma cragini, assembly GCF_013103735.1. Lineage (NCBI taxonomy): Eukaryota > Metazoa > Chordata > Actinopteri > Perciformes > Percidae > Etheostoma > Etheostoma cragini. The sequence goes on from NC_048413.1 coordinate 19,871,487, forward strand.
AGGGAATTTGCTATAGGATAAATTGTGTTGTGCATTGCAATAAACAAACACACAGATCCACACCTCTACAGCCATTTTTCTCACTTTTAGTTCAAGAGGCTGAACCCTTAGGAGTTTGTCAAAGAGAAATCGGTTATAAGATCTTCTTGCTGACTCAGAAGGCTCTGAGGCATACAAGACAGAAATAAACACTAAGTAGGCTCAGAAAACTCAGCACTTTCAAAATGTGACTAGAAATATCAGAGAGACAGTGTGCCAGTGTTTGTGCATGTTGCGTAAGAAAGGCAATGTCAGTCCAACTGACCGCATGTCTCTTTGCCCCACAGCCATTCTGGCCTCACTGCTGCGGCAGATGATCGTGTTAATGTTTTTCTTTCCTCTTACCTCTCATCTTGTGCCACCATCAGGTTGAAACATTGGTTTCCATGCCAAAGTTTGTCAAAAACTGCATTGTTTTTTTTTTGCTCAGCTCAGTATTTTAACAATCTCATAGTGCATATACAAGAATTTAATGAAACCTACAAAATATCATTGTAGTCTTTCCACTTAATGTCAAAATGAAAAGACAACAGTGTGTTGCCGACAGCAAAATTTGATCCACACATTTGATCCAACCACTCCATGGAACTTGCAGTCCAATAGCAGACAAGTAAAAACACACACACACACACACACACACACACACACACACACACACACACACACACACACACACACACACACACACACACACACACACACACACACACACACACACACACACACACACACACACACACACACACACACACACACACACACACACACCTTTCTTTATCCCCAGTGAACTGCCACTTCCATTGAATCAAGGTCACGATCCGCCTGACTAAAACTCAAAATTAGGCCATCCGTCACTTCACCAGTCTGGTCTTTTTTTACCTTTAGGTACATACACAAATAAAAACCCACACAAAAGCACACATTAGTGTTGTCAATATACCAGCGAATGCTTGTCTGGCTCCTGGGTCAAGGCCATTATCTGGGACCACCCTGCTGACTGGACCACCATTCAAACCATCACTGAAACTAAATCCGGCAAGGGCCAATGCTCAGAAACACACAAGTACAGATTTTTCATTACTTTCCTTTTATAAATGCTACTAAGGTGGCAAAAACAAGTAAAAGATGACGGCACTGGCAACAACAACAAATATCGCGGTCATGTGCAAACATTAGAGATAGATTGCCAGAGGGTAAAACTATGAATGGGAAGTTCCAAAAAGATTAAAAGGACAAAAGGAGGACATAATTATCACTCTTCACTTGTCTATTTGGCTCCCATCACAATAGACACGTTATGAATATGAAGTGTTATACACCTTAATTCCTCAAATCAAAAGGCTTTTTCCATAACAATTAACCCAAATTCTGAGTATTATCCTGCAGTGTCCATTGCTAAATTAACTTGTTCTGCCTGATAGCGTTTCTCTTCTTCCTGCACCATGTTACTGGGAATGCTTGTTTTTGTTGCTGACTACACATTAAAAACATCCACACCTTCTTTTGTTTAGCTTTCACACCTGGACAGCCCTCACTTGTAGCAAGCGCCATGCATCATGTCTCTGTGCAACCATGTTAGAACGAGCTGTCATTGGCTATCAACACGACAATCATGGCGATTGTAGCCAATCAAATTCGTTCAGTGGGAGCCAGAGCTAAGTCCCTCCTCCCAGAGCCAGCAGCCACATGACTGTGTTTTGTGAGGGGAAAAAAGATAAACATTGGAATTAATGTAAAAAGGTTTTATAAACAATCTAAACATGTCAGTATGTTTTTCCAATGTCACAGAAGTGAGTATAAGCATTGGCAGAATTTGGTCACATAAAGGTTTCTGAGAAGTTTGGGGACACCAGTGTAACCAAATACTGAAAACTCCCTAGGTCTGGAACTTTATACAGGTGTTGTTGACAAAATGCAGAATGTACATTACCGGTCAAAAGCTTGGGGTCACTTATAGAGAACCCTTTTGCAATTATGCAAGCACATACTGTAATCTGAAAACTGCTGTCCTGGTTGAAAAAACGATGCAACTGATCTGAGCTCGTATTCTGTCTATAATGGAGTGCAATGGAAATTTCTAAGTTGCCCTAAACTTTTGACGGTAGTGTACGTGTGGTGTTTGGCTTACTTTGGCATAAAGCATGTCTTAGTTATTGTTTTTCAAATATGACTTAGTATACTAAGTAGGTTACAAGCGGCCGAAATGGGTTTCCTCAGAAGGGTGGCTGGCGTCTCCCTTAGAGATAGGGTGAGAAGCACAGTCATCCGAGAGGAGCTCGGAGTAGAGCCGCTGCTCCTTTGCGTCGAAAGGAGCCAGTTGAGTTGTTTCGGGCATCTGGTAAGGATGCCTCTTGGGTACCTCCCTAGGGAGGTGTTCCAGGCACGTCCAGCTGGGAGGAGGCCTCGGGGAAGACCCAGGACTAGGTGGAGAGATTATATCTCCAACCTGGCCTGGGAACGCCTCGGGATCCCCCAGTCAGAGCTGGGTGATGTGGCTCGGGAAAGGGAAGTTTGGGGTCACCTACTGGAGCTGCTGCCCCCGCGGCCCGATACCGGATAAGCGGATGAAGATGGATGGATGGACTTAGTATAGACACCATTTTAATCATATGCTAAACAATCACATGTTCAGGTACTAGAAGACTTCAGGTTTCAGATGAAGCCTTAGGCATTGTGGCCTTGCAGTTCTTATTTTAGGCTATAATCTTTTCCATTTGGGTTTGGCCAATAGGCAAAAATTAAAGATAGGTGGATTTTTACTTTCTGACTCCGGGTACTTTCTGTTGAGGATACAGCAGATTAATTATTAAGTTTGGTTTTAGAAATTCTAGCAGTATGTTGAGTTGGTGTATGCCCTGTATGTGTACACATTGTATGAGCTCTATTACATTGATACGTTTGTCTGTACAGATCCTCGTTTTAGGCGTGCATGCGTGTGTGCGTGCATGCGTCCTTAGTGTTTCCCTGACTCAGCTGTTTGAGCGATCCAGAGATCAAAGTGCAGAGAGTTAGATGAACACTGCAGTGAAGTTTCGGCAGCTGATGAATAAACATGAGGAGGGACATTTATGCATTGCACACGTACACACATCCTTTTCAAGAACAGCGAACACCAACTCGCCGTCTGCTGAATCTTAACATGGGTGCAGAGGGATGAACACAGACACACACATATAGACACACACTTACACTGTACAAGGTCAGCATGCATTCATCTAGTGCACACTGATACACAATTGTTTAATAAAAAGGTGTGTGTGTGTTTAATTAAGTGGGACTTTGTGCAGGGTAATCCTGCATTTATGAAAGACACACACGTACAGTCTGAACCCACCCTGGATGAACCAACATACACCAATCCAAACAAATGCGCACACACACAAACACAAACTCACTCACTCTGCTCCACCCCATAGGGAGCAGAAGCCTTTGGCAAACAGTGCACAGGTGGATAAAGTGTGCGAATAGCAGGTTAAACTCCAGCCAGACCAAACAACAGACATATTATGCTACATTGGGGAAATGAGAGGAATAAGTTTAAGAAAAATAGACATCTGAGGAAAGCACTGACAGAACAGCCTTCTTACTGACATTATTTAACAGTTCTTGTAGATAAAAGCCACACACACACACACACAGCAGCAAACATGGCACCTAAACATATTTATATTTTACTTCTCATATCGCATGTCCTTGCATGGATCAAAATGGAATTTTATACATCATGTACTCACAATGGCACACCTAGCTGAATAACTTATCACACACACACTTACACACAGTGTGGAATCACTGAGCAGTGCAACGACAGGTGTGTCAAGAATGACATCCCGATTGGTTTGACTAATGAAAGAGCATCCCATCTCTTATCACTGAATTATGCATCACATGTATTAGAAAACACTCCACTGCATAGATTATTAATACAAACACACACACATCTGCACACATGTATAGACAGGCATGCACACATGCTGACACAAACATAAAAAAAATGCTGAAATTACCAAAAAAAAACTTACAAGTAAAAATAAAAAATTAGTAGTTAATGTAGGTTTTTGTACTGAATAATATTGCACCTTGCTGAAATTTTGAATGTTATGCACCTATTCAGCGTGTCTAGTTCTGTGTTCCTTAGATTGTTTGTACTGTGTGATACTCTTACAATATGTTTCTCCAATAGAGCATATGCAGTATTTTTTTTGGACCTATTAATGTTTAGGCTGTTGGTAAGACAGAAGTTAGGAGACATGACATGATGTCCATTGAGCTCTTGAAAAAAAAAAAAACTTATTGGGACCCCTTGTGATGAGAGATATTGCTCTCCGTCAAAACTATATTTAAATTTTTTAGACAGACTTCTGCAGTACTTGAACTTGAACGCAATGACAAAAAAAGCATTATTTAACTGAAGCGCTGTAAACTGTATTACATTGTGCAGAGTCTATAAACTACAGTAAGCTGTAGCCCCACATCCTAACTAGGTTTTCGGTTCATATCCTCATCTGTATGGGTATCTGCACTGGCCAGTAAATACTAATCAACCACTGGTACTCACCATTTTTTAAAACAACTATTGATTTTTATTACTTGAATTATCACTAAATTCGTAAGTACATGGTTGACGATAGCTAGGGTTAAGTTTTCTTTTGTCTGTTAAGGCCTGAAGAGACCTGAAGATGTGTGTGTGTGTGTGTGTGTGTGTGTGTGTGTGTGTGTGTGTGTGTGTGTGTGTGTGTGTGTGTGTGTGTGTGTGTGTGTGTGTGTGTGTGTGTGTGTGTGTGTGTGCGTGTGTGTGTGTGTGTGTGTGTATGTAGAAAGCCTAGTCACCTGTGGTAATTCCCAGCTGGTTTTAGAGATGTTTGGTAAATGGTGAGGCCTTAACTTGCTGACAGAGGAAGAGTTCAAACAGAGCAGAGATAGAGTACCTGAAATGATTTGTGTTTAAAACAAAGGACGTTTATAGGCGACTCACATCTTAAACCAGGCCTACCGCCTTTAACATTTACATTGAGGTTGTGAGACAAAATCAGACAAACGAACTGCACGTCACGTTGGCTTGATGTAGGCCGACCAACAAACGACTGGATGTTCCACTAGACTCACGGTGGCCAGCATTTTATCTGCCTATCTCATCAACCGAGACCGTGGACTGTATTTCACTTAATACGCAGGTATCTGATCAACAGAGGAGAGCACAGGGTGATAATCTAATGGATAATTTCTAATCTACAGGACCTCCTTCAACCATATGATAGATGAAAAGAAAAACAGTTTTAAGCATCAAAGCAGTAAGCAATGTGCATCTTGTAAGACAGTTTAAACTCTGCTATGAAGTATTTTTACGAGTGTTTGGGGAAAAATTTATTAGCTTTCAGTAGTTTTAACAGATGGTCAATGTGGTTTGAGTTTCAGAAAAGCCAAATACACGTTAAGACAATGAAGTGATTTAGATATAAAAGATATAGATTTAACTACAACTAGAGCCGGCTGGCTTTGAGTCGAAGGGGTCCATTAACATTTAAGTGATGGGGAGGCTGAAAAGTGAAGATTTATTCTGTTTTGTTGGACTTCACCGCAAATGAGATTAAAAGAGTGCATGCGCATTTTAATGATGAAGTGACAACTTTATTCTAAAACAGTGAAGTGAAAAACACTGTCAGAAATTACAGATCTTTAAAGATGTCTTTTGTATTCTTTAAAGTTTGTATAGTCCTTCCACTGCTCAAGGAGTCTCAATAACTCCAGATGCCATGAAAAACACTCACAGCTGTTATTGTGAATTCTTGTCATTCCCAAGCCCTGACATTGAAATTCTGGAGACCTAAACGTTTTTGCCTGAGTGCACAATCACGTGAGTAGCGTTTAGGAGCATAATAAAGTGGATGAACTTACTGACAGCTGGACAGAGGACCTGCAACCCAACAGACAAATGAGTGACAGGAAAGGGACAGCTTTATTATAATACCTTATGCATCTACCTGAAGAGTAAGTGACTTTGGAATAAGGGGCGTTGAAAATGTCAATCAGAATTTGCTACATTTAAAAACGATTTGATAAATTTGAATTATGTATTACACCTACTGTAAGATGGAATAGGTATTTTCCTTTGAAACTTTGATTAGGTTTTGTTATTGCATTAGAAATATATCCACCAAACCTAATATCAGTAAAGTTGGGTTAGAGTTTAGATTTTGATTTATTCTCATTCTGGCTTTGCTCAAAGATTGCTTTGTTTATTGTATCCTGGTTACAATTCTTTACATATTTTTTACTTTAGGATTTTTTAGTTCCTTCTCTTTGTCAAAGATTGTCATGTGACCTATACTGCCTTCCTATTATTGCACACTCTCTAAACCAACAGGGCATTTCCACTTGCATTATCTAGTAACCACAGCGAACACTGAGGTCAAGACATATCACTGTATCACCACAACGAGGGGTTTGCTGATGTCTTGTCCTTTTGGTCTAAGTTGCTCTTAGGATAAGAGCGGCAAGCTAAAAGCCTAAACTGTTACCGGGAGCCAAAAAAGGCCTCCCCCCCATATTATCCTGCATGGCACTGGTACAAAAGTAGCTTACGACGCAGCATGGGAAAAGCGAGATAGATAGACATGACAAAAGAAAGATGGAGGTGAGCCAAATGGATGCAGTAGAGTTGGAAGAGGCGTGTGTGTGTGAGGTAGTTCAGAAGGCTCCAACAGCTACGGAAGAGCAGAGAGTGAATATTTTTACGATCTTCTGCGTGCTGTGAGTTTAAAGAGTACACCAGACAGTATAGCACAGGCATTAATATGCCAAACATGCAATTATAATCCACATGTATGGAAAACTTTAATCATGAAAACATTAGCTGTACAACATGGTTAAAGAACATTTAAGGACTCATCACTGCTGAAACTTTCCAGGTTTACATACCAATTATTTGCAATTTTTTACCAAATACTGACAAAAAAGAACAGCAAAAGAAAATGAATGAGCAAGAAATTAGAAGTTGGTTTAACGTAATGGAAAAAGGGCAATTATGTTTGTTTTTGTATTAATTTAAGGAACGTTAAAGTTTCCTTATTGCCCTACACACAATGTTTTTGTTTATGTCTTCACTGCTTCACATCATCATGTTTCCGTTTCACTTTGACATATTTTACTGTAATTGATACATCAACTTTTACACCTCAGTCCCAGTAGAAGTTATTTCTTTACTTTTACCACTTTGTGTGAATTTGAAAATACACATAAAACAGGTGAACGGAGGACTTCTCATCAGATCACACCGCTAGAATTAAGAAAAATTACTGATTGATTGAAAATGATTGATTGATTTCAAATTTGGATGTGTCATGTGGGCAGCATTTTAATCCAGATTTTCTTAGAGGGACAATAACGTATCAATAAAATGATTTCACTACACTGACTCAAACATGCACACATCGTCAAGTAGCTATCACACATCTCTACAGAACCTGAAAGCAATTACAAACCAGACCTCAAAGCCTTTACAGCATCGTCATACCACCAA